>NC_061493.1:15478477-15795477 GCF_022539355.2 Hippoglossus stenolepis
GATTGGAAATTTATACAAAGAGGAAGATGGCCAAGCATTGGTATTAAATCTAGGTAATTTTGCTTTAACCAATCGTAGAAGGTGAGTCATATTTCTTTGTTTACTGTCTCCAGTCACTGGCTGCTAATGGGCGGCTCTACAGTAAGTGGACTCCATGTACCTGTTGACTAGTCGCCAGTTGCTCTTAATTATTAGGTTCAATTAAGTTGATGTTTGGGCAAGTGAGTGTGTTTCAAAATGTCCATTTCACATTTCTGAGGAGGTTCTAGCTTAAACCTTTGTTTCCTACCACAGCGGTTCTGGTTTTAAAGGTGGAATTTATTCAGTAACTGCAGTCTCATGCATAAAGCAGTAGCACATATGCTAATTTCTTAAATATGTGCTATGTAAATTCTCAGTTAATTTAATGAACCAGGTGATTTCACTGAACCATCAGCCCCAGACATGCACTCAAGTTTGGATGTTTCCCCTGAATCTGCCGTATGTGTGAGAACGCAAATGCACATTTCCCTGTTATTGTGAACACGTCTGACCTGGAAAATCTCTTCGATCTTAGTAAGATCCTGAAATGTACATTCAGCTGTAACCTAAAGTGTTACTGACTGATAAGTTTAGGAAACCGTAACTTCTCTCAGCATTTTAACTCCAATTTGCAGCTTGGAATTACTAAAGCTTGACACACTGCAGCGGAAAATAAAGAATTGAGGAAAACTGCCTTTTGTGTGTGCCTGTGCAGAAAGGCCCCTGGGGGGTGCTTTCCCCTGGAAGACTCTGTATACGAGAGCCCCGGGTGTCGTCCACACGGCTTGTGTTACACCGGGCCCCAGTGACGTCCGAGTCACAAGGCCAAATGCAAAAGTGACAATGTGCATAATTGCCTGCTAAAGATAACGGACTGCTGATTGAGATCAATGTCGTTTTCCCAAACACAGAAATGGCCGTGAAGTAGTGCTGCTTTAATTCAAGGCTACTTTGTGCCGGAGCACTGAACAATAGGTGGCCCGAGATGCTCGGTCCACCCAAAATGTAGGAGAGAGTCAGCTTTGTAAACACAAGTGTCAATCACAGCCTTCTCACATTCACACACTCACGCCTGGGCGCTCACAAAGAGGGAGACAGGCATGCACACACATGGATATACACAAATACTACACACGTGTGGTACATAACTTTACTGCACATGCAAGGTTAATTAAAATACTACCAGAAGTATGCATACACAGGAATATACACATACTTGTTCCCTAACAATTTACATACACATGCATAAATAAATGTTTTCGCTGACTTGATTTCATTGGGTTTGGATCCCACTCGGAGGCTGGGGTCCAGATTGCAGAGGCAGACGACGTGGAAAGAGCTAATTTGTTCTGCAGTGTAATCAAGAACAACGCAGCCAGATGTTTAAAGCTCAGTTCTCTTCATGCGACGAAACTGAAGCTGATTTCAGACACGAACTCTGGAAAATGTCTGGAAAATAGGATCCGGACATTTTCCGTAACAACAGGAAAATGTCATTGACATGCCCACTCACTCGTGAATTTCTCAGACATTTTCCTGCTGTATTCTGCATGTCGGGATCAATGGACTCGGACATTTGCGTTTTCATCTACAGCATAGTAGGTCAGTGCGTGTGTAATGCAGCTATAGTGGGTTGACAGCAAGCTTTGCTATTAGCAGTAGAATATGCCCCTAAACATGGTAGCTCTGACCTGCAGCTAATATTTTTTTTGTTTTCAGTTACACATCAAGTGCTTTTTTGCCATTATTCTTAACCAACCCCTTTCCACAAAGAGCCACGAGCAGGTGAACTGGTACGACTGGACTTCTTCACCTTGACGTGTACATGGGTGTTTCTAGCTGTGGAACGTTTTTCCCGATGCGGCACACTAAAGTGTTTGAGCATCTTTTCTTATTTTCCAAACAACGAAAAAGTCGACTGAAATAAAAATGCAGCGAGGTGATGAGGAAACGCTTTAAATGTCCCTGGCTCTCTCTCGCTCTCTCGTCACTTGTACAACTGTTACTCAGGAATTTCTCCTTTTAATTAGTAACCCAGGTTTCCTCAGTGAGGCACAGAGTGTTCTTACACAAGTGGTACAGTGGTTCTCTTGAGGGAACCTCTGCTAAAGTGAAATCATATGAAAGAAGCAGGAGTCCCGTGTCATGTGTAAAGAAAAATATTGACCATGTAATGAAAAGATTTGTTTCAATGTTTTATGAAAATATCAGATATGGTTTTACTGTACCTTCTTTTTTTCTTCTCGACATCAAGCCAATAAGTTAAAGAGAAAGACCACGTTGCTTTATGACTCATGGGAATTTAAAATACATATAAATCAAAATCTTACAGGTTTTAAATGTCACACTTTTGTGTTTAGAAAAATCTGAAGCTGAGGTATGTAGAGAGAAGATGCACATACCTCTGCCAAGTCTCTTTAAATTCAGTCAAGCAGCTTCTAATAGATATACATACCCTAGATATGAAAAAAGCCCTGTCTTGCAATGTTATAGAAAGTTTTTTTTTTCAAAATGTAATGGGTTCTTTCTTGGTCAATGTTCCACTTTCCCACCAGGTTTTGTGAAAACCTGTCCAGTATTTTCTGTGTAATCCTGCTCACAGTCAAACCAACCAACAACAAATGGACAGGGGGCGGAAACATGACGTCCCTGGTGGAGGTAGCCGTGTACTGCATTCAGGCTGGCACAGATCAGGAGGCTCCAGCCACATGCATCCATCCTCATCACACACAGATAGCTGACTTCAAACACATTATGTACATAAAGGAATTGACCTTGATTGGGATTAACGTATGGCAGGAAAAGAACCTGTGACAGACTAAAGCAGAATTTAATCTGGGTGGGACGCTGCTGCCGGGGGCTTAAGTGGTGGAGGTGGAGCAGGGGGCCGGTGTAGTGATACTCCGGGGCTTTGATGTAACCAAGATGAATATCTGGTGTGTTTATGCTTAAATTTGGTGCCTAATTGTGAGAAGATTGGTTACAAATTGAAAAATGAAGATCAGGTGCAGAGTCTGGGAGTAATACTCACCTTGTGGAAAATGCAGACGCCTACAGTACATTCAGACCACAGGCGCAGAAAGCCAGGTTTCCTTATTTCCCTTTCAGTTAGCCTCAGTCCATCAAGGGTCTGTGCTACAGAGGAGGAGTTTTTGGTTTTTCAGGTAACGTCAGGTTTAAATCTGATTCACTTGTTACCGGGTTAAATCACTGTGGTAACTTATGCTGAACTGCTAACCAGAGTTCTCGATCTACAGGATCCTGACAGGGACCAAAGAGTTGACTCTACTGTAAAGTGAGAAAAAACAAATGTCCTGATATTTTTTATAGATGAGTGGGATGTTTTTTCTGCTCCAGACTTTTCATGTGTCCAGGCTGGTTTTAAAAAGGAGCTTCTAACAAACAGGGAGAGTTTATCACAATATATAAATGCATCGAAACTATTATAGCTTAATTCTGATTATTTTTAAAGATGTTTGACTCCGACATAGTAACTGACAGGGTTAATGCTTGTACTGTTTTATTCAATCAATGCAGAGCTGAACAACATGAGGAGAACAAAAACTAAAGCCTCTAATGTATTTTATTGAAAAATAATCCAATACATTTTTTAATCGTGATAATGAACATTTCAGTCAGATTGAGCTCATCACACATCAATTCTCTCTCTGCTTTGGCAGCAGAAACAGTCTGACATCACATGTTGATAATAGCTTGTTCATCATCTGACAAAAACAAAAATGCTCAGTAATAACCTTCATAAAATTCCTCAAATTAACAGTTTATCTTTGGTCTTATTATAATTTTTTCAAGATCAAAATGTATATCTACTGTTTCTCTTCTAGTCATGTGACCGTCATTCACGTTTCAGTCTTCTGAAAGTAACTTTTATTTGTTGCTTGTCACAGGCGGATGTTGCTTATAATTAATGACTCCGCCTCTCTCACACGGACGTCCTCGTAGTTGGATGAGAATGTTAAATTAAGTGAAGCCGGATAACGAAAATACATCCTGGGTTTGTTGAACTCTGCCTCGGGAGCCTCTGCAGGTCCACAACGCTCGGCTCTCATTTCTCCATCTCTGCCAGGCTGGTGGACGTCGTAACTCCATTTATTTCCACTGCAGCCAAACCTGTGCCCATAAAGTCTGCGTTAATGTATTTTGTCACATATTTAAGAAAGTCATAAGGGTATTTATAGAGCGTCCAGAGTGAAGAGGGGAGAGGGAGTCCTAACTTGTGTTGCACTGCTGCTACCCACTGTCCTCAGAGAATACAAACATCTTGTTTTCATTACTGGGGGGGAGGTCAGGGGTGGGCGGAGGGTAGAGGGAGGAGGAGAAGGAGGAGGAGGAGGAGTGGAGGTAGCAGTTTAATGTATATGTTTGTCTGAACGCTTCAGACAGTAAATGTAGCTTACGCAGTTGTCCACAGAGCCAACATTAGCCTTGCAGAGAGATTCTCTTTGTGGACCAAGACAACATAAAGAGCTGATGACATCCAGATGAGAAACATCCCCCCTCACAAAGAAGTATCTGTCGCCGAGGAGCCGCGGTCAGCTGACATGACATAACTCACCATCCAATTTTGTGTCTGCTCCGACAACTTCCTGTTTATGTTGTGTGAGCGCTGTGGTAATGTGGTCGTCGACTATATGACTTGCCTCTTTAACCACAAGGGAATGCGCGCGCACACACACACACACACACACACACACACACACACACACACACACACACACACACACAGCTCAGGGGATACACATAATGTTGCTTTGCCTCACCTGCGCACCTTCCTGCCATCAGTCAGGACCTGCTGACCCTTCTCCAGGCCTCGTTTCTGCTTTGTCAGACTGTGGCACTGAGGCAAACACTGTTTATGGAACTGAAATGCTGATACTCATTTACTTTGAATTAACTACGGTCTTGCTCTGAGAATTCGACTGTTTTTCCCTCCTGGATTGTTCTGGTTGGTTCGGATGTGGCAACCAACCACTTTTTGTGGGTGGGAAATCTGTGAGTGACTCCACCTGGTGGGTCGGGAGACGTGCACGCCCGAACGGACAGGAAGTGGCAGAAACCTCTGCATATATTATGCTAAATCTCGCTGTCAGTGGAAAATAAGCAGCCGGTGCAGACACATTCAGTACATTTGGATGCACATAAGTAACCGGGTTACAAGTCGGCTTCCAACCTATTCAACATTGGCTGATGTCAGACTAAAACCAAAGCAGTGTCTGTAAAACATGTTTGCTGCATAACCTGATTCCTCAGATTAACCTGGTGTCCTGTGTGCACGTGAATGCACTGAGTATATGTTCTGCTGTACGGACTCCACAGGTCATCAGAGGGATTAGGCAGCAACAGGAATACTGTGCTATTCAAACTGAGGGGAAGTTTGAAAAAAACAGGTCATTCAGAGAGCGCATACCTCTGCCAAGGTGGAATGGCCACTTTATCACTTTATTGAATAAACATGTATTGCATTAGATGCATACAGTATACCATGTACACAGAATTACTCTTACCATACATTATCTGGATTTGCATGAATTTATTAGACAGATGTCTGATTTTTTGTCATTACGATCTCTGCATTATTTCTTGAGAAATTAAACTCAAGAACTGTTTCGCAAAGTGGGAATTAATTTTTTCCTGTAAACCGGATCCGGACCAAAATTGCATGGGTTCTTTGCCGACCCATATCACATCTTTCCACCAAGTTTTGTGTTAATCCGTTCAGTAGTTTTTTGTGTAATCCTACTAACTAACACAGAGATGCAGATGAAAACATAACCTTCTTGGTGGAGGTAACTAGGTTTAAAAACCTAACATTTCATTTAGCTGACGCTTTTATCGAAAGCAACTTACAATAAGTGCATTCAACCATGAGGGTACAAACCCAGAACAACAAGCATCAAGAAAGTACAATTTCTTCAAGAAAGCCAAACTCCAAAGTGCTATCAGTAAGTGCCATTTAAGTGCTACTAAATTGTTAGTTTAAACTTTTATTCAAGGTTTATTCAAGAGGTGTGTTTTTAGTTTGCGGCGGAAGATGTATAGACTTTCTGCTGTCCTGATGTCAATGGGGAGCTCATTCCACCATTTAGGAGCCAGGACAGCAGACAGTCGTGATTTTGATGAGTGTTTAGTTCGCAGTGAGGGAGCAACAAGCCGATTGGCAAATGCAGAGCGGAGTGAACGGGCTGGGGTGTAACGTTTGACCATGTCCTGGATGTAGACTGGACCCGATCCGTTCACAGCACGGTACGCAAGAACTAATGTTTTGAAACGGATACGGGCAGCCACTGGTAACCAGTGAAGGGAGCGGAGGAGCGGAGTAGTGTGAGTGAATTTAGGTTAAAGACTAGTCAAGCTGCTGCATTCTGGATGAGCTGCAGAGGTCGGATGGCACTAGTAGGTAGACCGGCCAGGAGGGAGTTACTATAGTCTAGGCGTGAGGTGACCAGGGCCTGGACCAGAACCTGCGCCGCCTTCTGAGTGAGAAGGGGACGTGTTCTCCTGATGTTGTGCAGCATGAATCTGCAGGAACGTGATATTGCAGTAATGTTGGCAGTGAGGGGGAGTTGACTGTCGAGTGTCACACCCAGGTTGCAAAAGTTTTCCTCCCCGTCGGGGAATTGAACCCCGGTCTCCCGCGTGACAGGCGGGGATACTATCCACTATACTAACGAGGAGTTAGTAAAATGTGACTGGACCTGACACTAGAGATCTAATAAATAAGATAAAGTGACAGTTGATCATTAACTTTTTTCCCCTCCATAAAAAAATATTACCTGTTTTTAATCAGCTGTCAATATTTTCCTCACTTAAAGACACACACACACACACATGGACTGTACCTGAAACACCCTGCTGTGCCAACAACAAGGGAGATAACACTATTTCCTCTCCTTCCTATGGGTTTGGCTTTATCACTTCACACGTGTTTATAAATGCAAGTATCTATTCATACAGCAGGAGCTGTGAGCCTCCAAAAACCCTGCTGTCTTCCTGTTAATGTTTTTCCTCTGTCCTTATCACATTCGGCTCATCCCCCGTCACAACCCACAACTCACAACACAGATGTCCCTCTCCACCATCAGTGTCATCATAATATTTTACTGTGTGCAATGTTCTGTCTGTTTTTCGAGAGCGGCTCCCATTGATGGGACCTCCAGGATATGAACACATGTATTTTTTCAGATTATTGATGTTGCCTAAACCACAAACACATGTTTAACCTTTGAGGAAATCAGATTTTGTTTAAATGACACTAAAAACATGGCTTTAAAAAAAAAAAGAAGAAATAAGCGAGGTCCTGGGGCAACACATGCTTGCGTTTACAAAGTGAACAACCTGAAATGTGTGAGATTTATATACAATAATCAGTTTTCCCTGTTAGTAAAATATATATATATATGGCTGGTGCAGAAATGAACATCAAACCAAAGTTGGAACAGCGTCTTGATTAAAAAGCCCTCACATGCACAGTAGTTCCAAAGACAGCACTACTGTTGTCTTCATCCTCTGCAGGCTCTTTGAACACAGCGGCAGACACATGTAGTGGAAGTGTCGGAAACAGGTGCTTTGTGGCTCAGGCGGCTCTTACTGTTTGATATCCTTTATCAGAAACAGACGGTTGGGGTCGGGTGTGTCCATAAGCACAGCAAGCACAAGCCTGCGGGGACCACTGCATGTCAGTTCTCCTGTGCTGTTTAGCAGCTGAAGAATGAGCCATTTGAACACGTCTATCGTGATGGAGAACCGTTGGTGTCACACAGCTCGTTTAAATGCATCATGTCTGTTGCGTCCTCTAAATTTAAACAAGCTATATCCAAAGAATAAATATGACACAACGTTGTGAATTAATGATAAAATATTTTCTTGCGCAGCATTTATTTGTGTATCATTTTGTATGATTACCCATAAATTTATACTTTTTTATCCTGTTTAGGGGCTCAGATTTTATTCACGTGTTTCATACCCGACCCATAACTGATAAAATATTAAGAGTGTTTCTTTTTTAAGCGGCGCAGCTTTTCTAGTTTAGCGACCAATTGCATGTGTTGCAAATCATCTTACGTGATGCCACTCAGCCAATCACATCTTTGAATACAGTGAGAAATGCGTCAGAGATAATTAGAACAAATAACTTAACATGGCGTGCTCTAAAAAGAGAAAAGAAGACAGTGAAAACAGTTTTTAATCAACGCTGGACAGACTCTTGCGTGTTCATCCTTCATACGGGCAGCTCAAAACCAATATGTCCCATATGAGCTGTCAGCATGACGATTGTTAAAAGCAGCAATATGAAACAACACTATAGACCGTTCCCACACAGATTTAAAAGGAAAAGAAAGGAAGAAAGAAGCAGGAGTTAAAGCTGTTCAGTTGTTAAGATGTGTTGAAATTGTTATAAAATTCCTTGAGACAAGCAAGTTTAAAAACAAATCTAAAATCAAGCAGTTTTTTTCAAGATGCACATTTTTGTTACCTACATGAGAAAAGAAAATCTGAGTGTTATTGCTCAACTTCCTCGCACAGGATTGAGAAATCTTGAGCCACGTTGAAAACGAACCGCCATCGACCCAAGTGATACTAATTAACAATCAGTGATTGTGACGGCATGTGATGAAGACTTGAAACCGCAAACATGCTTCTGTCATTGTCCGTGACTTTGCTCTGATTTTTATTATCTTTAACTTTTTCATGACAGTGACATAAATCATCTCAGTCTGGCAGCGATGTTGCACAATCCAAACCATCTTGCAATCTAACAATCTTAGTCGACTTTTTCTTTTAAACACATCCTGAGCGCACTCATCTGTTCCCAGAAAACGACAGTGCCTCACTAATCTCCTGTCAGGAGATGCCTCACCCGGAGAGAGACATCAAGGCTGAACTTGCCACTCCGATGCTCCCGCGGGACACGCAGGGGCCAGGACTACTGACATGCTCGACCTCCACCCAAATGATGCTGGCACAATAAAAATAAATCGCTTCTGATGATGTGTTAATCCGCTCCGACAAAGCGTCTCGCCTCCGAATTAAGATGTCATTTTTTATCACCAAAGTGACACCTGTTTATAATAGGAGGCCTGGAATGACTTATGTGGCTGTTATTCTTGCCTGTGAGCGGCGAAAGTGAAGGGGAACCGGGCTGATACGTGTGGCCTTGTAATTCACCATCATTAGAGCCTGACTGAAATGAGCTCAGGGGAGTGCTATGAAATTTTACTATAGAAATTAATTCATTTGAACAGCAAGACTACGATTGCATTAGATACCTCAGTTCCCCGAGTTCCTGTCATGCCGTCTGTCATATTAAAACCTTATATCAAATGTTTAAAACTTAAAATTCAACGCATGTAAGAAATCCGTCCGATGATTGTATTTATCATGCTTCATTTATCAGGACTTGGCTTCCATGGGCTGAGTTACGAGAATACACGAGCACACAGAAAGAGCTTCTACGTCACTGATCAGAATTAGCTTCCTGTGTAGCTGGATGCTTCGGCTCTGCTGCTGTCAGACTGAGCCGTGGGGAGTTGGGGCATGCAGTCCAGATGTGAGCCGAGGTGTCCGCCCTCTCAGGCTAATCAGATTGATTAGGGGCAGTAATCTGGCAGACGTGGCACTGGACTCTGCGCTTCATGAGGCTGAGCAGTGAGAACCCACAAGATGGCCGAGCGTTACACAGTCCAGAGCAGCCCGGGCCTGCCTGCTCCCCCAGCACACTGACATGTGAACGGTTAGGTACAGTGGGGTTCTGACTGTGGGATTGTGCGTCTGTTTTAAATCAGAACTGCAGACTAAAAAAAGAACCGGCCTCATCGGGGCATTCTCAGACCTGTATGCACTTTTTTTTATTTTTTTTTATCCTGTTTTTTTAATGTAATATTGAAATAATTCCTGCCTTTTCAACTTCGACTTCCTTCCATCGGATGAAACTGCCCCCAAAACTCCAAATCAAAGCAGCAGCATATACGAGCTGAGCTTATAAACAGGCTGAGCAACAGGAGGTCTAATTCAGCTCTGGCCTGAATTTCAGAGTCTGAATCCAACCCATTGAAATGATTTGAGAGGGATGTGGGAACCGAGATAGCGGCGCTGACAAGCTCACTCAGTGCACAGAAGAGGAAATGCTGCTCTCAATGACCTTACTGTTACCCTTAACAACGCCACATAAGTCTCCTCTTTCTGATACCGGTCTGGGTCTGAAACATCCAATTCAGTCCCATCCCAGGAACTAGCCTTTCTCTCATTTCCTGTCTGCGCAACAGCCGTCCCCTGTTTAAATTACGCCCCAGTGCCTCCACAGTTCGCCTTCACATAGCTGCCCTCTCTCCTGCTGACTTGCTCCCCTCTCCCTCCCTCGCTTCTCCGTCTCCTCCATCTCTATTGGCTCCAGCTGCCTTCCAGGCGTTATGCCTTTCTGGCAGGGCCACGAGACGCTAACATAGCTTTGATTGCTGATTGATGCCCTGCAAGCTCCAGCACACAGCTGATACAGACCAAATGCATTAATCTATTTGTTCTGTTTTTTAACGAAATGGCTCACTGTTTTAGGAGATATGCTTTTTGCATTCTTGCAGAAAGTTAGATGAGAAGATTAGTGCCAGCCAAGAAATAGCCTGTCTCATTACCTCCAAATATTATGAAAAAATGCTGATTCTACGCTTCTTCCAATCGGGTCCTGTCTTTTCTTTTCATGTACGAAGAAATGCTGCAGTAGGTTTTCCAGGTCAGATGCATTCACAATAACAGGAAAAATCTTCAGAACATTCAGGTTTCTGGTGGCATGATGCAGGAGGCAGAACTTGAAGTGTAAATTCAGAATTCACTGGTTTTTGTTTACAGAACATCGACGTCGGCAAAAGCTCTCACCAAAAGTTAGTTGTCTTTCCAAGTTGACATCATCGTAGGCGTCTTCTACGTTTATGGCTCCACGTTTTCATCCAGAGATATTTGTTTTCTTTGTATTTTTTACAGTTTTGGATTAGCATGTCTTTGCAGTTTTTTTTTCTTTTTCAATTTTTTCAATTAAAAAACCATAACAAAATAAACAGTAACTTGATCGATACAAAAGTCTAAGAATAATAGCTCTAATGCATTTTTAATGTTGAAATACATTTCACAAATTTTGAGGTTTTGGAGAAAACTTGAAACCTTCTTCCTTTTCCTCTCCCGGGCTGACTTACACCCTGCAGGCCCAAAAGAACATTTGTTCCTGTGGCAAACTACCGAGTCCATGACATGCAACTGAAGCCCGAGTTAATTTATACATCCATAACAGAAAATCCCCTCCTCTGTCTGACCTGGTCCAGCCAGCCTCCCCTGAGATGCATATCAAAATGTCATTAGTGAAAGCTTTTTGTGTGGCCATTGTCATCATCTTCCAGTGAGGGACCGTCAGTTGGAGCAACACTACATAAATAAGGTGAGCCATATGAAACATAATCAACAACGTAGCTATAAAAAGGTCCATTTCGGAAAGTGTGAAGAGACACTGGTGAAAACCCGACGCGCTCATTACCTCCACATTTTAACCACGACGTCTCTGAGCCCAGATGTTATCACACAGTTTCACTCGGCACAGGCTGCAGCCTCCATGAGATGGACACTGTTACTTTAACAAGGAACGATGTGGCTTTTAATGAAAGTACGAGAGTTCCCTAAGTCCAGACGGTGTGGCTAATTCCCAGGAAGGCAGTTAAAAGTAAATTTATTGTACTCGTTTACATTTCAATACATGTTCCAGAGAAATCGGGGAATTATAAACCACCGGTCCATTTCTCTCCTCTCTCCGCCGTATGCATAAATGTGGAGAAAAATGCAGCCAGTGTTTTACATCTCCCCCATTGCTGTGACTGCACTCTGCGGACGCTGAGGGGAGGGTGTTCCCCTCCGCTGCTTTTCTCCACACATCCCACACACGTACATATATGAGACGTATTCTGCTAAATGACAGCCATTGTAGATTCAACACAGCAGAACCTCCTCTGTAAAATGATTGTAATCTGCAGAGCAAATACTGTAAAGTTATGTCTGAAAGTCACGATGTTTTGTGTAACCTGTGTTTTCTGTGTGGATTTATGTGTGAAGGTGTGTACACAAATGCCTCCACTAATTGTTGTAGGTGTATACAGGCTCAGGCAAAGCATGGGAGGACATGATGGCTGGGTCAGTCTGTAAAGACCCAACACATCCCTCAGGCTGCAGATAGGCGGCTCTCCATGCACAACAGTTGGAGATAAAATGGTCAAAGTTTGTTGGTCTCTTCGTGCACTTTCCATGCACTGGGTAGGACTCGCTCACTGGTCGGGCACAGACAGCGTGACTGGTTGCCAACAATATCAGCTTCTGAAGCTTAGAACAACTGCAGCGGGGGTAACATGGACTTGAATTTGCACTTCTAGATCCCAGATATTGTGTAACATGTCAGTAAATTGCACACAGATTGCTTTTATTTACAAACCAGGTCAGTCTGTGTTCATTTTATACGGTTTGTTAGTGAGCGTTCAGCTTTCTCTCAACAATTTACCCCTGTTGAGGAATTTAAAAGGAATATTGTTCGGTTTAATTTGGTGTTGTTACAGGGCCGACCTGTAGCTTTTAAGTTGGCCGTGTGTGAGACCTGTGACCTGGGACATGTGACCTACGTGGAGGGAGTGGGTGTGTCTGTATTAGAAGATCGTGTCGTGCAAGAACATGCAGAGAGTGAGCGACCAAAATATTGTGGGAAGAACGTGTTTAGCTCAGGGTACACAGAGACCATATTATTCTGATCGAGGGACAAAAAATGTGTGTTTTATTTTCGAACACCACTAATGTCTCGCTGAGAGTATTCATTTCTCGGCTTAAAGAAATCCAGAGGCCTCCATTCTACAGATCGAAGTCGCAAAGAGATAACGGGAATAAATTTCAAAAGGTCACTTTGTGGTCGAGACATTTCCAAAACAAGATCCAGTAATGGTCAGGTCCTCATTTGTATTCTGAGGTCTTATTTTACTATATAGCTCAATAAGAAACATTTACATATCTAGTATTAATACTCTGTAACACAATCTCCTCAGACCATGCTCATGTATGACTAATTTCCTTTAGAGGTTTGGCATGAAATATAATTATTGCATGGATTGTATTTACTGCCAGTATTTGCTAGTAGTCAAGGAAGTGTGATATTTATGTGTCGTAGCGAGGTATGAATTAAACAAAACCGGGGTTTGTGTCCTAATTCCCATGTTTACCAGCCATCACAGCTGATGTTGGGTTCACCGTGTGTGTATGTGGTCTTGTAGGCACCCATCTGCTTTCACTGATGAGTAAAACCAAACAGGAATTTTCTGTTTCAACATCGAGGCAGCACTGTAAAACCACGAATGACCTGGATCATCATTATGAATTAAAGTTATCCAGGGTATAATATTCTATAGCACTGTGGTTGGATGGCCGTCACAGATGAATTGCTCTTTTTACTGTTGTGTCTACAAATAGGACGAGAATTCATTTACCGAGCCCTAACGTATCATTACACTGTTGTTCGGCAGCGTCTCTACAATATGCATGTACAAAGACTTACACTGTAGCAATGCAGTTTTCTTTAACCACAGAGAGCAGACAGCCTGACATGGTGGCCAATAAAATCAAAAGTACAACAACCCCTGTTGAGTTTCATGGTCACATTTGACATCAATCACCGATGTCCAGGGTCAGCGGTGCGATGTTGTCCGCAGGACTCCTCTGATCACTCCCTCACACTCACACAGCAAAACAGGCCTCTACATCAATACTTCACTGGGAGGGCACTTACTGGACATGAGGTCGTTATTGCCAGAAGTATAAAAAAAAAATCTTCAAGCACTAATACTGCTGGAGGTCTCTTTAACAGCGCTCCGCAGTCTACGAGCAGCAAAAGGGCAAAACCTGCGAGAGGGCTTTTTTTTTTCCTGAAGAAAGAGAGAAAATTGTGTTGACTTTGGAGTCTCCCTTGTTTCTCTTCATCACAGGAGTGAGGGGTCCAGTGATTTTTATAGGGCATTCGGCTGACATTTTGATTTCGCCAGTATACTTTTGACTTTGATGTCAACCCCTGCAATTTTCCTTGAAAAAAAAAAAAGGGTTGTGACATGTCAGGGTGGTATGTGCAATATTTACTGTATTTCTCTTACTCCACCTTTCTCTTGGTCCTGAGAGGCCTCTTTAGTGTGAGAGATGGGATGGAAATGATCCGTCACTAAAGCTCCTAAATCCACAGTCTTACTAACATAAATTGTATTGTGTACAAATTTCGGCTTTAGCAACGAAACTCCTACACGGCCGGTACCGAATCACAATGTAGATTTTTTAGAGGTAGTTGTCCTGCTTTCAAACAACATAAACATCACCGCACGTGCTACTTCAAACTCGACATGGCGACAAAATGCCTAAAATGTGCAGCAAATGTTTGAAAACAATTCTGTGTAAAGGGAGGAACATGAAAAACGTAATAAAGCAACTGGTGACACACAGGATTACTATTGCAGTTGGGTTACGTTTTATTTATTAAGTGACTTTCTTATGTAAACTCGTTTAGAGTTTTGCACTTACTTATATTTGTATATTGAATTATACTTTTTGATATGCTAATTCTTAACTTTCAATTTGCCTTAGTGATAAAAATAGTTTTTGTTCTGGTACCATTTTCAAAAGTATCAACTTAGCACCAGTATCTGAAACAACTCAATCGATACCCAACCCTAGTCTGATTTCCATCCTGTGTTACACTCAATGACATATTCAGTTATGTGGCCCATGAACAACTTTCTGAATCCTCTCAGTGGTTTGAGCCACATTAAAGTTGTTATGCTTCAAGTCAAGCTCTGTTGTACTTGTACTTCGGGAATTCCCAGCATGCATTGTAAGAGTATAGGAACAAAATGGCTGTATCCATCACCCAAACAAGAATGAAGTATGGATTCTGCTCCTGGGTCTTAGAATTGTAAGTCACTCTGCAAAATGTACAATGTCATCCAGTAAAACTCTTTCTTGTTTCATAAAACCAGCTACAGTTTCTCATACATGCGAGATTCATAATTCAGATTTGAAATGTCATGCTCTGGTGCCAGAGTTCTGAAGCCAAACTGTGCCATGTGTTTTTGTTTTTCTTTTCTTGTGCATGTGAAAGACCATTTGGAAGCAATTTTTCTTTGTTAATATGAGTATTATTTTAATTGTAGTAATTATAGGTTAAACTGTTCGACCACTCGCAAGGTGCTCGCCGGCTTTTGACAAGAGGACAGCTTGACTCCTTTCAGTCCGTCTCTTTTCCTTTTCCACTCTTTTTCCTCTAAAACATAGACACTCAAAATCAAAACTGTAAGATTATCCATGTTATGATTGTGTGTTCTTGAAAAGTCCATCAACTTTTCCAGTTCTAATGATCCTGGAGGAATTCTTGTGTTTTCTCGTTCACTTTAAGCTATTGTGATCATTTACAAGATGAAACCGAAAATGACATTCACCGACCCACATTTTGGCTTGTTTAGGAGAGAAATGCTTCAAGTTGGAAATAGCCTGCACTGTGACGAATCAGCATATGATGGGGAGCAACAACTCTGAGGAGAAAGTTGTTGGGAGTTCAGCAGTTTGCTGGCTACCCTCTTTGTGGTTTCCTCTTTCTCTGACCCCTAAATCACAACAGAGATATGGTAGTCCAGGTTCGAGTCTGGTCAAATTTAACCTTCAGCAGACCTTAGAGGTGGGTGGTAAAACATATTTCACTTACATGAAGCCTTGTTAAAGCTCAATTATGTAAAAGACTTGCATGGCGTAAGTACAATTATATGATGAGGGGGGGGGGATCAATGAGCTTTTCCATGAAAAATAGTCTCCGCTTTGTTTGTCCTTGCTACCAGAGAACTGTATGAAACGGGAAGGAAATTCTTTATCTGCTTGAACCAGCCCTGGAGGCTCATAAAGCCCTTCGAAATAGGATTTTCAAGAGAATCGTTTGTGTAAACTGCATTAGGGTTTTTGTGAGAAAGTGAAAGTGGTAATTGTCCACATTCCAACAGTTTCAATACATAAACTATGGAACCGTCAGCCGTGAACAACCCAGCTGCTAGCAATTTGCGTAGCAGATAATAATCAGGCTACATGCAAAACAGCGTTCCTCTGTCAGGCATTAAGGCTGTGGCCCATGCTGTAAGGGATTTGAGACATTTCAAGGAATGGTTGGTTTAGTTTAAATAACCTTGGACAAGAGGAAAAACTAGACCTCCACTGGCCACATTAACAACCTCACTCCAAGAGCAATCCAGATCGTTTATCAAGAGGAACCAAAGCATGGGTACACTCCTACTGTAGCCTACACAAAGAACACATGTGGCATGCAGGAAAGCACTCGTATCATATATTACTCATCTACTGTGTAGTCAATTTGTAAAGGCCAGCAGTGAACATTAATCATGGATTCCACTGTTAGCAATGATCCAAAACCAATGAAAAAGCTTCTCATGGAGTCGCTTGTTTGTCCGCTCTGATCTAACATACATTGTGTTGTGTTACTTGTAAGAACCAGAGGTGTTTATAGGCAGCGAGCCTTTTATCACGAGAGGCGCATTTTCAAAACCCAAGTGTAAACAGAATAATAACACGAGCGCGACTAATGACAAGTTCTCAAAAGCAGCTATGGCAAAAATCTCAATGTCTTCACCACGTGTAGACACGAGCAGCAACTGCAGCGTCCTGCTCTGTGATTTATGTCCGTGCTCGCAGTCTCTCGGGGTCCTCCTCAGCACATGGTCACCTCATGAACAGCTGGGCGAGATATTTGATTGGTTGTCAGGCAGGGCTTGTAGACTGTATTGTATGTCTTTTCATTGGTGCTCTATTCTTACATGAATGATCCAGTTTCATTTGGGTCAGATGGCTCCCTCAGCAGTGCTCTCACAGCAATTGGGTTGTTCTACTGTTTCTTTAAGGAATCTCATAATTCTTCATTAGGTGAACGTAGGACTGATGGAGTCGACTGCATGCTGGTAAGGGTAGATGGGGTCAGATGAGAAACTGATTAAATTATTTACCTAAATATAGCGATGAGTCGTCAACATATGTTTTGATATTTCACACATTCATTTACAACAAAGTTTGATCAAAATCCATCATTCACCCTGTCTGTTTAAATGGACGAGCGGCTGTCAAGTAGCAGCCAGCACCATCTGATACAGAGGGAAACGTATCAGGTCAACTCGGAGCTGCCACTGATCTGGATATCTCCCTCCGCTCCACTGCTGCCCAACAGGTGCTGGTTCAGTCGGAGAGATTAGGTGATCAGTGTCCTCAGATTCCTTCCCTCTTGGAATGTTCCACATGGAAACGAGGGCAGGCTCCTCCCAGCTTCCTGAATGGAGGTTAAGGTAAGGTGTGGGCAGCTGGGTGACAGGGTGAGGGGGAGTTGTTGTGGATGAAGAGCAGCCCCACAATACTCTGTGATTCTTGACTTAATCAATGGGTTGTTCAAATAAAAAATCGATCACAGTGTGATTGTAAATTGATAATTTTGGATTTTATACTGATCTAACAAGTTTCTGAATGACTGCTTGGAAACTTGTCCAAGCTTTTGGAAACTGTAACAATGATAGTGGCGTCCGCATCATCGGACAAGGACATCAATGTTGAAAAACTGCAAAACCCACGATTACTTTGCCTGTAAAAAAAAGAAAAGGCCCATAAGTTGCAAACTCTAACCCATAGTTACGTTTTTACTATCAGGCGACTTCTAGAGGCCGTAGTAATTGTCCTCAGTAGAGTTTGGGATAGATGGGCTCACGAAACACAAAAGATTTTAACACAGGCGACTGCTGTCAATAAGTAGTCTACGCTATTTTGTATTATCCCTAACTGTTCCAGAGCCATAACCATTTGTTTATTATTGTATTCATGATGACGATTGTCCTCTAACCTTAAGGAAGTAGTTATCTTAACCCAAACCATGATGTTTCCCTAAATCTCACCAAATTATTTTTGTGCCTAAACCTAATCAAACCACGACTGTTCCCTAAGCTTAATAATGTGTTTATTATTGTAACCATGATGATGACAAAGGTTTGGTAAACCTGCAGGAGCCCTGCTCATGTGGGTTGTATTGGGGCTGTGGGCAAGTGACTTATATGGTGTTTAGATTAGAGGACTTGTTGAATTCTTGCGTATACTAGGCTGCTAATGGAGTGGATGTTTGACATGGTTACTTTATCCAGTGTAGTAGAAAGTACTGCATTGTGAACATTGGCAAAGGCATATATTACAATTTATTAAACTGCTGTTTTTGCATTGTTTGCATCACTACCTAAATTGTTGACACTTTTGAAATGTAAATGTAAAGGGGTAGTCTGGTATTTAGTAGATGTTTAAGTCCGTCTGTCAGAGGGATTGAGCATGGAGACAGTGATGATACAGTGAGGGTAGTGGAGGGTCGTGTGCAGATGGGGTTGCAGGCTGGGTAAAGGGAGGTCACACATGCTTTGTGTCCCCCAGGGAGTCCTGCAGGACGAGACAAGAGTGGTGCCTGCGTTTGAGGTGCCTGGGCGCCACATAGATGAGCTCATGAAACGCTATGCTGTCCCCCTAGCCAGGGGTGGGGCGTGGAGGGTGAGAGGAGAGGGCATCACTGCCATCAATCACCCAAGGTGGAGCCGGAGCCTACTGCTCCCAGATCAGCCTGACCGGCAGGAGGAGCATGGGGCCAAGGCCACATTAAAGGCATTGAGTGTCCCCCCTCAGCATGAGAGGGTGGGGACTGAGCCAAAGGAAAGAGGCAGAGGGGGATAACAACCAGGAGGTGTGGTGCCACGAAACTGGAGAGGTGTAGTTGAGCTTGGAGACAAAGTGAAGAGTCAAAACAGGGGCAGGGGGGGGGACAGGATCTGAGGGAGAGCAGCGGCCTGTGAAACTTGAAGACTGGAGCAAAGATTGAAAGAGACAGACACTGTCAGAACCCCAGCTTACGACTCAAAGCTCAGTCCATGAACTAATCACCTTTAGTCACATGTTGTGAAGCTCAGGGAAGAATGCTTTCTATTTATTAAACGTGGCCGTGCTTGCTCACGAGCCAGGAGTCAGTCGGGAGCAATTTCAGGACGCCGTTCTGCCTCTTGTGTTCTGGGCAGGCGTGTGATCCATCCCTGCGTGTTGGCAGCAGTTGCAGACGCTCGGTGAAACGGTCTGCCGACACAAAGGCTCATGCTCAGGGTATCTGGTGTTGACAGACAGGCAACAGACACACCAGGTACCAGTCAAAGTCCATCAAGACGCAGTTCTGGAAATTCATTCCAATACAGACCATCCATGCAAGAGAGGGGGAAAGCTCATTTACTGTAGTTCGCTTCGTAATTTATTGTTCTTTCTGAAAATGTTTGGTGCTATGTCAAATCTGTCAAAATTAAATCACCCGTGAACATTGTAATTCAGATGACGTATTTGCTCCAACTTTAAATACTAAATTATACATAACTGTCTGAACATTTAGCGCTGCTGGGCGGGGTGGGGGTGGGGGGGGCGACACTAAAGAGAATAGAATTTAGTAAAGACGTAAACCTCAGTGGGCGAAACTGGGATTTATATAAATGAATACAGTGATTATTTGTTATTTATCGTTTGTTTTTCTCCCATACTGGTATAAATTTTGTGCATTAGAATATTTTTACATTAATTAATTCTGTATTTCTCTCTATGCACTTAGCTTTAAGATGAAAAGAAATGCAAAAAAATTAGCCGTGAGGAGGTTGTATCTTTTATGTGCATAATGATTATGTATTAATCCTGACAAACAAATACACACATGCATATTATTTTCACTTACAGTGTAATAAGAATTAGATATTATGGCCATTACAGAGGTAAAAATATCTACACATTTAAATTTCACCTTGTTTTCATGAGAAAATCTCAACTCTCTGTCAAGTTAAATCCATATTTCTTTCCTTGGAACAAAGTACAAAACATACATTTTTAGGCATTTCTGCTTTATTGACAGTAACATAAGATAAGTTAAAAACCTGAGAGAGGCCGGAGGGTGACATGCAGCAAAGGGCCATGGCCAGATTCAAATTCTGGCTACAGCAGAGTTTGGATAAGTGGTAAACTCTCCACCAGCTGAGCTACCAGGACATGTACTTTTTATTTACAAGTTTGCCTTTTAAAAATCAATGTTAGTCACACCCCTCCCTTCTTACGGGTAGATATATCATCTCGGGCCACATTGTATGGTAACCATTGCAATGCGTTTTTAAAAGGGTGCACCTGTGGCACATAAATCTGTAACAAACTCCTAGACTAGTATGTTACATTTCTAATAAGCATCACCAAACAGGGAGGGGGTAAGTGAAAAAGAATGGCTACTGTATTGGTTTGTAATAAGAGCCAGCTGTGGATGGTCATGTGGGCTCTGCGCCTGGAACGTGTTGCTGGAGGATTGGAAACACAGAGAAGCTGGCAGGCGAAATCCAGCTTGTTGCCTTTTTTTGAGGAACATAACAAGCAAACTGCATTTTTATTCATGAGAAATCCCTCCTTATATATACAGAAAATTACCTATTTTTTTATAGCTTTGCATATGAGAGAGCACTGTTCTATGCCATGCACCATTTCAGGTATTATAGATTTACATGAGGTTTATACACCTGACATTTATTTTTGACCTTCCTATACATATATTTTGGTAAGAAATTACCGAAAAACATGTGCAGTGACAATGTAATACAATAAAAACGCCACGAAATTATACTGGGAATGATTGTAATTGTAGTCAGAGCGTTTTCTTTTGCATATTCCGATCCAACAAGTTGCTGGAGCTGCTCCAGAAAGCACTGGAGAGTCCCTGCTTATAGCAGAGTCCCTGCTATAATTCTAGGGAATGGGGTGGCATTTTACAGTGCTAAACCTGCCCCAAAAGAATTTGTCTGTGTCCTCTGCTCAAATAATTAAAGCAGCAAGAGTCTGAAATAAACCATCCACGGCCACATTTTCCTCTCCTCTCTCTCAGCGCCACAAGCAAACATATGAAACTGCGTGTAGGTATGAAAAAGAAGTAGAAAAAAAGAAACATTCCTGTCGGGGCAATCGCTGTTAGCACTACATCATGTTTATTAACGGTACTAAATCAGAGTCTGTGCCGCGGAGGGGAGCTAATACACCTGAGGAGCCTCTAGACGGACCATGCCTGGGTGAGCACACCAGTGCACATGGAGTGTGTAATAGCAGGGGCGAGGGTTTTAAAGACGGCAATCCTGTCTGTTTTCCCTCCTTTCACCTTCTATTCTTCCTCCTTTACAGTATATATAAGACATGTTCATTTTAGGAATTTCCTCCGAGCTTGGGGAAGGTGGGATGGTAGAAATTACTTAGTCCAATAAAAGATTGAAGCCAGTAGATTAAAATAGGCCCCCGCAATGAGGAAAGCCAGCCAGTTAAAGCTGTATGGCCCCAAAAATATCTACCGCGATACTCTCTTTCCTGCAATTTCTCTTCTCTCTCACCCTGCCCCGTAGACCTCTACGGCACCCTGCTCCCTGTGTGGGCCTGAGGCCGGGCCCAGCACCCAGACAACCAGGGATGTAATGGTAAATTCACACACATGCTGCCCTGCAACTCCATTGGCCCCTGTGTTTGTAATTACCACTGTGAAGTAATGTACTCTCCCCCAGCTACAAATTGCTGATAAGTTGCTTTTCTAGAACACAGCCCACTACTACCAGTCATTAGCAACATGATCTCATATGCCTACCCTGGTGCCTGTGAAAACACAAGCTCCAAGAGAGGTAGACTTCATGATGTGTGACTCACATAGCCAGCATCCATAACCGCTTGTTAACATGTAGGCAACTGATTAGTTTTACCAAGTTCTCCTTTGACTGAATTAAAAACAATTCCCTCAAATCCCGACGTCTATAAGCTGAAGCTGCCACCGGTGACCTGTAAACACAACTGACTGACAGGTTGCTCAAACACACTGAACTCAATACAGGGAACCAACAACAGCACCAAATCCTTTGGAAACCCGAGTCACTCCATAAGGGGAGCAAGGTAAAACAAACACTTCAAGTATCTTCATTCTAGCAGGTAGTGTTTTCTTTAATCAAGCATGGCCAATGTGCACTGACCAAAAATTCGGCTGACTTCTTTACTTTCTTGTGTGTTCCCCCTATTTTACACAATGTTGAAATTGTGGCACAGAAGCACAGGTTCTCCTTCCTCGGCTGTTTAAATATACCTCGTTGGTCACTCCCTTTTCGCTATGTTGCCAAAACGTTTAGGATGAGAACTCTCCAGCGTTTCTCTCTTTTTTGAGTGACTGTTGTAATGTACTGCATGTTGCCATACTGGTCAGTGTGAAATCACACTCAAAATAGCAAGTGTGAGTATGGAAGTATGCGAACCGCAGCCCACAACCTCTGAACCTCTGCCTTTACCCATGAGCATACTGTAATTCATGGATGTCAGGCTTGTGCTGGTGGTAGGACCAAAGTCTATGGGCCCAACAGAAAGTGGGAGAATATAATTTGTCTGTAAATGTTTTGAAACACAAAGGACCTTATGATTATGTTCAACAGGGGCACCTGTTCTTTTCTCTACTCATTTTCTTGCCAGTAGTGATGGAGTGCTGTTTGAAGCATCAGGCGCATTGACAGATTGGGGAGTTTGAAGCCCAGAAAACAAACTCTGAATTCTGCGTATGTGGACAAGTTTGGCTTGGTGTGCAAATGGTTACAGTTTGTGTATTCCTTACTACCGCCAACATCCCATTGACCGGTCAACTACTTGTCAGCATAGAACTTTTGGAAATACTGATGCATCTGTGACTATCCAATTTGCTCACATAAATTTCATCTCATTGGAAGCATTCAGCAGCATTTACAAGGCATGGCTGGGTGAGGTGAAAGGTGCAGGGGAGAAGGGGCTAGGCCAGGCCCTTGTAAGGCCTCCAGGCCTTGTGATGCAGAGTACTCCTCACCCGGGCAAAGGTTCACTCCGATCATCTGGGCCAATCTGTTCCAGACGCGGTAAATGACACATTATTGAATCCAGACCTGACAAGGGCTTTGTGTATATTACATTAGCGGACACCAGGCTCACTTAAGCGTCATTACCTACATCCCTCCTCCCCACCAAGAAAGAGAAAAAGGAGAGTGAGAGGTGAAGCGAAAGGGCAGCGTATCTTACCCCAAGCCATGCACAGAAGGTGCTTTTTCCCTCCAGGTCAGGCCGACACTGCAGTGAGCTCACCGTCACACAGCTCTCTTTCTCCCTCTCTTTTCCTCTTCTTTCTTCTCCCTGCTCCCTGTGCTGGGAACCCGTTAAATATAACAACACCGGAGTCCACCCTGGAACACCCAAGACGATCCTGCCCACAGGGATTTTTGGGGAGATATTAGAAACACACCAGAGAGGTCACCCCACCCTCCTCTCTTCCCACACTGATGGAATAAACGGCGTGAGCTGATTTGGGGATTTCAAACTTGTGCAGATGCGTGTTTTCAGTCTGGCATGTTAGCGATTGAGTAAATACATTAGCTCTTGTGAAGAACTACAGGTAATTGCGCGTGCGAATGAGGGCAATTTATTGGTAGACATACAGTAACTCTTATACCTGACCTCAAATTAAAAACTGACTCCCCAAACCGAGCTAAAGCCCTAAAGCTACCGTAGCATCAACACTCAGAATAACATTTTAACTGCAGCATGTTATGGTGGGAGGTTGCCTGTGGCTTGGATGCCTTGCTGTGGGATATGTGCCATAAGCAGTTGGTGGATTTGGCTAAACCCTCCTTTATTCAAATGACATACGCATTAAACAGCCATACCACAGATTTCTGGCAGGGACCACTTGCTTAAGTTTCCATCCTGCACTTCTTAAACTGCAGACAGGTGTGTGTCTGTACAACAAGCATCTGCAGCAGTGTGCACATAAGTGCTCGAGTGTGACGCTGCTCAGGTATACATTCCACAGTGCAGGCTGCGAGCTCAGATTCTTTATTTAACATGTGGGCATCGGGTTACAATCTAAACATGCTGCCCCAGTGAGGGGCAAATAAAAAAAAAATGATTTTGTGAAATGCTAAGGCCACACCCGTTGCCGTTGTCAAATAGATTACCCTTGTTGATTTACAGTCCACAGAACGGCTCTCTATGACACAAAGACCACCACACCCTCTTGACCTCCACCGACAGAGCGGATCAATGGATCTATTTTGCGAACAGCAAGAATTTAAATGACAATCACCTTCCACGGTTTCTCGGTTGCATCACCTGCTCGGGCAGGACGTGAGACGCTGCAACAGAAGTCGGACTAAAGATATATGTGCCTCCAGGAATGATAACTGAAATGTGCACTCGCCAGAGTCAGTTGAGATATATGTGCCACAAGGATTACTGTTACAGTAAGGGGGCCCACAGCTGTAGCTTCCTCAGCAGCCAGAGAGAGGTCGAGAAACCACACAGTTTGCCACATGTAACATGAAAGCTGCACCGTGTACGACATTAAAGGAGATGATGTTATTTTTTTTGTCCTTAGACCACTTTGGCTCACATAGTTTTTTTATCCGATAACTGGGTATTAGGGAGAATATATAAAGTAAAGAGTGGTGTCGTATATGGTGACCCTCAGTTTTTGCCCACACACATATATTTATATATAAACCTATATAATGGAGTCATACATACACGGTACGCCTTTCAGCGCTGAAAAATACTTAGTATTTTTTATCAACATCAGCTCTGTCGTTCATCACTTTCGATGTGACATCACTCACAGTATTTCTGTTTTCCTCCTCCTCTCAGTCATCGCTCTGCTTTCTTGTTTGTTTAAACTCTGTTCATTACAACCCACTGGTTGCAGGGGTCACTTTGATGCCAAGAATTCTAAATACACAATGGTGAGTTAGCAATTTTGTGAACATTATTGAAGAAAGAAATTTGGCAGACGTTGTTTTCCCTCTGACTACAGCTTAAAAAATCTCAGACGATGTAGTTCTTTTATTTTATCTATTTATTTTTTTTATTTTAAGTAGATTGTTCTTCGACACAAAGGATAGATTTCACTTGCAAGTGAAGGATAATTTCATCAAGTTAAATTAAAAATCTGCTAAAAATAGTACTCTGATAATCTTAAGGTTGTATTTATTAGGATAAAATCAACGACCATGTTTAATGGCAGTCTAACACTACGAGTGAAAAATTTGACTGTTGTTCTGCCCTTCACACGTCTGTTCATGTCAGACATTACGTGTGTGTGTGTGTGTGTGTGTGTGTGTGTGTGTGTGCGTGCGTGCGTGCGTGCGTGCGTGTGCGTGTGAGAGAGAGAGTGTGAGAGAGAGAGAGTGTGAGGTTAGCTGGTCATGGAAGGCAGCTCGTGCTACACTGTTCCAGCTCATTAGCTGTGATTAATCGGCATTTGAGCTTTCCCATGGCCCCCTTTGCCTGGTTTGAGACAGCGCTCACCTTGGAGGGCACAGAGAGTCCAGGCTGCTACACCACTACCACAGTTAACACACACACACACACAGATATATACACACATACCAGAATGACTTGTATACATTAAGAATTACTCAGAACATGTAGGAATTTTCATATTTAAGATATTTTGTCTAGAATTAATCATTGTCACAAATTTATCCAGGTTTCCCCCACACCACCGACATATGACAATAAAGAAATTTAATAGAGTTTGAATGAAAATATTATAATATCTAAACTGTTTAAGTAACAACATACTGTACACTGTATTCATGCTATGTACATTTTCAGATGTAATTTAGAACTGATGTTCAAATGGGTTAAGGTTAAACATAAATAAAAAAACTAAATGGATAGAAAAAGAAAATATCATTGAATAAAAAACAGAACAGGAAAGTAAAAGTTGGATTGCAGCTACAATGTTGTGCATTGTATAATGTGTGTGTGTATGTATATATATATATATATATATATATATATGTAGCATCATCCTCAATCATGCTACAAGTTCCCACAAAAACAATTGCCCCAAATTAATTTCAATTAAATTATATGTATCAATATCCAACACATACAGTGTTTAAGGCAGATAACATTTTACATGAGGTTTATATTTTATTTGCTTATATTTTACACTATTTACCTCAAATATTTGCGACCCAACATCCAACTGACACTTTATAAAAGAAGAGGTATACAATGATTATAATGTCACTATTAATATGGAGGGAAATTACATGAGGAATTTTGTCTGTAAATATCTGACCCCATGTTAGCTCCACTGATAACAATCCCTGAAAGAGATTATAAAGCTGAAGGAAGTCCAGGTTTGCTCACACACAAAAATATACATTGATGTAGGTCTCCTCAATTAAGACATAATAAATTCAGTGAAGCCTTTGTTTTTTCACTTATTGAGGAAATACGCTCTCTAATCCAGCGATATAAGAACCATCTGTGTAAATTCGTGCCCACAGAGGATGGACACTCGCTGGCTGCAGTGCTCTGGATCTGCTGTGCACAGCAGCGAGGAGGAGATTGTGATGAACTCAGGCTCAAAACTCAAAAGCGGGGGATCTGTCTCATCTTCATCCTGCCCCTTGCACTTCTCCCTAAAATAAATATGTCTTGTTTCTGTTGGGTCCCTCAGCGCCCACACACACACACACACACACACACACACACACACACACACTGGTGTTACAGGGTTATTCTCACATGTATCAGTGGGGAAGTTGCATGTTTTATCCCAGCTCTGTAAATATGAAGGGCTTATACTCGTATCTGTCACAGACACTCACAGCAGCTCATGGTATTTTAATCCCACTTAAAGAAACAAAACCAAAGCACAAGTAAGTGTGTTAATAGCATTTTAAAGATCCGACATTCCTTTATGATGCAAACGTGTTTTTATTTCCACTTTTTCACCTGTTCCTTTGCAGCCGCGATGATTAACCGATAAGAAGCGTTTCTTATTAAATATAAAACAGTATTTATTTATCATGTTGGCATGCAAAAAAAAAGCATCTAAACAAAAGTAATTAAAAAATCTTTGGGAAGATGACAGGGTCCGGGTTCAGGGTCAGTGGTCTCTGCCAAGATCAGATCTACATTTAAGCTGCGCGCTGACCACACATGCCTAGAACCAGCACATACTAAACCTTGTTTCACTTTTGTTTAAATCCTCTGTTCCAAGATAATTCAGACACAAATATGCTTAAAGCTGCAGAGGTTTCTTAATTTCCTGTGCGGGCCACACACACAACTGCACAGATCTTTTGGCTGCAGACGGCACTCTGAAACTAAGACGCTGAATCCGCTGTCATTATTTTGACTGTAAAAATAGATTTCTGTGAGGGGCTTTGTCTCCCACTTACGAAAAGTTAACAAAATAATTAAAGGATTAATTTAATACTTGTTCATCTGTGCGCAGCAATTTTCTGATGAATAATGTTTTTTCCCACCATCTCACAGCAGGACAGCGCCAACACAATTTTCTGCATAAATAAATAAAATATACCTAAGCGATATTTGATGATATTGGAGTAGTGCGAATTTCAGCATCCAGTGAAAAGCTAAAGTCATTTTATCCTCTGTGGCACCGATGTGGACCCATTTGTGAGTTACTGACTGACAATCATCTTGTCATTTTACCCAATTAAACTCTAATTAGAAAGTCACAGATTCTCGCCTGTCGTTGAATGTTATCGTATTTTTACTGGGTGAAAGTGAGTGGGTGACCGGCACGGTTCACACTTTCTCTGGCACCTGGCTGGTTGTGTGATACCGTCCTCGTCTTCTCATTTCAGCCAATTAGTCAGCAATTCATCAGAGCACGGTCCGCAGGTCAAACCCAGCTCACAGGACGGACCCGCTTGGCCCGTAAATGCGAGGAACGTGCTGAGAAGAGAAAAGCAGAGCAGCAGGAGAGGGGCCGGGAACCTGGAATTAAACGGGGCCACCTGATCCGCACCAGCAGAATCACAGCCAGCCAAACAGAGCGCTCATTGTCTGTTGCAGACACCACTGAGCTCTGCTCTTTGTCGCCCCCCTTCTCACCTCCTCAGACACTGTCTTTCACTGAAGCTGCAAGGAGGACTTACAGAATGTTGAATAGATTTTCAGTGTGGGTGTGGAGGGGGGGCAAATCTCTGAAGTTGCTAAAAAGTTGCACCTAAAAAGTTAAATGTTATAATTCCAGAAGCATAAAGTACAAAAGGATCTCAACAGTGATGCTAAGTTACCCCTCATGGCAATACACACTTAAGATGAAGACATAAAATCACAACTTAAAAACTGACACAAGCGCACACACGCATGCACATATACCGAGGGGGACGGGAGTCAGCAGGCAGCAGCGAGTGCTGAATAATTCAGAGGTGGAAATGCATGATTGATGTGGGACGCTTCATTTCCACACCTTTTAAAAGGTCCCTTTTAGCTCCAGGACCGAACAGGCCAAGTGGTCTCTGCAGTTCAAAGCCTGGTATGGACCTGGCCTTCCTCGTCGTGCTCTCCGGGACAAGAGTGTCTTTATTCTGCGGCAGGGGCACCAGTGGTGGTGGGGATTCTACACCTGTGTTTGCTCCTTAACCAGTAATTGAGCGCTGCGTGCTATTTTGAGCCCGGAGCACAAAGTGCCTCACTCATGCAGAGCTCAGGCTGAAGAACCTTGGCTCCCAGTTTGATGTGGCTGGAAAAAACCTGAACGTCTGCAGATTAGCAGAGTGCAGCTGTACTCGACAACATATGAGCTCCAAAGACAAATAGACTAATTATGACAAAGGCATTTTTGGCTTCTTTTACATTATTATGAAAACTTTGTCTTAATTTACAGTGTATATTTATATATTTTAACAATGCTCAGCAATTAAAAATAAAAGGAAATTTGAAGGAAATGTCAATATGTACAAATTCATTATGGTAACACTATTTATAATTTCCTGTTTATGCATTTTTGAAAACAGAACAGTGTTTTGTTATATTGTTGGATCATTATAATTATTATCCATCCATATGTAAACTGGATTTTAAACTTGTTTTATTCAGTGGCCTAATGCATTTCAAGAAGGTGGGAACAGATTGGTAAATATATGTAAAAAAAAATTAGACTCTACAATGGTCTGTTTCCTACATTTCACATGATGCAACCAGCATCCTTTCATCATAATTAATCCAGCCAGCCGAGCGTTGCCCCTCCAGAGTCACAGAAGACGTTATCCGACTGTTTTTGTGGGTTTTCCACGATACTTAGGTCACTATAGGATCAAAATAAAACACTCAGTGTAGAATTATTGCCTGTGTTTTGCCAATGTAATAAACCAGAGGAACATGAAAATTCATAGTGAGGCTTAAGGAGCTGACTAAGTAAGAATAGACTAAATGGAAATGAGCAGAAAGGAGCAGCGAGCGAAAGCCAACGTGCTGTTACTGAGCTAAGTCAGTTTAGCGTAGGGTCAGTCCAAGTGCAGAGAGAACTCCGAGTCAAAACAAACACTCACTTTGGCTTCTGATGGGACAGCGCGCTCACTTTTTCCCACAATTCTCCAGAACAGCTTAATTCATAGTCGCACAGTGTAGGTGGTCATGAAACCCATCACAACAAAATGTTCCAGATGTAATTTGATTTTCGTAAAAAAAAAGAAAACTCCACTTTTCCTGCCATTATACGTGTGATGCACGGTATATACTTTCACAGAGTGACAATGATAGATTCAGAGTCGTGTTTCTCGTTTCATGACGGCTCTGCGTTGCTGCTTCATTGTGATATTAATAGGGAGGGTTGAAAATGTCAAAACCTTCCCCAGTTGTCAAGCAAACTTGCCCCAGTTAAACCCCTTTTTTTTCTCATTAAAAAAAGGGAGAGATGTTGTTACCAAGCGAGAGACTCCAATGAAACTCATTTTTATTTAAAATGTTAACCCGGCTGACCAGGCTGGCCGGGTAATTTATCACCAGGAGACAGGAATTTTGACAAATCATTCAGCTCAGCAAACCGGGCTGTGGCAAAGTTCAGCAATTAGGCTCCTATGTAAAGAAAGTGTACTCCTCTGCATCGGGCGCGCTGGATTTATGTGCGCTCTCGAGTTAGCGGACAGGTTCAAAGCCCTGCGTAGGGGGGCCGGAGGTTGACACATGGGGAATTTCACAAATATGGTGGAACACACACATTTGGCAGTAAATCTGACCAGAGAATAGTGGCCTTTTGGGGAGAAAGGAAGAAGGTCAGCGGGGAGAGGAGAGGTGGGGTGTTGAGTGAAGGCATAGCTAAATAATCAACCCGAGATGGGGGTCAACTGTTCTCAAGTCATCTGTGGTATTGAAGAGGCAGAGGAACACAGAAGAACGCGGGACAACGGCCATTTTTCACATCTTGATCGCTAAATAATAGAACTGCTTCGGAAGGTTCTTTAAAAAACCCAAACTTCTGATGCAGCTCACATGTGTTAAATTTTGACTTCCAGTCAGCCAAGCCTAAACCCTCTGTCAATATTTAGCTTTCTTTTAATGGGGTGATTTTATGCTACTGTCTGACCACGATGGCCAATGAGTAGCTGCTTGCTCTGTGTCATAGTGAGTGTACCTGAGAATAGCTCTGGGTAAACCATTACAGTCCGCTAATTCAAAAAGCATGAAGTGGCACAGACCTGCACTGATTCAAATGTTGCTACATATTACTTTAAAGAAAAACTCCTTTGGGTCGCACATTTACGTTTTGATAAACCCGGATGAATGGTTCTGTATTTTTGCTGCTGTAAATTAATTAAGATTATGTAGCCAAGAGGGCTTTGAAAAAACATTTCTACTTTATATTTATTTTTATAATATATTTGATGTCACAGTTAATTACTATAAAAGTCAAATTATTGAAAAATCCATGACTCGCTTTCCAAATTCAGTAATTATATGATTCAAAGTTCCAATATAATATCAATGCTCAACTGTCCAGTAAAATGTGATTTAAAGGTGCAATGAGTGAGTGTTTTCTATTCCCCACTGCACTAAATGACCACAATATACATACCTGCAGATGTTTTATTGGGTTGTAAGATCAATACAGTGAGCCATCGAGTGCTTTGCCAGCTGTTGATGTTTTTGGCTTCGAAAACTCACTTTCATGCCTGAATACAAAAGTTATACTACCAGCACCTGCTCAGATTTCAACTGAGGATATCCTGAAGAAGAACACGGTTAGTTGAGTATCTGCAGAATCTCAATCCAATATTTATTTTTGCCTAAGCCTTAAGAAAACCAGCATAGTGTGTGGGAAAGTTAGTGAAACGTCTAACATACACTTGACAATTAACAGAACTTCATGGCAGATTTCCTGCGATGCAATTTTATATCATTTTTTCAAGCACTTAACAAACTTAAACAGCACAGAACATCACAATAAGGCATTAAAGGATAATTGACAATGTATAAATGTCCCTTGTCAATGATTCCTTTTCCTCTGCAGACTTTGTGACCTGCTGAACTAGTTTTTGTTGCAGAATGTGTGTGAGCACACAGTGTTAGGGTTCAACTTCTAATCAGAACCTAATTCAACAGCTCAAAGATGAAGAAAACCATGAACAAGCATTTTATTCTAATAAGCAAATGTCAAAACACAATTTTTCTATGACAGGATTCTATATGTGTGTTTTCTTTATTTTAAGTTTTTATTGTTATATTAATTGTGTGTGTCACAGCTCTGTGTTGCATTCTGATGGGAAGTTCCTTGTGTGTTCAGGAAGTAAAGTATCTCAGTCCCTGAGTCATTTACTCACATATGATAAGACTATCTGCACCCTAGTGGTTGTTACAAGCATTGACACAGTCCACAGATGAAAACTAAAGTTAGATCATCTCTCTGCAACTGTAAATAGAACAATTTCCTTGTTTAAGTGAACCAATACATTCAACTTGTAATTAAATTAAATTTGAATATATCTGATATTTGTCCAAACTAATGGCAACAACGTCTCTGGATGATCCAGCTCTGTTGTGTTTTGACTGTAGAAAATATGACTGTAATCATGGTTTTAAAAAGTCTACATTTCAAATTTATTACCAGAATTTTTGGCCTTACTAAGTCCAGAAATGTTCATATATTTCATACTAGGTCTTAAATATGTTTAGGTAGTTCTTAATTATGTTAACGTTCATTTAACGCTTCTTCCATTGTGCTTAAATTATTTTTTTAAGATAAATGTTTTGGCGGCATGTATAGTGATGTTTCTGCGTGTAGTAGTCCTTTCTCAGTGACACCGATATAAGGGTTAGCTTATGTGTTGCAGATATTTACTGATAACTGAGCCTTCAACACAGAAATGATTGCAGCACACTCGGGCTTGGTCGTGGGAAAGACTATGATACTCTCTCTGTCTGTAGTTTGTGAGATAATTTGGCGTTTCAACAGTTATTCTCTTCTAATTTACTTCACCTTATCTTCAATTATGGGAAAGTGTAAGTAACTCTGGGACTCTGATATTCTTTCATATCAGTCGTACTTGACAAAAGTCTTCAATTGAATCTATTGAAACCTGCAGAAACCCTTTTTTTAAGGAAATAGGTCAAGATGGCGATATAATATATGTTTCAAATATGTTCTAATGTAACATGAGGTAATGAGAAGCGTATTATTTAAGACTCTCTGAAGTCAGAGAACAGGTGAAACACAGATGCACTTGCTGGCTGCTAACTGTACAGCCATGCAGGTCTTAGTGTTGTGCGTTGTATTTTCAGTGACCTCTTGTTAGCCCTGCCCCACTAATGAAGACCAGACATTCACATATGTGTGTATGAGCAGGCCACACACACTCAAAACACACATGATGCAAACAGAGACTGATGCAAACACACATGCACTGTCAACACACCAGAGTTCACATTACATTTTCTATTACATTTAATTTCATTCATCCCTCTTCAATGTTGTGATATTTCTTTAACTAATTGGCATCTTAAGTTATATATAAAGTCCAAGCTGTGCAGTTTTTACACACTAAATGTTGTGTAACCTCCCTCTTTTGAGAATATCCTCCCCTGGAGCACAGGAAGACATGTGTTTAATATTTCCTGCAACAAGAGTGTGTTTGGAATTAAGCGGAGAAGTAGGAGGACGAGCAATTGCAAATACGTCTGAAAAGATAAATGAAAGGACTGAAGTAAAACAACATATAACTTGTGGGTCCATGGCAGGACCATAGGCTAAAGTTAATGTGCAGAATCAAGCATGTAGTTAAACTGTCGTGGGAAAACTATGATAAACTACCTTCAGTGGAAAGAAGCCAAACCAGCTCAAACAATCATTTTAGATGTCACTAACTTATGTAATATTCTGATTAGCATGTTTATGTCTTTGAATTCAGCCTCATGTCATTCGTCCTTTATCTGTTTGCTCCTCCTCACATATACAGTTTATTTATCCAGTAAATTTCACAATAAAGCTGTTTCTGTGTTTCTGTTGTCAGACAGTGGACCAAGTGTGAAAATGTGACTGAAACCTGGCTCATTAATTAAGACTACGTTCTGAGCAGCAGCCACTTCCAAGTCATTTCCAACCTACTGCACAACGATCATCCTGATTTCCTAACCCAGAAGTCAGTTTTAAAATCACCAGGCTGAAATGTCACTTGAAGCCAGTGAGCTGGGATTTCGGCTGAATTTCCTTCTAAAATGACCCCTGCAGTGAGGGAGTGAGAAGCTCATTCACGTCTGTGGTGTAACTTCATGAGTCAGTCAATCAAACACGGACATTCAAGGATGTGGTGCTGCCGGTCCAGCCAGAAAAAACACTCTTTGCCGTATTGCGATTTACTAAAAGTGTGTTTTATTGTGTATGTTAAAGAGTTTGTAGAGATAGTAAAGAAATTAAAGTGAATACATACAAATGTGTTCCATTTCTGTTTATACCAGGCTTCTTAAAGGCTTCTGCTTAACAAACACCAGAGTGTTTGTTTTTGCTCTTTTCCTCAGTCTGTGATAGAAACAGGCATATGGAAGTGAATGACTCTTATCTCGGTTTATTAGCAGATAGTTGTCGAAGACAGTTGACGAGCATTAAAGCTTTCACACATTAGTTGTTTATTCCAGTTAAGTACCCAGCGGGGTGATGGGCGGCTGATGGTAATCATGTCCCTGCTGCTGGTGATGAACGACATCTGTCGGCAGAAGACGCTGCCAAAAGTCTCTGCGTTAGGAGAAGGAAATAAGAGTGGAATTGAGTGGAAAATTGAGTTGAAAGTTTAAAAAAGTAATAACAAACAACACGTTATACTCTAAAAAAGTGGAAATGAATTCAACAATAATAATATACGTTGAAATGTTACGTTGGTCAAAAACTGCCTCCCATGTTAAAACTTCCCACAGGAGAACTGGAGCAGTTACAATCGTACTTTAAGTTTCTAATATCGAGTATGAGTGAAATGTAAAAACGCTGAGCAGCTCATTTTATCTATATCCTCTTGTTGTACCTGTCAAATGGTCGTATACTATCTGATTGTTTGATTTACAGTTGAAATAGAAGCTCCTGGAGTGTGAAAAAACAAGCATCTGTTTTCATCTTCCTCTCAGCAGGGAACACGCTGAGCTTAAGCTTGCAGCCTATGGAGCATGTGTGTGTCTCTCATTACCCCAACACCTTTTTCTTTTAATCTCCCCATCATGTAAAGTGGGGGGGGTATAATGATCAGTAGGTCCCTCCGTGTGTATTGGTGGTTGGTTGATTCTGGAAACTAAGTAATGCTTCGTTTCCAGAGCAGAATTCTAAAAACCATTTGGAATTGTCTCATAAAACTTCACTTCAGTTATGTTGACCAGGGATGAAGTGATGCCTTTTGATATCTTAGGCTTTATGGGGGATGTCATCTCCTGATGTCACCTCCCTCTTTACCCGTCCCCCTGCAGTCAGCTTCAGAGAGAAGCAGCGGCGCAGCATCATATCCTCTGAGCTCAGATCTCCTCACTGCTATTCATGGAGTTTCTCTTTGATACATCATGGCTACCAGCAGTGCATCGCTTACAGGAACAGGGGCTTCGTGTTCGTGTGCTGCGATGGGGGCTCTTTGCCTATATATGCACACAACCTTGGTCATCAGTTAAGAGGAATGGCTGCAGGGCTGCATTTCTTCTGACATTGATTTGTTAATAAGCCACTTGACTGTGCCCTGAATGGCTATCGGAACATTTGTGGGATTTTTACCCATAACACACACGGAGAGAGAGAGAGGAGAGAGCTACATACTGTACATTTTCTGAGTAAAGAGATAATCTAAGTTAAGGCATCCATGGCATGGAAAAAGTTCATGGGAACTTTGCTGGAAAAAGATGAGATACGGTTTGGCAACTGTTGTAATCATTTACATCTAGAAAAAATGTACATACACACACACGATCAAATCACAGCCTGGTCAATGCTTTAATCTTCAAAATAATGTCACATATGTTTGTCCTTCTCTTTTGTCCCCTGCAGGGCATGAGCACAGGGATCAGGGCTGGTGGACGCACACACACACACACACACACGTGCCTGCTAGAACTTCTCAGCCCATGTACAAATCTCCAGAGTCGACGTCAGCCATCATTTAGCTGTCAGGGGTGGAAACGAAATAGATGAGAAATGAAGTGCTGGGACTGGCCTGACCTTGTGGATGATTGCCGCCTAAATGGCCAGGACTGAAATTGGGCATTTTACACCCTGGCAGCTGCCCAGGATACAGTTTGTCCCAGTTTAGCCTGAGAAGAATGCCACGTCAAACACCAAGTTCTTGGGAACTCTCAAATCTAACTTTTGTTTAGAGCTGTGAGCAGAATTACTCAGTTTTCATTAGAAAGCTACATGAGATCAGCAGGGAAAGTTCACACCTATTAATCCCTGTGGCCTCCACTCTCATAGACGGTGCTTATATTGAAAGGGTGCATGGAATATCCACTTTATATTCCATATAGACTTCTGTTCCATCACCACCTATAATGTAATTTCTGTTTTATACACTACTGATTTGAAAGGAATCATTATACACAGAAACGTGCAAAAATCAAGTGGATCGGAAAATCCACTTGACGTTTCTCCTTCCACAGGTTTTATCATATGAGTTCCCAGGGAGGAGGCTTCATGCAACAATAATAACAGAAGTATTATTATATTATTATAATATATTTCATATTCAGATTTTGGAATTCTTTCTCAAATGAACTAATCAATAAGTTTTCTCTGCTGCAGCTGCTATTTATGATACAGAGATAAAGTTATATCCATCCTAAACTTTCTGCAAGAACCTAAATATAGCTCCCAAATTGTCAAACTATTCCATATCATTACAGTCTGGAAGAGAAAAGTACTGCTACTAAAGTGTGTTTAACCAGGTAATATTCTCCAGTGGCCGGGTTTTATCCAGAGATGGAATCAGCCGCAGGTCTTCTGGGCTGCTACCGGCCCTTACCTCAGTTGTTTTGTTAGTTTAGGGGCTTAATCCAGAGATGCACCTCAGCAGCATCTGCCTCGGCCTGGTGGGCCTGCGACTCTGAGCATGGATCACTTATAATGGAATCCAATCCCTAGCTGTCTATTTGAGAGGGCTGGAACTAATCGATCAGAGGGGAGCATCTGTGAAAGAGATGTTCAGAGAGGCAGCTTCGACTGCTCTGGAGCCAGCAGGGCTACTGTCTGATGCCTCGGTTCTGGCATTACAGCGCAGCATTACCACTTGATACGCCAGTCGTGCTGGCTTTGATGCAAAATATGGCGACATGTGAAATGGTGAAAGGGGGCCAGATTCCATCCCGACCCCTAATTTTTGTCATCTCTGCTGTCTTAAGGAATTATTAACTCTTCCCTTCTATCTTTAATCCTCTGTCCATGTCCCTCTCCTTTTCACTCTCTTGCATATTTTATATCGGTTTCTGCGTTAAGTCCTTCCCCTCTGAACTCAATCCCCAGTCTGGCCCTCTGCTTGAGCCCCTCAGCTGCTGGTCTGCTCTCACACTAACCCCCTTGTTTATATCGGGGACGCAATTAAGTCGAAGCCAAGTCGAGGAGTCCCAGAGAGAGAGGCAAGAGTGCAAGCTTGTGAGTCAGATTTCAGCTTCTACACTCACACACTCCTCCCTCCTCTACTTCACTCATTTTCTCTCTCTCCCTCCTTCCCGCTTGTTCTCTTTGTCACTTGGAACATGCAAAGAATGTTTGTTGCTTTTCCCTGAAAACAAAATGAATTCAAAAAAAGGGTTTTGTTGACGTAATTCTTGATAAAGCCTGGGATTTATTTTGTGGAGCTGAAAATGGTTCACTTGCTGAGAGATATGGGACTTGAGATAGCCTGATGTGCGGCTGAAAATGGCCAAGGCAAGACGTTACCTCATCGGAGTGTGATGTAATTTTAAAGGGAGAAGATTTATTTATTGGAGCGTTGGACAAATCATAATTTCACGCCGTAAATAACGTGTTATTTTATGTACATTTGTGTCTCAAAAAACATTAATTTCAAATACTTGTTTCATTGTTTCTGTTGACTACAATTTCCTGTTTTTCCCCTTCTTTTGTCACGGAGGAGCCGTATGAGCGCCGAGTTCACGTTCTCCACATGTGTGGTCCGTCGGCCCAGGGGACCTATCCCAGAATCCCAGACACACGTGTGCAGGCAGAAGCAGTAGTGCAATGCAGAGGAGATAAACAGTGCTCTTACTGGCCACTGCACACACTCCACAGCCAAACAATGCCAAGTTAACTACTTTGCAGGAGTGTATAGCGAAGCTAAACACAAATATGACCACGCATCTCCAGAAAATATAAAAAGATGGAATAGAAAAATGTACTGCTCAGCCAGACACTTTGTCAGGACAAGTATTTCTTTAAAAGTTATGCTCGAGTCATAAATTGCATTAATGGAAATTGCAGTATGCAGCGGTTTCACATGTGTTGGTGTTAAACATGTTTTAAAACATCATTCCCCCCTGGTCGGATTTAGTGCCAAGCATCTTGATTGCCCGGCTTAACCATTACAGCCCGGCAGTGCAAGTGTGCCTCGCTTTCACGGGGGAGATTGGGGAGAAACTCCAGGGATGTGTGCGGCGTTGACGGACAGGGGGATAAACAGAGGGATTGTCCCTGACCTCCCAACACCAGGCTGAAGGAAGACGAATAGCCCCCCAATGGGCCCTGAGCAGATAAAATACACCCTACTGTCTTCAACACCAGGTGTGACAGCCATCAGGGGTGGCCTATCAGCAGGGGGCACCGAGAAGGGGAGGTAAGGGGTGAGGGGGCACATTAGGAACATATCAGCAATTACTCTCTGGGTTTATTTTTCTTCCTGCTTTAACGCCTGGATACCAAGTAACATTCATCCTGGGTGTTGATTGTATCTTCAGGTCTAAGTGAGAACACTTTGCAGAGTCATTTGTCGATTATCTGATAATACGCTGAAACTCGTTCACGTCGTGTTATAGCGACCGTTTAAAAGCGCAGCAGTTTGTTTCTTTGTCCGTGTTTTTCTTCGGCGAATTCCGTGGCCTTGGCTTTTCAAGCATTCGGAGCTTATCTGGGGAAGTTCAGTTCCATCGTTGCTGTTAGTGCACCCAGAGTTGCAAATCAACTTCTTTATGTAATGGAATTCACAGGGTCGAGGACATGTTTACCTCTTTTTCCAGGCCCATTAGGCACCAAGCGGCTATATCATGTCTGACACTAGAGAATGGCCTCAATCTGTTTAAGCCATGATCTCTGACTGCATGGGCCCCACATCCTCAGTCCGGCCTCCGCAAGCAGAGATATGAAGAAGGATGATAGTCATTTATGTGTCCTGAACTTTGAACAATAAATGTGTAATGGGTGTAGGCATCCCACGGTCCAGACAAATAAATGGACTCCACTGTGTGTAGTTTGAGCTGTGGAGCAGGACAAAGGTTTTACAGGCACTGACATGACTACAAAGAATGGCTGGAAAATAACTCCATAGACGTGAAATCTTAGTGAAATGATGTGGGTTTTTTCTCTTGTGAAATGGAATATGCTAATTCTGTCAAAATGCTCCTTTGTGAATTCACAAGTGTCAAAGTGATCTGCAAAAAGAAAAGAAAGGGGCTGTTTGCAAGAGGATCTCGTGTGAAAAAGGGAAGCCCAGACCTCTAATTTCCTGTGTGAGCATTTGCCGTCGAACGGGAAGGCCAGACCGCTCTGCGGCTATCAGGAATCAGCCCAATAGTCCCCTGAGCCACCCCTGCCCTCGCGATACCCTCTCCCACCCCCTTTCCTCTCAGCCCAGGCCTCAGGGCCACTGTGGGTTAACCTCGCTCAGCCGTGACCAGAAAACAGAGTGATATCTTACTCATCTAATCCCCCTCTCAGTCATCATGCAATAAAGTATGCCTCGCAACCCTTGACCTCACAAGTCAGAACAACCTCCCCCTCCTCCAGCAACACAACCCGCCTCCGCTGAGGGACCTATAAAGACGAGACAATGTCAGATCGCTTGGACCCTCAATTAACAGCCACTCATGTATTGTCATTGTCAAGGTAGAGTGAGTTTGAAACTCGAGTGTGACGAGTTAAAGCATAAACTTTCCACCTGATGTGATACAACTTACTACTGCATACTTTTTACTTTATAGATTGTAAATTTGCCATTGTCCGTATTATGAAGTTTTCTCAATCAATATATCTTTATGTTGAAACACAGACTCCATATATAGACAGTAAAAGTAGAGATGCTGTCTTCAAACCATTACTTTTTTATTTCAATTCAATTATTTCAATTTCTTGTGATTTCTTTGGTCAATGGGTTTGACAACATCAGAGCTCTTGCATGTATTATCAGAATTTATCTACCGGGCCAGAATTTTAAGCTTGACAATCTCGGGGCCCAATCGGTTACCGTCTGACGATGAATTAGCCTCTTAACAGAGAATTGTTTGGGACTTCCGATGTTTACATAAAATATTCGGGCCTGGACTCCGTCTTCCATTCAACAGCTATACGTTTTTGTAGGTCAATCTTATTGAAGATATCTGTATATCAATGCAGTTAAATTAAACGCTGATGCATCTTGGTCTTTTGTCTTCTTTCAGCCCCAAAAATAGTATCCTCTTTTTTTCTATACACACAAACTTGTATCTTTTCTTTTTTACAGAGGATTCAATCGAGAGATCGGAAAAGCTCCAACTGTCACTTAACATTATATATGTAGAAATGAAACACACATTATTGTTATTATATTGGCTGTCTATTATTCCACCCCCCCCATAGAATAGATCCTTGTGCACGTCTCCTTTAAAAACCTTAAAGACCCTTTTCCCATATGGTCTCCACGTTCTCTCGACCATTCAGATGCTTTGGACAGATGCAGGTTTAGGGAGACGAATACATGCAGCAAAGGCATCTGCTGCTGTTACCCTACCTGTGTCCATGCCTCTTTTCATTTCATGAGGAATATCACAGGAGGAGAGAGACTTTCTGACAGCGGGGACGTGACAAGTACACAGAGGGCACGATGAGCGCTATATGACCATGTGGCACGTACAAGAAAAGACATGGACGCATGTGGAGACCTCTGAGTGTTGATCCGCCTGTGTCTGTGTTCATGTACAGAGCATGTGTGTGTGTTTTCAGAGAGCGAGAGCGAGAGAGAGAGAGAGACTAAAGCTGCTAAATGGGGTTCAGGGCTCCCTTGCTCCTGCACATCTGGGCTTTATATCAGGCCTTTAATTAATCCTGAGTGAAGGCCAGGCAGTGACAGGCTGACTGGGCAGGCTCCAGTCCAGGACAGGGCCTGATTTATTACAACTGAGCTCCAACTAGCATTGATTTATTTCAGACTGAGGAGAGGGGAGAGCAGAGAGGGTGTGTTTAAGGGGAGCGGTGGGCGGACACAGGAACAGCACTGTGAAGACTGGGGAGGGCAGAGAGATGCACAGAGGCTGAGAATGACTGAGAAAGGTGAGTACACAGGGTGATGGACTGGGAGTGAAGACCGGGGGAGGTGGTGGGTTTGCGTGATGCTTCATTTTAAAGGCAGGGTTTTTGCATCACTGGAGCCTCCTGCTGATGCTAGTAAGCAGTCAAGCATCGGAGAGAGAGAGAGTTGAAAACCTCGCTCCTTCAGGGGGGGTTACGCTCCCTCCATTTGCTGTCAAGGCAAAGTGACTTCTCTCGCTTCACCTCACCACACAGGGAGACTGTAAATCCTCCTCAGCTCGTTTGACTTAATCATGAAAGTCATCTGAACCCAACAAACTCAGCAAAACACAGCGAAACATATCCCCTCCCCAGCCCCCCATCCCCCAACACCCGTGTCTCACCTCCCTGAGGCCTCTCCCTTGGACGACAGGAGGAGTATGTAAAAAAGGATGTTCTTTTTATTATCTAAAACATGCATCAAGTCGCCACTAATGGTCCACGTTGTGTTGTGGAATGTGTGTGTGTGTGTGTGTGAGACATTATATCGCTGGCTCAGTAACTCTTGACGCATCCTCATGTGTTGTGGAAAATATGCCAAGTGTCACTGGGTTTTTATGAGTCTCCATCGTCGTGTGTCCTCAACATGCTTCCTCCTGATAAGGACTTTGTGACGGTCAACTTTCACACCGACAGACAACTGAGACATTACAGATCCCAGTTCGAATGTATATAAAGCATATGAAGCCTATATACTGTATAACGTGTATGAGGGGAAAATGGAGACAGTGGTTTCTATGTGCTCATCCACTTTCACAGAGAAGGTGAAGTTTTAAACCCAGATATTTTTAATGTGTGTTTAATTTTCTATGTTAGGTTAAAAAGGTAAAATTTCATTAAATATATATATGTTTTTAAACAAATTCAAGCCATTTCAAGCAGCAGTCCAAGCCGTTTTTTGGCAGTATATGTTCGACAGGAAATGACAGCATTGCTATTGATAGTAGCAGCTGAATCTCCTCGTTTCCATTTGTGCATTTATTGCTTTCTTTTGGTGACAGGTCTGTATCCAGCCCTGTGCCGTCATTAATGGCCTTTTTAGCACCGTCGTCCAGACGTCAGTCCCCCGAATACCTTTAGGTGTGAGGACACATCATTGTTGTCACAAGCAGCCACCCACCACCAGAATAATTATTCTTTTCCTGATTATGTCTAATTTAAAGTAACGAAGAAGGAGTTGTTGTGTGCAATTCATTTTTAAATATGTATTTGCTCTTGAAATAGAATACAATACATGGAATATTTAATTGTGGTGCAAATGTTTTAGTATTTCCCCTTGCCAAGCACCTTGTAACTTTGTTTTTAAAAGTGCTATTTTTAAAAGAGAACATTTTACACAGGATATTCAAGCTGTACAGACAGATATTAGTTCTAATAGTCAAGCACTGAATTAGAAGCGTTTAGCTTTTAGCTTAACTTAATGACACTTAATGTTACCTCCGCCTGATACTGTACGAGCAGTATATGCAAATAGTTGCCTGTTGAGGAAATGTATCTTATAAATGTTGCTTTTATGTCATAGTTTTGTACTTCTCTAGCTTTGTTATGAAAGTAACAACTCAAAATAGCAAAGTAAACTAAAAGTAACATTACCTACAGTCAGTGTCTACAACTCTTTGAATGGAGTGAAACAATTTTTATGAGCACAACAATTCATAATTTCTACTTCTATGATGCTGTACAAATTAAGTTGACTATTGCCCTTAAATTCAGTGACTGATAATCCCAAACATTGATCATAGCACTGTAAGTCAATACTGAAAACATCATGCTCTGATATCTCAACTGTCCACTTTACATGGGGGTTGGTGGTTTTGTGGGAATAGTAACATGTTTTTAAAAAGGAGAAGAAGTTGCTCTCTAAACAACAGAATCTGCCTTCCTACAAAACGTATCCAGCTATTTTATTAGCAAAAGCATCTGAAGGGTTTAAATCAGATATCCAGAGGCTGTTTGGAGAGGGAACTGAGGATTCATGGGAATCAGGAAATACCCTCGCTGCAGTTACCAGACATCTTACCGCCAACATCTTTCACTCGCTGCAGCAGCAGCGCTACAATAAAGTGATTACGTCTGACTGATTAAGGATATAGCTTTCAGTGTCAGAATCTGAAGGGGTCACAAATGACAGAAGAAACTGCAACCCAGCGGCCGCAACTCGATTTGCCGCATTATAAATTCATGCTAGGAGCCAGCAGGGTTCATGTTGTCCCAAATCTTCCCGCCAGCACTTCACTGTTGCCAAAGGGGAAACAGAGCAACAGAGTTTAAGCTCTTGCCAAGAGTCAAATGAGCCTGGGCTGTTTGTGAGGTTGAGGCTGGGGCTCTTGAGTACCGCAGACTCATATCTCCCTCCCTATCCCCTTCCCTCACATAGAGGCTAGAGACGGCCACTTTCAGTGCACCCAAGGGAAATGGAGAATTCGGGCTGCCACCCCCTAAGAACATATTTTTAAGCAAGACCTCTTTTAGAAGTCATATAATAGCTAATATTGCAAGGAATGTGCTTTTTTTAAAATAGAACATACCAAATAGAGTTTCTGTTTTCTTTTTTTAAAGTCAGATCTTGTGCTCAAATATCCTTGTTTATTGTGGGGGTTTGTGACATTAGGCACTAAATGCCAGCAGCAAACTGACACGTTAGAGATCCTTGGAGGAAATTATCAGGGATCCATTTTAAAGAAACCAAATAAAATGTATCATGACACTCTAAGAGCGTTGGAGCGAAGATTGTGAGACTACTTGGACTCGCAAACTTAGTTTCGTTAGTCCATTAATCACGGAAATGACCACTCGCTAAACCCTTCGTTTGGACAATGATTATCGGCCGGTCACTTTGGAAATGTTTAACGCAAGGCAGGGCTGTAGAGTTTTGTATGACTCTGCATGTTGTAGAGGTGTGTAGGCGGCTGTAGTGTATAGGGTGGTTGCTGAATTGAACCTCTACAACCAAAAGATATGGAATAAATCAGGTTGCCCACTGACCCTCAATGGCCGCCATCTTGGCTACGTAGCAGAAGCAGAGGGACCACCAACCTGTTTACAAACTACGAAAATGGGAGCTAAGGAAGGATAACATATCATCGGCACCAGTGGTGTATTACCCCATGTCCTTCTAAAAACAGGGTTAGCACAAATGGGCACGATGATGCTAACATGCTAGAATATGTCTCCCTACCTACCAACCTACTGATACTTTGTGTCTGGGATTTGCAGCTTTACCATGTCTGTTATCATGTGCTACCCTGTGTATATTTAAGACCCAAAGTTTACAGGCTCCTCTTTCCGACAACTTGAACGTCATGTGGAGGTTGGATTATTTAACAACTCATGTATTGTTTGTATAATGTCACGCTAGCAAACTCAGCTGATAAAAATCAAAAGTCGAACCCACAAATTCCATGGTTGTTGCCCACAATCTGGACCCCTGCTTTTGTTTACTTCTGTATGAAATGGAAGGACTGCTGTTTTAACGCATCTGTCAGTCGTCTTTAATGTCATTTGCGTCACCACTATCTTCATCGTCCTCTTCTACATTGTAATTGTCTCTATCATCATCCTCACCACCATCATAATTATCCACGCTGTCAGCACTGTTGTCATTCACTCTCTCAGTATCTGGTGTTCATTCGGTAACAGGCTACACAAATAGTTGGTCTGTTCCCCGTCGAAATTGCAGGGATCATATTTCTGTTTAGGTCATTTTTACATGCTTGAGGAATTGTGTAAATCACATTTAAAAGGCATATACACCTCATTATACCACTGAAACTCTAATTCGGCAAAGTGCAGTGGAGAATATTCAGACCTCATTTGTGGTGTAAACATGTCTTTACTTATCCAGATTAACTCTGCAGATCAGATTACCCTTTTTTCCCTGACGTCCCTCAACATCGCTGTTAGGGAAACCAGTTCCTGTATCCCCAAGCAACTGGTGGCCCTGCAATATTTTCTCTTCATTAGATGTGTTTTAAGTCATTACAATCTATTTCATTCCGTGCTCGAGTTACAGCAGTTAAGCATTTTCTTGTGTATGTTACAGTGAAGCGCGCTCTGCCTGCTCGCTGGATGTCTAGTGACGCCCAAGGCCACAAGCAGCGAGACCCGTCCATCAGTGGCGGTTATTAGGGGAGACCACCGGTGAACCAGGGCCATTTGGTGGGCCTAATAACAACGTGAATGGGAGAGCTGAGGGACAGGAAGCGCAGCCAGACAGGCCGGTGCTGAGAAAAGCACTTTTCATTGAGGGAGGCCTTCGGAAAAAAACAATGACAAGGCCTATTTCAGCCTGAAACACCCCCGTGGCTTACTTCCAGATGACAAGCCAACGCTATCACTCCATGCTTTTTGCTCAGAGAAAGTCTGAACAATAATGGTGGAAAAGGCCTTGACAGTAATTGCAAAATCGCATCTAACTTAACAGTGATGAACAGAAGCAATCATGCAAACAACTGCAGCCACACCAGTGAGTATCTGTCTTCCTCTCCTGTAATCCAGGTGCTTGGTTGGACCCAAAGCCTGTTTGACCGTTAAGATTTAGGACCCCACGTGCTTTAACTGCCCATCAACATGGGAGGCTTTCGCTTTACAGCCTGGGGTTTATTGTGCGACAGCTTAAACGTAGCTCAGGTTTCATGCTGGACTGTTACACTGCTCTGCTTCTCCTCTGCCCTGGCTACAGTGCAAATGGGAAAAGAGGCGTCTTATAGCTCAGGGAACAAGTTAGAAGGGAATAAAAAAGACAAAGTAACAAAGGGATTACACTGATGTGTGACCCGAAAAATTGTGATAAACTGTGATAAGCCTCATGGTTTTAGTTTTCACAAAGTCACAGGACAAACAACTCAGAGAATCTGATAAAAATAAAGTCGTTTTCAGACAAGAACTTTGGAAACTGTACAAACAAGTGCAGACATTATCTGGACTTTGCCTTTCACATATGAAGAATGTAACCTTCCGGGCCAGACACATTCACAACAATATGAACATATTCGGGGTTAGGAGTGTCGCCTGAGTAGAGCATGCAGGAGGCAGGAGATAACAAATCAATTCTGCTGCAGGGGTTATGTGTTTACAGCACATTGACACCAGCATTGGCTCTTAATCACCAAAACCCCGCAAATCTTCTTTAGCATCTTTTACATGTATTTTTTTTTTTTCAGATTTGCGTCCGTCACGTGTTATAAACGTCATCAATTCACCCACTCGTTTCTTTCTGTATTGTCACATGGGCTCACTCAGACGCTCTCTGGAGTTTTTACTAGGACGCTGACAGGAATAACTGTAAAATGTTCGCAGCAACTGACTCGGACATTTGCGCTCCCACATACGGCCCCTCTGGATAATTCCAGGAGATTATCCGGAGTTCAGTTCATGTCTGAAAGCAGCCTGAGTCGCTATTCGTCAGTCGTCTTCTCTTGAAAAACCTGCTATACTGTATGACGCCACTGTGAGTACAAAATACACCATAAAATACATATACCAAGGGTCATCTTGAGTGAGGTCATAATAATCTGTAGGGATGAATTCCAGGAAAATGTCATTTTCATGTTCGAAGATATATGAAGAGAGTCGTTTTTGCACCTCGTGCCAAACTCAGGGTCACATGTGTCCAAGCTATACAAATCTAATATTTCAGTCTATTCAACCTATAAATATCCGTACTTTGCAGGCTCGTCTAACAGCTACTTCCTGTGATGTCTGTGCAAAAAACACTGTCAGCCAGCAAAGTCATTAGTGGCTCTGACATCAGACTTGTGTGAGGCATGGAATAACTCCTTATCTGGTTAAATGGACCAATGGCCGAGACAGATTTACTGTTCAGCATAAAGGCAGCACTGAAACCAGAGACATTACACCAGTGTTTTTCAATCTCTTTGAGTACTGTAATTGCACAGAAGGGAACAAGCCCGCAAAACGATACTCTAAACTACTGAGGGAGTCACAGTTCAGGAATTCCCAAGCTGTCATTCCGAACAAAGGTGCATTCATCTCCTGTACATGCGACTCAGCAGCACACTGTGCATTTATTGATTGTAAATATCAAATATTGGTGTGGAATTTCCATTACAGGCGTTAATAAAAAATCTGCATTGTCCATAATCAGAGTGTTTTTCCTTTTCCTCGTCACTAAGAAACAGTTCTGGTTTGTAGGTCGAACTCCCACTATTTGTTATATCTGGGGAGCTCGTTGGGCCCATGTCAAGCCTGCTATTCGAGGCTGAGGAAAGATGAAGTGAAATGATGCTTGGCCAAACGAAGACCCACACCAGCAGCCGTAACGCTGACCACGACAGCCACCCACCATAAAAACAGACAGGTTTTTTATTTACCATGAAACCTATGAGGCAGGGATGCAAAAACAAACAAAACGAAATTGGGGATTTGCTCTCAGTTGGTCCATTTTTATAAACAAAAAAAAAACCTATATGGTACTTTAAATTTCTATTTCAATGTTTTGAGTCTCTGAGAAAATACCTGCACTGTGTCTCGTGTTAGTGTCTGCAACCATGTTTTTACAGTAGTCCTATCTGGACAAACTAAACACATTTTGAGTTTTCATGAAAAATGAAGGCTTGTTCATGTTAGGAAGGGGAGGGTGAGGTGAGGAGTGTTCAGATGCAACATGCAAATTCACCTCTAAATTCTACACACTGAACCTTCAAAGGATAAGGCTGATGATGCCTTACAATAAATATATATCAACAAATTACATAAAAAAACAAAAGTGTGTTATTACATCTTTCAAGGCTTTTCTACCCTGCATGTTCCTAAAACTTAAAATTTACAAATATATCATTTAAATATGTAAATATATAATCAGTCATAATCATATAACTTAAGGAAGGATCATTTTCTGAAGCATCTGGGCACTTTTTTTACTCAAACTGCATATTTATACATTTCTACAACTGTGGAGTTTGTGCGCTACATTAGTTACAGCAGCGGGAACCGGCTCAAACTACAGTGACAATGTTCACGTGGCTCAATTATTAGGTTTTTAATATTTCTATTAATGAACATGATCTTTACAAGTGAAAACATATGAACAAACACACCTAATCAAATACAAATTCTAACAGTTGCTATTGACCTAAAGATAATGGCTGCCTGTCTCATTCTGTGACGTGTTCGTCTGACTATACCAGTCATTACTATCTGGAACAAAAGTGTTTTTGGCCCCTCTGAATTCTGGGAAGTATAGAGTTGTTGTCTGAGGGTCTCAGCAGTTCTGTACTCCCTCTTGGCAGAACTTCTTAAGAGGACTCACGCAGCTCAAATATTTCGGCTTCAAATGATCTAGAAAAACACATTCCCGCTGGGTGGTTAAAAGTGGGCGTGTACTCGATGTGCACTTGTGAACGATAGGGTTCTATGTGTGTCTGTGTGTGTCTGTGCATGTGCATGTGTGTGTGTGTTTATAAGCTCCTCTCTGTAAGACTTTATTTATCTACAACTTAACTGCCGTTTTCAGATGCTCTTCCAAAAGATATATCTGTTACACTGTGATTATTTGGTTGATTAAATGAACCCAAACAAGATCTTTTCACTGCACGATGAAAATTAAAATATTTCAGAAGGAATGAAATCATAGACAAACAGATTACAAAGCCGTCAGCACCACATCAATCGGGATGAGTCGTGAGAGAAAGTCCAGGAGCCTCATCATGAAAAGTCAAAGCTACGTATTCTCACTTCCATGATCATCATCCAACCGCACAACACGTTTGTGTAAGGTCAGTATCGGTCTTTGGGCGTCTGGCCAAAGAAAATCAGATGGAATTTCAGTTTATCAACGGAAAATGGACAAAGTTACACAAATGGCTTTGTGAGGTGGGTGTTGGGTGGTGAGTAAATCAGAGGCTATATTGGTGTAGGCCTGTAAGACCACCCTGGCTTTCAGGATCCTAAAGCCTACCCACAGGCCAGAAAACAACCACGCCGCCCGACCACTGAACCCGATTCCTTACTGCAACAATTTAGAAGAAACAAAGTACACATGCAGACCCGAACCTGAAATACTGTTCTACGCACTCCGGCCACTGAAACCAACAGAAGCTTGTTCCTACCAGCAAACTTAGAGAAGGGCAAACCAAATACTGTGACATGGTAACTGGGCCTGATTTAATGCATGAACATTACCAGATTCAAGGCATTACTGTTTTACCTCATGTCAATAATAATAATAATGTGTGTTTTGTAATTTTGAATTAATGTTAGACATGGGTTAGTAAGATAAATATTTCCTATGTTCTTCATGTAGTATATATATATATATATTTATGATAGCTGTTATTTAAAAAAAGATTTGTCTAAATATATATTGCTGCATCAGCACAAAAACGACATTTTTTTAATATTTACATAATGAAAAAATATGACACGTATTTCATAATTCTGATGCAGCATTAGAGATTTTATTTGATGAATATTTATGTAGGCTCATGTAGTATAAATGCGTATCTACGGATAAGAAAACACAAAGCCGCTGTCCCTCTGTGTGTGTGTGTGTGTGTGTGTGTGTGTGCGTGTGCGCGTGTGCGTGCATGTCTGATCCTTGTTCAGTTGGATCAGTTTTGAAGTAATTACATGTATGTAAGTGCACATTGAGGTCCTCAACATTACGAGTCCAGCAGGAATCAAGAGAAATACTGAAAATGTCACGGTCTGTGGAAATAACAGGACATTAGAAAGAAGGCACGGCTCATTTGCTGTTTTTACTTTGCCAAAGCAAACAACTACTGAGCCTCAGGTTGTCAGGACCTTTGATATACTTTGATTTCAATCTTAGTCAAACATATCTTAATCCCCCACTATTCCAATATGTATGTATATATTGTAAAAATAAATTAGATATTAGATTAGAGATATTAGAAATGGAAAAAAAGAGTAAATATGAAAGGTTTAGTTGAAAAATGTCATATTGGAGCAGAATGAAACTTGAACCATAAGCAATTTAACTAAACCTTTGTGTTTGAATAACCATTGAATATGTACTATTATAGCACATATGACACATGTCTATTTAAATATAAACCTTTTCTCCGCAGTATTTTTTAATGTCCTCGTTTAATTCAGTTAATTTACTTTAACTTTTACTTTTTTCTCTGATGGTGCTAATTTGCTTCCTTTATAGACCTCAGCTGATGACCATATATAACAACTTAACAAATTTGAAAGAGCCAGAATAGAAGTGATACATGTCTGGTATTCATTCACTTAATGTACAAATATGGAAAAGCTGCATTTCTATATTGTACAGCACATTTGAAGTTCCTATAGCAACCAGGTGCTGAAACAAAAATACAGGTGTGCACCTGGGAGAGCTCACAAAATTCTTTGGAGGTGCCCTTTACGCATGTTAAATGTCTGGAGCTGCGATTGAATGTGCCAGCCCCTCGCTGACCACCTCCCATGGGTAAAGCTGGTAAACAGGCCCTGTGTGAAAACCGAGAGGATGAAGTAATTTCCTACTCATGTGCAGCTATGAAGTCTCGCAACTGTGTGGCACCGTCCCTCCCCGGCCTTTCTGGAGACAATGATGTCATGGCTGTTACCTCAGCCCCACAAGCTAAGTGCTGTAAAGTACCACTGAGGCCACAGGCAGGTGACTCTCAGCATCAGCCCCAGCTGGGCTGTAATAATATCCTGACTTTTCATAAATACTCTCCCTCAAGACTTGTATTTCTCAGATTGAGACAATTATGTGCTGAAAGTCGCGCTGTATTTTTCTTTTCATGCTGTGACACATTCTGTTTTCGAGCGCTAATTGCAGCTTGTAATAAAAGTTTCAGGTGTGAATTAGTATGTCCACATTTTATACATTAATTTGAAATCAACATTAGCCTTTATAAGCACATACAATAAGATTCATGGCCACGCTGAAAAACTAAAACAATGAAGGAACTCTTCTCGTCCTGTGCTCGTGTGAAGCTCCAGCACAGTGCCTCTTTTTTTAAGAAAGAGAAAAGAAACAACAACATAGAATTGAAAAAGAAAAATGATTCAGGGATAAGTCCGGTTTTTGTTTCAGCTTTGTTGGTGTCATGTAATACTCACAGAGTTATTATGTGAGATTGCTTTGGGAACACAAGCGTGAAACAAAGATACCAAACGTATTCTGAAGAGAAATGGAGCAAAACAGTCAATTATTACTGAAACATACATAAAGGGCTCTAGAATGTTTTCGTGGTTAAACTTTGCTCCTGAGGAACTAGTATCACTTTTGCTTTTTACCTACAATTTAGCTCAACCACTTTTCTTCCATTCATCCATCCATTATCTATTCCACTTATGCTTAAACGGTCACGGGGGGGGGGGGAGCTGGAGCCAATCCCAGATGGCATTGGGCGAGAGGCTGAGTACACTCAGGTCATGTGTCTCGCAGGGCCGACATACAGAAACAAATTCAAGCTGACATTCACACCTATGGTCAATTTAAAGTGTCCAATCAACCCAACCCCTATCGGCATGTCTTTGGACAGTGGCAGCCAGAGTACCTGGAGAAAACCCACGCTCACAGAACAAGCTAACTCCACAAAGAAAGCCGAACCAGGATTCAAACCAAGAAGCTTTGTGTTTTGAAGCGACAGTGCTAACCACTGAACCACCGCGCCCTTCATATTTTCAGTACCAGTCCCCCAACTTGAACATCCACACACCGTTCATCCCTACCCTTGGATACGACCCATTGGAGTGTAGCTGCAGCTAAAGGCCATCCTCGTACACTAGCTTCAAAACGATCCTTGTTGCCAGACATGTCTTACCCTGGTCATCTGAGAGTTTCATTACTTTGACAAACCTTGATTTCTGAGGTTAGAAGTGCTTTACTTTGCAATGCCTGCACAGGCGTGACCCCGCACAAAAAAACAGAATCCAACTCCCGTGTTGAACTATCACACTATAGCCCCGTCCAGGCTGGTCTGCTATTGCCATTATTTACAGTGGCTCCACTCTGCTTGAAGGGTGCAAAGTGCTTCTAATAAACGGTTTTGGGTTTCTTCATCTGCTCGCTCCCTGCCAGCCGCCTCAGAAAAGACTATCAGACTACTGACAGTAAATGGGGGAGCTGGACCCTTCCTGAAGCAATAGCCATGCGTTGGATGGAGCCAGGGGAGGGGGAGTGGGTGACCGCCCCGTGAAACAAATGCATACATGTAAAGGAAGACAGACATACAGTATAAATAACAGGCAAGCCATGGCATCCACGAGTGAAACCGGAGAGCTATGAGGCCTTGTCGAAAGAGCTCTTACGCGGAGACGACGGGGCGATAATATTTCACAGGTAAAGAGATGATAACACCCACTAGCTGAGAGGATGAGTGGGGGATGAGTGAGAGGTCCCAGGCCCTCGTTGGACCGTCCCCCGCCCCTTCACTCACGGCTGAGAGGAGATACCACAGGAGCAGGGAGGCTGTTATTCTCATGGCTGCCTGGTTCATCAGCAGATTCTTATCGTGCCTACAACCTTAACTCCAGTTCAGTGATACACACGCCCCCAAAATACCTGACAAATGCTTAAACTGGGACCAGCGGTGTCACACTAGGTCAGGTTTAATTAGTGAGGATGTCAGGGACGAGGATGAAGCGAGGGAAGGTGGCGCACGATCATGGCCGCCTGAAGAGTTGAAATGTTATCTCCCACGGGCTCTCCGCTATCCTCGTCTCATATCTCCGTCATGCACTGCCATCACTGATGCATTTAGCCAACAAAGAATATGAAACCCAATCGTCTCCTTGGTTTTATCTCCTCAAAGCATCAGTTGGCTACGGAATTAGAGTGTTAATATTTGATAGCGGTGGCGTCATCTCTATTCATGAGAACTCTGAACTCTTACCCTTTTTTTGGGGGTATTTTCACAGACATCATCAATTTGCTCCTCCCTATGCCACCTCTCTGACAGGGTTAGACGAGAGTTACAACACTAGTCTCACGTTTGCGTGGTAAATGTGATTTTAAGCTTAGCAGACAGTTAGCTTAGCACAAACAATGGAAACAAGGGGAAACAGCTAACCTCTGCAGGTCATTCTTGCAACCGACTGTGACGTCACCTGTAGGTTTGCGAGCTGGTGTTTAAAAGCCTTGAGTTTGTCATTTTGGTAGCGCCAGCTTGTTATTTTTTTAACCAGAAGTAACCATAATTGGAGGACCAGGGGGTGGAGCCTGACTGAAGCTTAAGGAAACTACACATTCACTCCTTAGCATAATGTTTAATGACGTTTTTAATCAAGTGAGAAGTACGGTTATTTTCTCATGGACTTTTTTTTTTTTATATTACTTTTTTGCAACCAGTAGAGTCGCCCACTGCTGGTCATTACAGAGAATACAGGTTTCAGGCACTCCGCATTGGCTTTACTTTTCAGAACCGGTTTATACCTCCACTTTTTATATTCAGTCTATGCATATAACATGTTAATTATTGAGCGTAAGAGGTTCTGGTAGTTTAATTATTAATTATCATACAAAATATGTATATGACAGATAATAATTTGCCAGAGTAGTCCAGTAAATCAATAGGAAAACAATAAATGTTAAATTTTCTGTAGATTAATGTATGAGTAATTGCTCTTTACAGGTTTTACTGTTTTCCTAAGCAGCTCAGTGATAATGTCCCAGAGATGGGGAGGTAACGCGAGGAGGGTCTTGGTTTGAATGAGTGAGACGGGACGAGATGTCCAGCCGTCCTCCCTGCTCGCTTGAGAGAAATGGGAAGGGACGGAGCCACCTATCTGGTTCTGAATTAATCAGCCGCATCTCGCTGCTCAGTGAACTGTGGTTCATTAGCTTAAAGTGGTGGGAGATGAAATGAAGAGGGGTGATAAGAGTGAGAGCTAATTTATTTCTAACAGAGTGAACAACCATTACTGTGTTATTCTTTCAGTAATACAGTTAAATTAGTTGATATAAGTATAGTAAATAGACTTTCCATATATATATTGCTCATTGTGTATTACATAAAATCATTTGAGTGTCTTTAATTAATCAGCAGAATGAGAGAGTTAGGATGGGCATGAACAATAACATGAAGTTCTATTGAAAGTAATTTGATTTAAATATCTGGTCGTGCATTTTCCTATAACTTGCCAGCTTGTAGTTTGTCTAGTCCAGCTATTTAAACTCAAACACTACATAATACTGTAGGTGTAAGCAGGTTTCTTACCTGATCGAGACATCTGGTAACTCCGGCAGTTACTGAGGGACTTTCACTAATTATTTCAGTTGTAAAAAAAAAGACTTTACAATCGGTGGTCTAATACAACTGTAACCACTACAGAAGCAACTCCATATGGGCTACCGGCCGCTCTATGGAGGTTAGACTGCCCCGGCATGTTAGCCCTGAACAATTCAACAAGGAGGTAAAGAAAATATTTTAGTTCCTGAGCAACGAACCCATACAGAGAAAGCTGATAATTACTGAAAAGCACATAAAGTAACTTAATTGCTTTAAATTTGTAACAAACGTCTCTTTTGCTCTCAGCGGTAAAACTGTTCAAATCAAGGTTTCAGTTTAGCTTCAGTGCAATTTGTTTGTCTTTTTCACTGGCTTTGTCTGAAATCCCTCCCTTGTTCATCCAGTCACTGCTCTGTACTGTACACACACTCAGGAATTTACACATGTTGTTAGCAGGAGTTTTTTAATTTCATTCTTCATCAGTATTTACAGTTAAAGAGCTGAACAATGATCATTTATTGCATCTACAAATTGTGATGAATTGCATTGTGTGATTTTTAGGAGAAAGTGGCTTACGTGCTATGGACACTATTCAACAACCAGAACTAGGACACTGAAATATGAAGGTGGCAGCTCATTTAAATGCAGAAGTATCTTTCATCATTAAATTTATAAAAGCCACCAATGCAACTGAATGACAGTCACAGCTTCCCTCTATCACTTGGTGCGTCTCTGTGTTTTTATTCATATACAGTCATGTGTGAAACCCTCGTCCATTACCGTTCAGAACTTGATGACTAAATATTGTGACAAAAACATCTTCCAACATCAACAGTCAATTTATTTAAAAAGGCATAAATAAAGAGACATACACAACTAATACAAAAGATCACAAGTGAATATTTTACAGTGATTGCACAAGAGGAACCTACTAAAATCTTAAGACAAATAAAGACTTACAATTAATTATTAAATGGACCAATAATTTCATTAAAAGTGAGAGTGAGAACAATAATTAAGAATAAAAATATTTTAAAAAGTTAATTAGTAGCAGCTTTACTCATGTGTGGTTTCAATTCCAAAATATTCACATATGAAAATAAAATTTAAGGATAGTACTTATTCATACATTTAATAATTTGTGACTGTAAGAGAAATTTTACAGTAATGAAACTTTTATATATAAATAAGCCATTTTTGGTTTACTTAATTCTTTTGAGTGATTAACTAAATCAATGCCTGTTGTGCCAATAACATACAGTTTGACTATGATTATAATATTATTTTATATGATTAATATTTATACATGATTTCCTTTTGTTCACTGAGCATCAATATTTTATAGTTATATTTGGAGTTTATAGTATTAAAATCCTAGTCATCTTTCGTGGATATGTGCAATTACTTTTTTTCAACAGTGAACTAAATTATATCCTCGACATATAAATATGTGTGTTACTGTATTTATTATTATCATCAAATATGAATACTGTATATAAATCTGAATAATCTGATGGATGACCATAGAGAAATATTACAGCAAAGATACAAAAAAAAAGCCAAAAAAGAAAAGAAATTCTGACAAGTTTGATTTTAAGTTTAAAATGAAAAACCAAAGATAAAATTAAATACGTTTATTTTCTTCTCATCGTGTTGGCACCCCACGCTCTTGTCAACCTTGTTCACTGTGTTCAGCCCGACATCCTGCACCCCTCCGTCCCAAAAGAAGGAATGTGTAGATAGAACTGATAAAGGAGGCGGTGAGTTGAGTGAGGAGAGGAGGGACAGCTTAAGCTGCTCCTTGTAATAAGCAGAGCTGTAAAACTGTGTCAGAAAAATGCTGCGCCCTCGTCCTTCTTCCCTCCCCTCCCTTTTATTCTTTATGGGTTTGTAACCGTATTTGTTACTGGTTTGATGGGCTGGGGGAGCCGTCCGGGCCCTGGAGTAGAAGATATTATTCTTCGCTCGCCCCCTCGCCCCCTCGGCCCTCCCAAAATAACAGCCTCCAGCCTACTGTTTTAAGTCTCTCACCAGAGGGAGTGAGGGGGAGGAGAGCAGGAGGGGTGAGAGGAGGGGAGCGCGCAGAGGAGACGAGCAGAAAGATGTCTCCAGAGCTCTCTCCTCTGAGCAGATCAAAGTGGACTATTCCTTCAACCCTGTGGCACCATAATGGTTTGGTGGAGTCCGAGTGAGAGCCCTCGCTGCTCAAGATGTTGTAACATGGATGATTAGTGACAGTGTAATACTTTGAACACTCTCTGTACAAAGGGAGAACCCAGCTGAGCGAGAGGCTTTAAACTTTTTTGGGGGGTGGGGGCAGGAGGGTGGAAATATGGGGGTTCCTCAGCCGCCGGACAGCGTCGAGGACTGAGACGTAAAAAGATATCACTTTTAATCCCCCCCCCCCTTTTATACGCGCCGAGGGAATTAAGGACAACAAATAGAGTGTGGGAGGCGGCGTGCATGCCTGTCATACTTTCCCTTGTTAGAAAAGGGAAGTCTGGGACATGTTTTTCAATGTCTCAATGACACGTTTTTACAGGGAAATGCAGTCATTTGAGCCCAACACTATTCACTATACATTAAATTCAAGAAGACATCGGGTTCAGCAGAAATAGAATTTTAATCTTTGAGTAAAATCATGTACCTGTATCTTGAGACTTCATTATTCATAGAGAGAGTTTCTGCAATGATACAAATATACCTGATTACTACACATCTTGTGTATTATGTGCAGAGGTTGAGGAGCCAAATACTGAAGCCAAGCAAAACTACTTACTTACATATAATAACAGGCACTCACATACATAACTGCAACAGAAACTAAAGAGCTTAAACATGAAGATGTATATTATGCAGGGTAAAGCAGAGCTGGTAAAACATGTCTTATGTAAAGATGAATATGAGACACCAGATATTTTAAAGAAAACATGTAACAACGAATTACTCATTTATCAAATTTAATTAGAAATACAACTTTATAACACAACAAGTAAATGTGTTGTAATGATGAAAAATTGTAAATGTTCCCAATGAAGTTTTGTGATTTAACAAGATAAAGTAACATGTTGTATTTGCAGAAAACATTTTTACTAAAACAGGATCATTTGGTATGTGGTAATAACGAGAACATGAAAAATGTCCTTTGTATTTTAAACCTTGTTGCCATCTTGTTTTTCTGTGTATCCAACATAATGAAGACAAACATTTTCCTCCAAAATTAGTTGACTGCATTCAAACTACTCTAACAAGTACAATTTGCTCGAAAAAGTGAGTCAAGTGCAAAAAACTGAGTAAAAAAACTTATTGGATGTAAATTCAGCAGTAAAAAGGCCAGCCTCGATCAACCCACGTGTCAGTTCAACTGGTGCCTGCTCCATGACTCTGTGCAGAGTCTTGTCAAAGTCTCCAAATTCCCAGGTTGTGACTAAAGGAACATGCTTTTTCAGTGATTACTCGCTGAGAGCCTTATATAGCAAAAACAACACACTCGGCTCGTACTAATTTATGGAGCCACTGCTGCAGAGCACATTGAGCCGGCTGCGCTAGAAAACAACTAAATACGCTGTGTGTGGACAAAGATAAACTTAGCTTGGCTTGCGAGTTTGAATTGTTCTGTTTCATTCGGTGAGGAAAGTTGGAAGTCAGCTGCTGGAATGTGAAAACCACTTGAATATAATCTCCGTGTAAACCGATCTCCATTTGTTCTGTCAGCTCTGATGTGGAGGTGATTGTTTCCCTTCGTTCCCTCTGTACCGTCAGCACGATTCACTCAACAAACCCCTTCCTTTCCTCACTCCATCACTTACGCGGTGGTATCAGGGGATCGCAGCTTACTGACAGGATAAATCGATCAGTCATTATAAGAAACTGAAGCAAGGAATCACACTGATTCTTTTTATTTTTTTTGCATTACATGCGATTATGTAGCTGCTCTCGTGGCAGTGAAAATGATTATTCTGGACCGAGCGTTTGAAGAGGTCACTTACGCTCCCCCAAAACAAACCTCACCAGTTCCCCTATCCTCACATCTCACACATCTCATATTGTCTCCATTTACTCAGCTTTCCTGCATGCGTGTTAGCCTGTTCATTAAAGCTGCTTCAATCAGTATTTGTTTATTAATAGTGGATCAAATGACTGTGTATATGAAAGCGTTTGCTCCCAGTGATGAAGCCACAGAGTATTATTACCCAGCTCTGCATTTCTCCTCAGCTATGTGGAATATTTTTAGCATCTTCCACAATGTTGTTTAGTTTTTTTTGTCCTGCAATTTAACAATTTTGGTCAAACCTAATTTGTTTTCATCAGTTCTTATGCCAAAAACTCTTTGCACTGCACCAAACTACAGATGAAGTATGCAACTATCAACACATGGAAATGTTTCACTGCTAAAGAAACTGATATTAGTCTAAGAGGTTGATGGAGACCAAAGACGAGCAACAAGGAAATTTGGTCTTACATTTGTGAAATGACTCAAAAAGAAAATTAATATTGGTCTGTATGCAAGATTGGTAATCCGAAAATTTACATTGGCCAGTTTCCACAAGTGGCAAAAACAGATATTGCAGTTTAAATTGTGATACAAAACCTATTGAGAAAAGAAACAACATGGCCGAAAGAACAATATTCTTAATTTTGAATAAGGGTTAGTATAAACAATATTTTCGTAATCATTTCATAATATTTTTTATGTACCTGAAGTAATCAAACATGTAAAGAAAAGAACAGCATAAAAAAAACAATTACCCAAGACTAAATTCACTGTCATTTTTTGTGTCAAATATTTCTTGCACGAAAAAATACCTTCTTGGCTTGATTACAAAAACATGCCCAGTGTGTCTGTGCTGCAGACTGACACGGTCACTGCAAGGCTTAAAAATACAGGCTATGTAATCCACTTATCTTAAGTGGGCTTTGCCTGTGTCACCTGCCCGGCTTTAAAGAGCGGCAGGAAAGAGGGCGGGAAGGAAACGTTCACCTGGCCTCAGGCAGCCATGACAGAATGAACCACAGCACATGAAGAGCACTCAGAGCTATTATCACAAGTTGGATCACTTCACAGGTGGAGGTGTTTTTGTAGTCGCTTCATGATTGCAAAGTACAGAGCCGGATGTTGTGATATCGTGTTTTTTGTGTGACGCGCAGTTGCAATGTGTGTAATGCCGCGTGTGTGCGCGCGCTCTTGCTCAAAACATCTGCACCCACTCCACTGAATTCCTCCTTTTTCGAGCCCCAGATACTTTTATTTAGTCTCAAAATATTCTAAATATTCCCCTAAAAAATAAACAGGTTTAAAATAAGACAAGAAATGAGCCTTTTATGGCTCAGAATAGACTCGTCTCTTTCCAGGTGGCTTTCATGTCAGAGGAAGTGCAAAACAATCATATTGTTACATTGTTACATTTCCTTCTCTTGCTGTGAAAGCCTCACATTGATCTTTATGAGGTCACAGACAGGCCTCTGGGCTCCCTGTAGTTTCCACATTTATAAATAAATATAGCTTGTGCTACAGGTGTCTTTTTAAAAAAAAAAAATTCACTGATGTGTAAAGTTACATATACAGCACAGAGATAAAAAAGGAGAGTGAGATGTTGCTACAGCATCTAAATGTCCTGAATTTCAGTGTGAGCATAAGAATCTTCTCTTATATAATATAAAAATCAATAAATTAATCTGTTAAACTTTGGATAGTTAACAGAATGTACAACTCTATTCTTTGATTAAGTATAACTCATATAACTTCCTGATTGTACTGGGGTTTTGATATCACAACATCCGATACTTAGAATAGAACCTGCGAACAATATATCTCGTTCTTCACATAAACACATGTCCCTTAAGAATGTCCTTTATGTCTTTTAGTATTATGGTATTTTAAATGTAAAATGTTTAAATAAAACACCTTAACCTGAAAGTTTAACATATGTTATACTGTAAATTCACATGCTTTTTAATTTTTTTTCTACAGGATAATAAAACAAACACTTTGATAATGACTTGTAACTCAGATATGTGCTGAGCGGGATCTTTTACAGAGTTCATATATGTGCACACATGCTTCGTAGGTTATGTAACCATTGTTCCTACAGTGGCAAGTTTGCAAACATTTGTCAACTATAACTGCAGCAGAACAACATCTATGATGGCAACACTATTTGTAAATCCTACCAGCAAATATACTACTCCCTTACTTTTTCATGTAAGATAATGTTCACTACAAATGTTGGCCTGTTGGCTTAAGAGATATCTGAACATGAAAAAGAATGAGAAACAAAGTAGATCTTGATTTTCTTTTTATTGTCTCGTTAAAATCACAGGCCTTTAAAAAAGCTTCGCAGCAGAACTGTGTAAAATAACATACCTGAAAAACAGATGAGGAGTAAAACCGACAAGAGCAAGAGAGACAGAAAGAAAAAAAACGACACAGAGGGAGAAACATAATTCACCCGAGATGTCAAAATGTTGAGTCATGTAATTAAAGTTGCCAGAGAGAGGTGAGCGATGTGCTGAGCTCCGAAGAAAATCCTTGATTATCTCCCAACAGTCACTGGCTCACTCTCACTGTCAGGACCAATCATCCGTGGGGAGAAAAGCAGCATTCTTCTCCTGCAGCTGGGATTAATGAACTGACAAACTCTGTTAGCGGCACATGGTGGGGCATCTGCGAGGGGCAGCCACAGATAATGGCACGAGAGACCCTACGGGAGGTTAAATATTCTGCAGTTCCCATCAGCGCAATTAGCAATGGACCTTTTTTGTCTTGAACACATAATACGTCATAGAGATACTGGAAACAACCTAAATTCCTCAGGCTCAACAAGTGTGAGGCCAGACCCTCTTGTGGAAAGTCTCGACATGAAATTGGTATTTTTGTCCCCTTGTGTTTAGCTGCTTTCAGACGTGCATTGAACTCCGGATAATCTGGAGTTTTCCTGCCAGCCCCCTGGTAAAAACTATGGATAATGTCCGAGTGAGCCCAGGTGAGAATAAGGGCCCGGTCACAATGTTTCAGTGGCGAGCCTTCGTCTCCCGTTCACTTCCAATCAGCGTGAGCGAGGAGGCAAATCAAACGAGTGCTTCGTGTGACGAGGCAAATCGCCCGGAGAAGTTGATGACATTTCTCACATAACACAACAGAAAAACAAAAGGAATAAAAAAAATTGAAAAAGAGGAGGCATGCACGCAGAAGACGCAGACGAAGATGTCAACTTGGAGGGACAACGAAATTCGAGAGCTTTGCGTGATAAGTCCCGACGCTGGTGTGAATGTGTCATAAACAAAAACACGTGATTTCTGCAACAAAATGTATACATCATGCCCCGGCTGACTCGGACAATCTCCTGCTGCATTGTTGAAATATGAAAGGCAAACCCCTGTAGAATGTCCGTACCCTTATATGCAGACATTCTCCGGAGTCCATATCTGAATTCGGCTTTTCCCCTGCTCCCCCTCCGCCTCCTACCCCCCACACTGTTGCAGGGCCCAGCTGTTGCTGCTGCTGTCGATGGCCCATTTGGTGGTAATCAGGTACAGGCCAGAAGGCCCACATCCTCTCCCTGATTAACACTTCTCAAATTCTAACGCAGCTCTCGACTCCTCCCCTCCTTGAATATTCGACCACAGGCGCTGGCTGCACTCCCGACCCTCGTGAGAGATGAATATCCTGCTGTTGACGTGGAAAACGGCACCATCTTTGCCTGCCTGTCTTAGCCTTTCTCTCTTTCTCTCTTCTTTCCCTTTGAAGAGAGAAAATAATGTGCCCTCCAAGCCTGCCCCCACAACTCCAGCACAACTGATGGCTTTCCGTGGCATATTTGTTTATTTTACCAAGCCAGCAGTGGAAGTGTTCTCCTGTAATCAGCTGGGTTTCTGAAAGGTTCCTGGCCTGGGGTTCTCTACCTGTAGTGGAGTCTGGACCATTCATACGCTCCATTACCAGGGATGTCAGGCCAAACGAAGTCAAGGCACAACACGCAGATTAATCCCTCACTGCCTGTTACAGGATATTTGGCGTAGACGTTTGTGTCTGGCCAGCAAAGTCTGAGGAGCGGAGGGAAAATAACTCCCTTGAAGCAACCTTGTCCAATTAAGTTTTCCCCTTTGATTTCATGGTAAATGAGCCAGAATCTTTAAAGGTTCATTTTGAACATTAAGAGCTAAATTCAAAGGAACCCTGTGGAGTTTTTGGCCTCTGGTGACGCTACATGAAGCCATGTTTAGATAAGCGTGTCCTCATTTTGTTTGTATTGTGATCCACCAGCACAGAAACGCACATGTACGCATTTAGACTTTCGTGTTCAAGGTTTTCTGCTATTCCACTGGTTAACTGCTGATGGCAGCAACAAGTCCACAATGCTACGTTACAGCCTGTAAACTCAACCTAGACTTAAAACAAGAAGCCTCTTAATTTTACAGCCAATGTTTCATGTAACTACACTACAAAGAAATAAGATGAACATTTATTCATTTTATTTAGACATAAAATATCAACTTGGTCCTAAAAAGAACTGAAAATGTAATTACTGCTTCCCACTTCTTTTTTTTATTTCATCTTAAAAACCTCCACATATGTCATCTGCTGCTTACTTTAGACTGGATTACGTTTTATAGTTAAATGACTTCTTTAGCGGAAGTAGAATAAAGAGCGAAAAAGTCTTCAGAGGAGGTTGGGATGGACAAACTGGTCAACAAACCTCAGGACACTGAAGCAGGAAGATGTAAAAATAGTAACCATAATGATCAAAGTCCCTCAGTAATATAAAAGAACTTATTTTAAACCTAAGCACATTTTTATCCTGAACCTAGTCTTTGTTACTAAAACAAACCACATCTGTTCCACAACCATAATGCTACTGATTAAGGTCTGGTAATCCTCATGAGTCATATCCCAGCTGGGGTAGGAACAAATAATCTATTTGATTCAGTCCAGTTAGAGGACTAGTTGCCTATTCCCTAACATCCTTAGAGCTTTCTAGCTTTACCTTGCTGTAAATAGTTCTTACTGTTATTTCTATTATTGATATTTCTGTCCGGTACATTATAATAAAGCTCACATTGTTAGTGAGGTTGTGGTCGAGCCTGTGGTTCTGCGTGTTTCTCCTCTGCGTGTTTCTCCTCTGAGTGAGCGTGTTTGTGTGATCTTATTATTAGGATGCTGCCTGCTACAGAAACTGGACGAAGCTTTGCAGTTAAATAATCAGAGGCGGCGGGGGGTCCCTTCCCTCCTCGGCTCAGGCTGTGAAGTTTACAACCTTTCCATCCTCCTCTAATTTATCAGTGATGTTCGTTTGATACATTGGACATGCGCGACCACATTTCCCTCCGGTGACATGCCTCTTTTCATTCAATCCCAAACACGGTCTTTTGTGGCGTGGCCCCCCCACTGCCAGATTTACTTAGAAGTTTCTTTGAAGTGTTTTCCCCTCCGTCTTTGCTTTATTAACCCTGGATCCAGGGTGACAACATTTCCAACCTCACAGTCTCTCAAACTCACAAAGCTCGTGGCTTTCGAAAACGTCTTCAAAGACAATGAAGAGCTTTCCTTCCTAAACGTGTGTCCTGACATTGCAGCACACTTTAATGTGACAGATAAAATAATGAGTAGCCTTTTTATAAAACCCCACCAGCAGTATTCGATTACAAGGCGACTGGTGATAGCTCTATTTCAGGTTTGGCATGGCATGAAAAAGGAAGTGACCTAAATTCATCCCTAGCTGATTGGCAGATGCATCTGCTTCGGCACCATCCATCATGCACAGAGCGAAGGCCGCCCGCAGCTTATCTACTGTATCTAACAGACAGGGGCCAATGTATTATTTCAATATTTCATATGCTACTTCGCCTCACTTCCTCCTTTGCTTCTTTCACAATCACTACAGCAACACAACTTAACATAGGCCTACAGGTGAAAGCATGTGGTCGAGATTTAAGTGTCCGGCTCCAAACGTGTGACCACGTGGAACAAATGAGCTCCCATGAGAAGATTTACAAACTCCTCATCTGAAACCTCAGCCAATGAATCAAACTGTTTCCCTCCACAGCTATGCTCATCAAATTTAGTTTCTTTAATCTCTAAACACTGAGAAATGGGTCACTTCTGCATATACAGTAATGCATACATCCCTGTGTGTGTAGAAGCGAAATAGCAAGCGAAAAAAGTTTCCTGTTCCTCTTCATCATATTTGTCCTAAACATTTTTGCCGAAGCTTGTGATTACAAAGAAAATCCACATTGTTCTCATTGTTGCTGAAGTAAGAGTGTCCCACCAGTCCCCTTAAATTCAATCAAGCTGCACTAAATTGCAGACGCTTGTGGATTTTAGTTCCCTAAATGTGCCAGATTTTTTTTTCATACAGTTCCATGAATTATTCCCTGCAGTGAAAATGTTGAAAAACACCCTCTTGCAATGTTAAAGATCCGTATCCCCTCCAACATTTAATGGGATGTTTCCTGTACTACATCCTTCCACCAAGTTTCATGGAAATCCATCAGTTCTTCTTTACAAACAAACCAAGCAACAAATAAATGGACCGGGATGAAAACATTACCTCCTTCGTATTATTAATTGGTCATTTTTCAAAGGTCCTACATTCAATTTAATGTGTCTATGATTTCATTTACATGTTGTTTTCCTTGTTGATTCCAAGCCGGCTCAGCCTTGCTTTTCCCTTGAAGGATAAATGTAAGTAATTAGAAGTGCAGTGAAAACAAGGCGTCTTTCTTTGTGTGAAGTGAGCCACAGAGAGGCAGAGAGCGAGAGGAGGAGAGACTGATTTTTACACTTTCTGCACAATTTCCTCTCTATTTCCTCCCCGAAGACCCTCGTCTGCAGAATGTGCAGAGTGTGCTTTCCGTGGACAGGAGGCTGTGGAACCTGCCAGAACAGAAAAAAAAAAAATGAAATAAAGGAGACAGAGCGAGAGAGAGAGAGAGGAGAGAAATGCTCCTCCTCCCTCCTGCGCTGCAATACAGAGAGATGAAGTTATTACCCAGAAAACCTTACTGCCTTTCACTTTTTTTTCGCACTTTTTATCCCAGAGTTCCCGGAACACTGAGCTACTATTACGACCGGAATACTTGGACCGCACACCGGCTACCCGCTCTGACGTTGAGAGAGAAGAAAAAACAAATGCTCCTCGCAGCAAAGTGCACGGGCCTTTATTTCTGTCCTGCATCGCGCCTAATTGGTGCTCATGTGAGACGGCCGACGGTAGACGCGGGGCTGAGGTTGAGCCGTGGGTGTAAATATTAGAACAGTGGGATAAAGTTCCCAGTCAGCCCCCTTATAACCGTCTCAAACTTTTGTCTTGGTTCCAGGTAATAATGGTGATTAACTGCAAAAAGATCCCTGTGAGTTTGAGCTCAGGTCAAATATGAAGCCCTTACTTATGAAGTAAATAAGTAACGATTTAATATATTGATGTAAACGTTTGAATCCACCAGTAGTGTCATCAAAACCGTGGGTCTGGTTTAGTGAACTAACATTTAGAGCATGTAAAACATTTTGTAGTGGATTATCTTCCTCAATTATATGTTACAGAAATTGTTGAAACAAGCCGTTGTCTTTCTTTAATATTTCTAAGATGCTTGTACGTCTTAATGCAAAATGCTTCAAAAGGCATATGATTCAGATTTAGCTTTTTAAGATTGAATACAAGACAGTTTTATTTTATGCAGTGTGGACCTCGCATTTTACTTATAGTGTCACATTAAGTGATCTTTCAAAAGCAGGACGTCATCATTGCTGTAGATCACGTTTTTTTCAAGGCTCGTAACTTCAATCAAGTTGCACCAAAATGAACAAACTCCCCATAAATGAGGCAATTTTTTCATCAAGATCTATGAATTATTCTGTCAAAATAATTTCTGGATCCTCCCTCTGACCCAGATCCACACCCAAATTGTATTGGGTTATTCCCTGACCCACATTACATCCTTCCACTGAGTTTGGTGTAATGTGTCCAGTAGTTTTTGAGTAATACTGCTAACTAACATCAAACCAGACAACACACTGACCTGCCCTTAAAGTACCATGGTCCTTACAATCAAACACTTTTCTTTGGTTAATGTTTTCCACTTTCTGCCTTATTTAGCGCTAAAACCATACACATGTTATTTAAACATGTGACATTACTCGCACACACAAAGTTGCTCTTGTTATTGAACTCTTTCTAATTCTCGGAAAAATACGTATAATAATATTTGCATTCACGGAAATAGCAGCATCTTACAGCCTTGCTCTTCTATCAGTGAGTCATCATCCACTTTGGAGGAAAAAGCAGCGTAAACATCAACAAACCTTCCCAAGGGCAAAAGTGCTCACTGACTGATGCCTGAATTTGTCCTTTAAAGCCACGGTCAATGACACCTCTCGCGGTGATTCTTCACAGGGAGAGGCAGGTGCCGAGAACGGCTGCAGTTGGCGGCCATTTGTCCACGACAAATTGAGGCCGCAGTCCGAGGGCCACGCGAGGCCCCCTTCTAATATAGAACCTGTGAAGCAGTGCTTGCACAATGGGTGTCAGAGCAGAGGAAGTTGGAGTCAAAGAAGGAAGGATACCCTCTTAAAAAAGTAGGAAATGAGACTCACAGGATGCCAACTGCTCCCCATCAAGGATCGGGCCAGACAGCGAGACACTTTACTCACTCGTCTGTTTCAGCGTCTGCGGCGAGAAACGCGGCTCATTTCAACACACGTCTGATGCGCCGGCCAACCACAGGAACGCCGCGTTTAGTCATAGATGAGAATATTCTTCAAATAGTCGACTGGGTGTTTGTGTTTTGTTTGTGCCTCAAGCTACGGCATTTGTGTGTTTTTTTTTTATTTGTATCATATTTGTTTCTCAGACAACAAGAAACACACACTGATGTTTTTCCTTTATCAGTTGTCATGAGTCATCAACCGCTGCTGACACTGGCAGTCAATAAAAAAAACAAAAAACTCGATATGTTTTTAAATCAAACCTCACCGCAAAAAAATTACCTACTCTCATCTGATACGACACACACACACACACACACACACACACACACACACACACATAGGGGTGGGGAGTGGCGGGGAGTTCAGGAGCAAGGCCAAGTGCTGTGGAGGGGGAGAGGAAGGAGAGGGGAGATGGGTAGATAGACGGGAGTCATTAAGATAGCTTCGGTGTCGTTGTAATTCATCAAGCCTGATAAGGCTGTGGGGCCGCTGCCAAGGAGCAAGGTGTGGGCCCCCCCATCACCAATCACCGTCAGTGGCAGTGTCCCTCGCAGCCGCTGTTGTTCTTACGCTCGCTATTAATATCAGTGTTGTTGAAAATGGAAATGAGGACGTTCAGCTGTCAAATGTGGATCATTCGCTGTCTGATGTGAGGATTTCATCACAGTTGTTCTCTTCACACTTAAATTGTCACATAAGTTAAAACCGATTCCCATATTTGATCAAACCATTGATCAACTCCACAAAGGAGTTTATGTTTTCATCCTTGTCTGTTTTATCAGGAATTTCATTTTTTACTTACTTTAATATTGTCAAATAGTGCGTTTTTCAACATTTTCCCCACATCAACACTTGTTTTGTCTGCTTTCTACATGATATACGAACAATGTTTTATCACAACAAATAAATATTACCCAGTGTTTTTAACCAGTGAATGGCCAGGACCCCAGGGGTTTGTAAATAAATACACAACTTCCCCCTGGGATCGATAAAGTATTTCTGATTCTGATTCTGATTCAGATAAAACTCCAAACATGCACCAAACCATGAAACCTCCCAGGGAGTGTACAGGGATGTGTTCATTAACATTGTGATTTTGTCATTGCACCTTTTCCACTCCTTCCATCGCTTGGGTAACGATACACAACCAATGCAAGGAATGAACTGTGTCTCTGCACGTTAACTCTCCACACTTGACTGGGATTTATTGGAACCCAACGTGGCTTCACTGCACCTGGAGCCAAAATTTCAGTTGCACAATCCATCAAGGGCATTTACACAATCACTCACACACACACACACACATGTCCATACAGTCAAACCCATCAATAAATGGAACGGTAAGCACACTGCCACTGAAAGAACGAGGCTGAACTAAAGTGTTTTCCTCTTTAAATTAAGCAGAAAATGATGTGTGATCCATCGCTGTGCGTCTCCTGAGGCGATGATGGATGGATCCGTCAGCCATGTTGTCTCCCAGTGAAATGAGTCCACTTGATTGATCTCTTGTACGAGAGTTTCCCTCTTGTTTCAATCATCCGTTTCCACCGTCATGCGCCACATGACCGGGACACACCACCTCCAGAGCGACCCGCCTCTGTACAGTGAAAACCTGCACAAATGGTCATTTATATGAGTGACTGAACGCAAATCAAACAGGCCTTCTGTTTCCAATGGCATTGAGGCAAACACACCCAGGCCTGTTCTAAAATGAGAAGTTGCCTGTGACTGAAAGTCAAGGTGCTAAAAACAGTGCTCCAAAGTGTTGAAAATCAAAGGCGAGATTCTCCCTGAAAGTTTTCTATCGAATGTTTCAACACCTCCTTGATAAGGTTTTGCAAACTGTTTCGTAACGGTTTGTGAAGCGTTGATGAAAGAGCGCATTATGTCGATCTTCAGGGGCGGAGGAGCGAGGGAGGGGGGTGTACAGAAGGTCCGAAAATTAAGTGGAGGAGAAAGTTAAGGCCTCCTGCCGCATTTAGGAGGTGTGAAGGGTCGTGCAGGTTCCAGTGTTCAGCATCTGTCCCCTGAGCAACAAGGGAGGCTGTGTGGCGACCAGCTTACCTCGCTGCACAAAGGAAGTCCTGTGTTTTTCATGCACACACACTGAAACTCACACTGCAGCACATGACCCCTGAAGCTTTTCTCCTCGTCCACCAGGCACACGTTTCCGAGCCCCGGCTTACAAATGTGTGTTTGCTGACAGCCTGCTGGTTTGCTGAGCTGCAGGGGAGAAGAGTGAAGAGCTTTAACCCTCATCTCTATCCCTCAGGCTGATAAAGTGCTCTGATAAGCTGGAAGGTGCTGGTGAAAAGTGGCTGGCCCTCAGCCCCCAGGGCTACAATCTGAAAGAATGGCTTGTCTGGGGCAAAGCAAAGAACCATACAGAAAAAAAGTCGAAAATAAGTCCAGAAGAAAGGACTTGCAATAATGATGGAGTGACCTGGGTGCAGTGTATGTCTCTGTATATGCATTTGTGCAGGTATGCGTGCATGTGTTTGTGAGAGGGCCTACCAGCTGTGGGCGGTGGGCGGGGGGCAGGGTGTGGAGAAATGGGGGAGCCCTGCCATGTGTTTATGTTGACTAATGAGCTAATTACCCAGCCCCTAATCTACCTCAACTTGTGTCATTTCACAGGAATGCCGCAGCAGTCAAACGCTTGCAGATTATGGGTCATTTCCTGACAGTTAAAGGCAAACTACTACAGCAGTAATTCGTCCGCGCACCAGGCGTTAAACCACAAGTGCTGCAAGCCTCTCCATTTGCCTTTATTGTCATAAAAACGCGACTACAGGTTCAAAATTTACGAACGAGTCGACCCCGACATCTTTGCATTTATGAGTCGGACGATTGAGTGTGTTTGTTTAAGGACATATCCGCCTTTGTCATCCCTGCTAGGTGTGTGTCAGCCAACAGTTTCATCATTTGTACAAGTTAAGCATGTCATAAATTTGGGGGTTATTTTATCAACACTGGTCCGTGCAAGGTAGATTTATTGTTGTAATTAAGAAGCAAAAATAATTGCACCCACTTTCTTATTGAATTATATAGAAATGCATATTGTAGCCGTCCAATGAAAACCACATAGTGATTTAGATTATTTGTTTCTCTATGTTTTAAGTCATGAAAACCATTTTAAAACTGAGTGAATCAAAAAATGCATCATCACAAAGCTGAAAAGAGTATTAAACCAATACTCTCACTCTTTATGCTCATGATAAATGCCATGGATGTTTCAGGAGCTTCACATTTAGCGATATCTATTTCTTTTTAAATAGCTACCTACACAGGCGGCAGTGGTCCAAAGTGAAGCGTAAGTCATTTTTAAATATGATGAACCTCCTGAAAGTCCATTCTTTCTCATCAGTAACCAGGAAGATGAAAGTAAAAGATTTTGAGGGAAAACAGGCAAAAGTTTCAAAGTACTTTACGAGAATGAAGTCAATCAAACCTGTGAGTCACTGTCAGCATGGGAGGTCTCCGTCCCCTCCACCCACAGCGAGAAGGTGTGAGTGGGGATTTAGTGAACTCTCCCACCCCCCCCAAACCCACTTGTTCATCATCTCCCTCCCCTGGGGTGCACGCTGCTCCGCTCCCCCTCAACAAGCTCCCATCCATCACTCCTAAGATTTCACTTTAATAGGTGGTCCCTCTTCCTCCTCTCACACAGCCTTATGGGAAAATGTGGCTAAAGAGAACACGACAGGGAAAGGTGAAAATCAGGACTGGAGAGAAGTTTGTTTGATGAGCATCGTTTCTCATGCTGATACAGGACTGATATTACAACAATGAGCGTAGACACAAGGTCGGCTGCCATTTTTATCTTGTTTTTAGTCTTTTATTCAACCAGGAATTAGTTAATTTAAAAAAAACATACACTTTACAGCCCCTGTATTCGTTTTTCCAATTTCTGTTCTTGTTGTTTATAAAGAGAAGGACAGTATTAACTAATACTGTATATAGTATATATAGTAATTTTCAATTCCAGTATCCCTACGCTCACTGTACTGTATCCTTGAGTAGGTATTTTCTAATGTGACGTATTTGTATTTGTTATATTTGTTTGTCAGGATTTAGTCTTGTCCTCAGTGTGTGTGTGGATGAATCGTTTGTGCACTCTGGTTTGTGCTCCCACTTGCCTTAAATTAATTAAAGTAAGTAAAGTATTTTGAATTGAACTGAATGAAATAGTCATTTCAGGTAATACTGACTCAAAAAGTATTGAATACAAACCCAAATCTTTCCGAGCATTTCATTCCAGCTTTCAGTACTTTTTCCTGTACAGTTTTCATCATTTACACATGGTTTCTGGCATAAACATCCACATACACTTTATATATTTTTGAAAGTATAACTGTAGAATTGATCACAACAGTGGTTTGTCCACATCCACATTTCAAAGTGCTGAGCACGTAGCTCCAGCACGCTGCCGAAGAGCCCGGGCCGGAGTTGTGCAGTAGCCCCCTCCATTCAAACAGAAGGCAGGTTGGTTGATATTTAAATGGCCTCTGTTTGTTTTTCTTCTGGTCCCGTGTGTGCATGTGAGCCCAGCATAAAGGGCCGCGTCCTTTTGAAGGGGATAGCACCAGGAAAGTGCGGGGGGGAAGGAAACTTTGCTTTGGTGTTTTATATATCAACGGAATGACTTCCCTCAAATAAAGACGTGTTCCATTCTGCCGCTCGGTCTGGAACAAGCAGCTCGTTTCCTGTCCTGAAAACTCGCAGCGTGTTCGAACAATGCCCCCGGCCAGGGTAGAGGAGATGTCACGTCTCGAGGATCAGGCGCGATGCTTTTGTTTGACCGCAGGTTCGGGGCTGAATCATGTGTTTACAGTATATGTGACATTTGAATGAACTAACACAGTTGCACCATTTGGATTCATATAAATGCTGAAACAATAGACAGCGGGCTTTTTCATCTGTCACCGGGAGCAAAAGGCGAAGATGAAAGCGTTTCCTCTGGGGCTGTAAAGTCTCTTTAAACTCACTTTTCAGCCATAAACGGTAGCCACACAACAAATCTGATGAGGATGAAGACACTTGTGCTAATTAATGAATCCCCGTTGGGTTAATCTTCCTCCGAACGTTCACATTTCTGCTAACTGCCGTGTCCACGCCGCGGACAAAGGCTTCCCTCTGCCTCTCTCCGCTGGGAGCTCGCCATGCAGAGTTTCTCACTCACGCTGCCCCCTCATCAAATTACAGCCCTGCTCCCTCCTGTCATGTTGGCAAACAAAGGTCTTAAAGCACACTCCCAGAGTAATTGCCTCTAATCTCAGACATAATGTGGTCTTTCATGTCAACTGCTCGCAGAGAAAAGGGAGCTGTTGTTCTCTTTTGCCTTTTTTTTCACCCCCATGTGTTCTCCCACTTTCACTTTGAGGAGCCCAGTTTCAAAAACGCTATGGCGCTTTGATGTGTTTTCCATTTTTAGACGGCAGAAGGCTTTTATTGTGACACAGCGTAAACGTTTTAACAAGATAAAAAAAAAATTTGCTCCGACCGACCTCCGCCTCTATGAACAGATGATGGGGCTACAATAAACACACGAAGAGCAGTAAAGCCTGGAGAAACGTCTGGCAGCGCTGCGTAGTTCTCGGTGAGCTCCTCCACCTTTGGCCTGAATTCTCTCCGTGGTGAGCATCAGGCAGTCTGCAGCTGGAAGTGTTTCTGTGGTTTGGCCAGGTGTCTCTCTGCCCTGCCTGGGACAAGGCCTCAGCGGGGCCTGGGACTGGATTGCAGGAGCAGGCTGGAGGCGCTGAGTGAGCTGGCTGCCCCTCCGTGATCTGAAACGTCCCGCAGACCCACCTGACTGGTGGTCAGCTGTAACTGATACAACACAAGAGCAGGGCTGGAGGGGGAAAAGGTGAAAATTAAGATGTGTGTGTGAGCATGTGGGGAAGAGACGGGGAAACGTGGAGCTGTGGGGGGAAAAAGAAAGTAGAGGAAAGAGAAAGGAGAGAGGGGATAATGGAAATTTTGGACAAATTCTCCAGCTAAAGAGGCCCTTTGGTTAAAAAATATGGAACGCAGGCTTTAATATGGTTTCCAGGGGCTTTGGCAAGCAAAGATGAACATATCAAGTAAAAAAACACAGTATCTGATATCGGTGCTGCGCTCGATGGAGAGCGAGTACGGGAGAGGAGAGCACATGGGTAAGAGGAGATGCAGTGTTTCTAAAACCATTCATTGGGCTTTTTTTAAGGGACCCAGCTGTGAGCCCTGGAGGTCCCGAGCTTTAACTGGGGCCGAGTCAGCACAGTGAAGCCGCGGCTGCAGCTTCAGAGCCTGGTTAGCCATGACCTGATGTTCCAGGAGCCTCTGTGAATTGATGGGCCCCAGGAGAGTCATCGTCGGGCCCTTCGAAACAATCACCCATTCATCCCCTCAGCCGCAGCAAGCGGGCAAACACTCTGCAGCCTTCCATGTTGACGAAAATTATTTTGAAAATACGTTCTTGTGATATGTACAAAAAAGAAAAATCTCACACTTTAAAATGTTTTCTTTTTTTTTACCCACACATTTTAAATTAAAATAAGATGTTGCAAGACGCCTGTGTGTGAGCCCACTGGGTGAAATTCATCCCACACCGCCACCTTTGAAATTCTCAGGCGAGCGTCCATTGTGAAATTTTAAGAAGAACACCAAATAAGTGTATATTCCCCTGTGAATATGGTGAGTATATTTTTGGATAGTGTGGCTGAACCTGGCTGGAGCCCATCACGCCTCATCTGCCAGGACTACACGCTGCTCTTACATAAGAGAGCGGAGCCGGGCCAGACATCTAGACTAGTCCTTATGTGGACAAAAAAAAAAAGGGTGTGTTCACTGGGTCCCCTCGCCCAGACTCATCCACCGTAACTGTATCAACCGTCGTCCCTCCAGCGTTTTCAAAGTCCCTTTAACCCTCGAAGATGAGAGGCCCTGGGGTCAGCTGCACATCAGTCACATTTTTCTGCGAGTTACCAGCCAGTTATTTATAGAGCAAGAACAAATATACAATGGAAGGAGGGCAGTGGTTTGAGTAGCAGGCAGGTTAAGCCCCAGGAACATCTGTCCTTTCAAAGGCATGTCCTCCTTGGTATGCCCAGAATCCACTCCAGGGGTGTCGGCGCTTCACTGGTAGTCAGAGAGCTGGCATGCTAGTCAAAACAGAGCTGGAGAAGGGGGAGCGAGGAACCTCATCCGAGTCCAATCTCCCGTATCACCGAGTACAGTGCACGTTCCCAAAGTCACCTGACTGCCCGACCGGGCCCGGGTTGGTCAGTGCTGTGCAGGGCAGAGAAAACTTTCTGAAGTCTGAGAGGAGAAGAGACAGTGGAACTAAAGTGAGGAAACCTGACTTGTTGTGTTGTTCATAGAAATCCTCAGTAGTACGTCCAGTTGGTGAGAAGATCATCAGAGGGACATCTGCAGTTCTGCAGCCTTTTCATGAGTAATTAAGCTGTAGGTAAAAAGAAATCTAGGGACTACACTAATCTTTTTTATCTCTTTAACTTCCGTTAGTGCTCTTATTCTATTGAATGTAGTTGTAAGCACATTTGATCTTTTTCATATGTTTATACCCCATCTACCTAATTGTAATTTCGAATAATGTAATTTTACTTAATACACATTGTTAATATTCATTGTTATTCAATTTTAAATTCTTTGTGAGGAATTTTAAACTGTTTGTATTGTGTAGTATGCTGTGTGTGTGTGTGTGTGTGTGTGTGTGTGTGTGTGTGTGTGTGTGTGTGTGTGTGTGTGTGTGTAAGTCCAACGCAGTCTTTGTTTAGTCTGTCTGTGTCAGAGATGCTTCATTACACAGTCGTAAATTCAGCTGTGCTGACGCTCCCAATCCGACCTCTCACTCTCTTTTTCTAATTCTCTCTGACGTGCATGGAAACACACACACACACACACACACACACACACACACACACACACACACACACACACACACACTAATGCCCCCACACACACACATATGTGGAAGGAAGATGTCAACACCTTTATTAACCTCTTGTTTTCTACTGACATTTTCTAATTATCTTGCACATAACATTGTAAATTATTCAAAAATAATATTTTTTTCTTCATTTCTAGTAAAACACTGACAAAACATTATACTTATAAATCACACATTAGGTGAATCAGAAACTCATATTTTGTAAATAGCTTAAAAATTTACAAATTTATTTTTAACTTTACCACTTTATTTAAGTTACTTCATGATTAACTTAATTCGCAGTCGTTTTAAAGGTTTTCTCATCGTGTTCTATATTCGTTTTTATGTTTATATAAGTTCAAATTAACATTGAATGAAAACAACTCTGTTTCGATAAGCTGTTTCAAATATGTATTGTTGTTTCTTTATTTGTTCGCTTCTGTGAATTTGGTGACAAAAAGTACAACTGTGCAAAAGTATTAATTGAATGAGTTTTTTTCTTTCCTTTTCCTGTGGCCCTGGTGTGTTTTACTTTCTCAGCCATGCGTTGCAGTACCAGTAAGGAAACTTTGAGGATGAACAGCAGACTAAATAAACGCACTGAAAGCAGCAATATCACATACTTGAACTGGCTGAGAGACGTATTATTTCTGGAACTCTTTGGAAACTTTTCAGTTTCTGGGTAGAAGATTTATTCGCTCATTGTGTTTAGCAGTTTAGTTTACACTGGGTTTATGTTTATGTTTTACATAATAAACTTTTTCTTTTGTAACAAACCGATTTCTAGCACATACTGCAAAAATTAAACAAATAACTTAGTCATGTTTCAGCCTCACGGTCACATCCATTATGAAGTTGTCGCCTTAGGCACGAGACGCACTGTTCAAACTGACAAACAGTTAATTAAATAATAAATTATGCCCTTTTAATATAATCCTAAATATATCAGGCTCTATTTTAATGTTATGACACATCAATTAAAATGGTCGCAGTAAAATATTAAACCTAGTGCATCATTTCCATTTTTTAAGATGAGCAGTTTACCTCTACTCATTTCTTTGATTATGATGAATTTAATTTGACTGATGAATTGCAGTTTAACATATTCACATTCTTCAATTCCAAAATCAAATAAACTGCATGTGAAATGGACCCACGGGAAGTTAAAATACTTTATAGTGGAACGAATCAAGAAAACAGACAAAAATAACTTTTGAAATTGTATTAAAATCTGGCCTGTGTTTGTTTGTCCAGGACATTATTGTTTTGGCCGAATGCAAATTCTTTCACCACTGTTCAGTTGTTATCAGTGGAGGGAATTCATTGGAATTATTCTTGTGCAGTAAACTAAACTCCATTTACATAACTTTTACCATCACAGACCAATTACAAGCACAGTACATCCTGTAACTCTTCAGGAAATACAATAATGAAAGGTTTCTGTGGGGGGGGGGGGGTCACAATTGCAATGCATGATGGGATGTCTAAAAATTGTTTGTAATTAAGTTATTTTCGTTTGTTGACTTGCCTTTAACCCTTTTACAAAACATCAGACTATTATAACGTCTTATTAGTGTTGAGACACTATTATAATATATAATTTTAGGACAATATGGATTTATCATTTCTTGGCTTCTATATTATCATTCAAAACTGTTTCATGTGTTTAGGATTTGAGAAACAATAGGTCAAGACAGCTAATAATTTAACCAGAAGCAATGTTAAATATTAGGTTTGCCTCTGTAGATGTTTACAATGCACCATGAATCAACGTATCATGAAAAGAGAAAAGTTCAACAGACTTGTCAAACGCCCGTGGTGGAAAGGAATCCCCCTATAATTACCTTTTAAGAGCAGAGGAAGCTGTAGGCCCGAACCCCGTCATTTAGTCGGCATTAAATAAACACGAGGCCCATCAGCGTCAGATATGCCCTCACACAGTCGCACTGTAAATGATGACTTTCATGGCCGTGAGCACAAAAATCTGGGGTCACGATCAGGGTATGTGAAGAGCAGTCATGCTATTGAATGATATATTAAATGTGGGTTAATCATTAGAGAGCCCCCCAAAAAATGCACGGTATTAAAGCTGTGCTGTGTCATCAGTCCATATCCATCCCTTCTAAAAAATGTGAAACAACCGTCAATAAAAGATGCCAATTATTCAGCATGGGGAAAGATCAGCCAGCGACATGTTGTTACTTGTCGGGGGCATAACACAACACAACGCCAGTAGACTGTGGATGATGGCACTAAAGCTTTCTTACAACAAACACAGGAACACAAGGACGCCTGTAGATCAAAAGAAATATCCTCACTCATTAAAAAAGAGGGTTATATCTATTGAAAAGATAAATGTGTTGATCACAGCGAGGCGTGCATGATTTCCAGACAACTGAAACGTGATATCCAGCACATGTGATGGAATTTTCTATTCTTCATCTGCCCCGGCTCGCCTCTGATGCCGTGCCAATACCCCGAGTGTAATGAACTCCTAAGAACTTACGACGACAAGCATTACCGAGGATTTAGACTCGTTCGGTGACAATTGTGAGTTTGAGATCAAAAACAAAAAATTTGTTCTGCAATTCAAAAACAATGTTGGATCGATTACGGTCTTGTTAATAGTTAGTTTTCAAGTCTTATTTGCTTTTTAAAAAGTGAAGGAAATATATATTTTTGGGATTCGATTTTTCCCCCCATTATTAATCATCATTATTTACAATTTAATGTAATTTACTGTTTGATTTTTTATGATTAAATTAAAGTTTAGATTATGAACATGTAACTAACAACTTCTACAGGATATATAGTATAATGAGGGGGGTAGTCCTATTTCAAAATTATTTATTTTTTATTTATATATATTTGAAATCTTAAATTTTGATTTACAGCTCAGTCATTTGGACACAACAGGCCCCTGATGAGATCTGTCTCTCTCCATTTGCAGCACAGTGATTCACCCTTTGTAACCAACATTGTTCAGAGGTGTCGTAGTGAGTGTGAGCAGTGCAAACGCTCTGTGACACAATAAAACCTTTTTAAACACTAGAGCTGCTCATTGAATTAGACATGAGAAAGGTTTTGACCCCAACAAGACATTTCTCGCCAACTTTTCTTGTCTTATCATAAATCACTTCGGTGCCTATATAGGTGCCACTGGCCAAAGAAGGAGTTTTTAAATATATAATATTTGCTTTTCAAAGTACGGTACATAATTTAGGAAACTTAGTGGAAGTGACATAAACAACAAGTCCGTTTAGACTTGTTTTCAATTTTCCACCCACTAATGTGCCCCCAGAGGTCCCATGCTCAGGGTCTCAACTGTGCAACGCACCAAATATTTAGGCTAATAGCTGGTTACTGCGCTATCTCCACCACTACGAGCTGTCAATCTCTGCTCCGGAGCTAATTAAAAAAGGCCCTGGCGCTTTATTTGTTTGCACACACTCTGAGGGCAGAGCAGGAACAGTCAGGCATGGGGGCATGACACGCACGCCATGCCCCTTTAAATCACTCCCCTGTGCCAGAAGGCTGACACCACACCAAGAATCCTGACAAAACATTTACAGCGTCCCCAGTGTGGGCGAGACACAAAGAGAAGTCGTGATGGGGAAGATTTGTAGGCACAGTCCAACAACCGAGTTTACAGAGAAGTATACAAAGGCTGATCATTCTTCTTTTCGTCCTTTTGCTCCAACGTTGCCTTTAGTTTCTATTGTTTTCATGAATAGTGTCATGCCTTTGCTTGTGCTCCTTTTCTACATTAAGTAAAGGAGACTTTCCTTAGAACAAATAATGTAAAATCAAGTCTAATTACTTACCATTTTGCCCCATGTCCCTCATCCCATTCACCCTCAAACCTGCCGTCCTCGTCCTCTCCTGCCTGCGTCTCCTTTTCCTCTTGTGTCCCGGACGCCGTCGTTCAGGTATTTTGCTGCCTGCAGAAATCTGGACGTTTGGAGAAGTGACACAAAGATGGAGGTGGCATGGAATAAAAGACCTACATTTTAATTGTGTTGCAGTTGGACCCTGAGGCCACCGGCTGCTGTGGCCTCATGGCTCTCTGCTGCCACCTGTCTGTCTGAGGAGGAGCAGGTGAGGAGCTGCGGCTTTCTGAGGCTTGACCTGCAGAATGTGCTGAGTAATGTGCAGGATCATGGTGAAATGGATTTTATGATCTCTAGAAATTGAAATGTCATTTATTTCTTCTTTTATTGACATGGAGGAGAGACATTAAGAACTTTTTGTCACTTTTATCACTTTCTGAAACTTTAACTGAAAGTACGACATGAGACTAAACACACAAATTACAGCATGGAAATTATAAAGTGGTGTGACCAGACTTATTGGAGATCAATAATCTTATTGGCTCTCGATAGGGCGGCTTTAATATCCCTGCAAATGAGTGCTTTGGAGCGTGAACTGGGGCTTTGCATGATTTGATAGCCCAACAGGAAGTCGTTGGAGCTCTAACATAAATAGCAATCAAAACACGAGTAAACCAAACAGCAGCTTTGTTTCAAAATATGCACCAATCAATTAGCGAATGGATTTCCTTCCAAACGAACGGACCGAATCAAAGCGTCGCAGCGAACACGTTGCAGAGAGGCTGTCGTGCAAACCTTGATTGTAGTCTCAACTTTCTGGATTGTTTATTCACTTAAAACATGTTTGCTTTGACCATTCGTTTTTATGAGGATTTTCATGTTGCAAGCTTCACATATTTTTAAAGTTGGATTTGAAGTTGATTTGGCATTTTATCTCTTGGCTCTATCTATTTGTCAACTGTGCAGATTTTAATCAATAGCATGTTCCTTACTCCTCTTGAATAACCGGCCACTTCCCTCGCTGCGTTTTTTGCAGCTTTTCGCAGACAGCTTGTTGGACTCCGGTCCCGCTCGCACAGCTGTCGTCCAGGCTACAAGCAGAGCTCCATCACCTGCATCCAGCTGCAAACCACAAACAGATTGAAGCTTACCCCAGGAGGGGGGGATTTTGCACAGTCAGACCATCACTGGCACGGAAGATGGAGAGGCACAATATTAAGTAAAAGCAGCGTAACTGCCCGTCAATAAAGGACAGTTTTGAAAACGTAAAGCTTTTGTGCCAGGGAGGGTTGATGCAGCAGTAGTGTGGAACGTTGCCCGAGCATGTGACAACATTCTCCAGACCACTAAACATTGAAAACAGACCGACGGAGCAACATATTGTACTGATTTAGTCATTTGACAAATAGCTTTGGAATGAGCGTTCAGTCGTTCATGTCCAGTCGTTTGTAAGCGGTTGCCATATAAGTATTGGATAAAAGGAAAGACGGGCTCTTATTTTAAGAAGAGGAAATGAGAAAATGACAAGAGACAAACTTATCACATATTGAGACCATTGTGGTAACTGTGGTGAGAAATGTTCTGCGGACGGTGTTGTTACTGTCTCTCCAAGCTGCTGTGGCCTTCCCATTCAAGAGGTTTTTATTGCATAGTGCAGCAGCTCTTGTCCACATGTTTACTGGATCATCAGGCTCCATATGATTCAGTGCATTCTACCTGAAATTAATTATTAATCAGTTGTGGCATTTCCCCCGTTTTTTAAACTGCCACATGTTCTTGTGTGTTAGATCATAGTTTTGTGTTTGCAGTTTATTTGGATATAACATGTTGGCTGAGTCACTAAAAGGCCGAACCAAAGGTCAGTCGTCTGTGGCAGGAAGCGTCCGAACTCTGAGTCATTGAGCCCGGAATCTTCGCTCTAGATCTTGGAAAAAACTTCTTGGTGTGAATCTTTACAATGTTTTTCCTTATTTTCCACAAACATGCAGATACTAATAATTTGGTTACGTCCGCCAAGGAGATTTTCTTTTCACCCCTCTCCATTTTGGTTAGTTTGTTTGTTTGTAAGCAAGATTTCATGAAAACTTCTGGACGGATATCACATAACTTAGAGGACAGATGCAGTATGGGACAAGGAAGACCCCACTACATTTTGGTGTTGATCCGGATCAGGGGGCAGATCCAGACTTTTTTTTTTATCACTTTCTTTAACATTGTGAGATGCATTTTTTTACATTTTCACTGATTTCCATGGACATAATTCATGGATCCTGATGATCAGGCCTATTAAGGGGAGTGATATTGATCTGTCCTATTTGGTGCCATGCACTTTGTTATAGAACATGGGATATATTTTGGTTTACTTATAAACATCCCATATTTTACTCTGAAAGTTGTCAGTTGGGCAGAATTGCAGTCTCTTACATTTTGCTTCCAGGTCAAACAGCAGCAAAAAAAACCATCTCAGAGAGTTTAGTTCATCAAAACAAAGTTCCCTCCGTGTGATTCTCCTGATGCCTGCAAACGCCCATGTAGAACTTTTGTCAGCGGCAGCAGCCCCGTCAAGAAAACAACATTACTCGCTATGGCAACACCAGGAAGTAGCACGTGCAAGCGGGAGAGAAAAATGATCCTGGTTAACTGCCCCAGATAATGACATTGCTATATTTATATTTGCCTTTTGGCAACGGACAACGCAGCCATTCCACTACTAACCACAGCCAGTCTAAACAGTGCCAATGTGACTCTCAACTCAAGTGTTGGAGTGAAGTTTCCAAACAGGGTCAATGGTGTCAAGTGATGTGAAGTGACTTGCAGTCCTCCAGAGTTTCTAATTATTTGGGAGTTGTGCAGCCGGTCAATGAGCACAATGCAAAAATGTGGTCGAGGAAGAAAGACGTGGAAGGTGAAGACAAAAGAAAGTGTTTCATAATGTAAGTGACCTGCTGAATAGTCTGAGTGGGGGAAATGGATTCATGATATATTCCTTGATTGCAGTGTAGCACCTCCAGAACTTTAATGTCAACCCAAGCTCATTGTTCATGTTTTAAAACATGTGCACTTTGAAAATCAAAAAACTGACAACTCAAGATTTAATTTGTACGGTGTCCCTTAAGTCCTAAACGGCAAAAGCTTAAAAAATAAAATAGTAGTATTCTGGATCTCCGGAGTTCGGTAAAACTTGGCTGTGACATTGACATTTCCTTGGTTAAAACTCAGGATGAGTCATTCAGTGTGTTGTTGCAAAGACAGAACATTCAGAGCAAAAGGTGCAAACAGTGCAAATGTGAGAGAACTGTGCCATCCTGTTTCTACGATGTTCCCGGGACAGAACTGTGAGTTCTGTCCCGGGAACATTGTACTTTAAAAGCACCACCACCACGGTTCAATATCTTTATATTTCTCTATATAAATAGTTGTTTTTTGAGACAAAATAAGCATCAATCGGAGTTAGGAAACACATTTTATGACATATTAAAATACACCACTTTGAATGATCCCAAAAAAAACAGCCTAATTTCATTAATTATTAATTCTGAAAAGCACATTTGCTCATTCCTCCTGATTGTAAACAACATAATCTATAAATAAGCACATCTGTGTAAGTTTGGAACACTTTTGGCCTCACTCTAATTTTGGCAGATGTAATCCAACACAGTCCAACAGTGTTTTCACGCAGGATTCACTTGGATAAAGTGAGAGTCAGAGCAGATTAAAAGGGGTTATCAGGTCCTTCAGATAAAGGTTGGGATTTGTACATTAATCTGTTTCGTTGCTGCATAACAAACACAACTACAGCACCCACTTGATTTATCCGTCACCCCCAGCGAGAACTGCTGATAACGCCTGTCTCTTCCCTCCCAGGCCTCAGGGTCACACTCAGGTGGAGCTTCTGTTTGACGCCACAGGGCCACGATCCCCACTCCCCACATCTCCTTTTTTAAATCCCCTCTGTGACCCCCAGGTCCCAGACAGTACGCTGGACCCTGTGTGCTGCGGCTGGAGTTTGCTTCCGGTCCATCACTGTGCGCTTCGTGCCAACAAAGATGGCAACTATCAAAAGGGAGCGCAGAGCCCGAGGTGAGAAAGGGTAAAGAGATGTACAAACAATGGGAGCGAGTGAGAGATAAGGTGTCAGACAAAGAGATAAGTGAACGCAGCGGAGTGAAAAACGTGTTATCGCCGGGAGCCTGTTCGTCACACACTCAGGTCAGAGGGGTGTGTTGGCAGAGCTAAGAGCAGGGGGCTAGTTTGAATATGTGTGAGGCCATAGGAAGTGCTGCGTGGAGAAGATAACAGTGTGTGGCTGTAAATGTGTGTGTGTGTGTGTGTGTGTGTGATGGAGGGGTGTGCGAGGTGGAGGAGGGGGGGGGGTAACAGTGTCCTCAGCCCTGCCCTGCTTTCCTCTATTCACTACCCGCATCCTGTCTGTGTGCTGCTCCTTAATGGCTTTTAATGAGCCACTGGTGAATCCCTCTCCTTCCTGCCTTCACACAACATGCCAGGCGAGAGAGTGAGAGGAAGAGAGCGAGAGACAGAGAGAGAGAGAGGGAGAGGGAGAGAGAGGGAGAGGGAGAAAAATAAAGCAACAGAGAGAGAGAGAGAGAGTTGCAGGTTCAGAACATCAACATCAGTGGTGGTCACTTGTTCTCCTCTACAGGTCGGCAAGGAAACAAAACCACTCATTAGCATATCTCTACTGAAATGAAACGCCACCCCTGAGATGATAAGGATGTGGAGTCCCACTTTGTACACTGTAAAAATCATATAATGCAGTTTATTATTTGAGACTACAATCCCTTTTTCAAGTCTATATTTCTATAATATGTCAAATAATGTTTTTGCATTCCTACGTTATACATATTCCTCCCCCTGTGGATTAACATCAACACAGTCAGAAGAAGAACAGACATGTGATACACCAGATGAACACTGCACAGGTTGATATGTCATTGCTCGCTCACGTAGAAACGTATGAATCTCTACTTAACACTCCCTCGCTGTCTCCCCCCCCCCACTCCCCTTCCCCTCACTGTGGCTGGCTGGATTTCGTAGCTCAGAGTTGTGTGATAGATGACAGGTGAGAGGGTCCCTCTGATCCCCCTGACACCCTGTAATCGAGTTTCGAACGCTGGATTAGAGGCTCCTTTTGAAAGGGGCTGAGGTCAGCTCTCGATTCTGCCCGATGCATAGCTTCAGAGAGCGAGGGGAGGCCAGACTTTGATTGCAGGAATGTGTCTGCATGGGAGACAGAGATAGAAGGGGCAAAGGGAGACGGTTATAGTGCTTATAGAGGAGATTGCGTGGGGCCTTGAGGGCGCTCTTAGGGCCGGATCGAAAACAAAGCTTGTCAACAAAGTGGACTTGACCTAATCCCCCAGTTACTGTTGCTGTGTCTGTCAAGTTTTCTGCTCTCGTGCGGCACATTTGCATTTTACGTATTTACCAATATGTCAACCAGCAAGTCTTCAATTTAACACACAACCAAACAAAATTCTTTTCTTTCAAGCCAAAAAACGATTAATTCTCAGTTGGTTGAAAACCTTTGTTTTTCTGATTGACTTTTTATGTTTTTATGTTTTTTTAAACCACAAGCTTGTAGAAAAGTCTTAAATATACAATTGATGGTTAATGCTAAAATTATATGGTTAACGCTATCACATGTCAGCAATAAGTCGGCTTGAAGCACTGCTCAAGTATCAGGCGACATGTTTGAACTAGTTAGCAAAGGAGGGGAAGGTGGCCCGTATTAGTTTTGTGCTATTTGGATCATATTCACCATTTACCACATGGCCCACTTTAGGTTCACATGCAGATTACACCTTGACCAGAGAACCGCATGTTTGCCAAAAAGGTCTCACATTTGTTTTGGGATATTTGGGTCACTTTTGCTATTTTACAAGTGGGCAACTTTGCATCATTGCCTGAAGTGGCCCAGATTTGTATGCTACCTGGGTTTAGTCCTGAACTTTTATAGCTTGACCTGCAACACCAGAAACAATGTCATTAGTAGCAAATTATGTGATCCTCCACTTTTGTTTAATCTTTTCTTTATATTTTTGCCACTGTGTTTTCAGCCTTTCTTTCTTATCAAGCCTGTACACATGATTCTAGTGTTTGGACAAATCCAAACCCTGACAGGCCCTCCTAGTTATGGTAAAAAACAAATATTGTACCATGCCTGGAGGTGTTATCTGTCGCTGCCTGACCATTTCTCCTTTCCAACCTAATCAAGACCTTGTACTGCTGCTGATGTTGCATTAAATCTGCTGTACGTGCAGCACATCTGTTCCACTGTGAAATTGTGAATGGAGTAATAGACGAAATAGGTCATTTAGTAAATCTACTGCAGGAAATTGAGAGTTGGAGAATAAAAGAAGGGATTTCATCATATGATCTGCTTTGCTAAACAACTCATGTAATCCTTCTATTTCCCCTCAATACAAGACACCAGATTTACTATTGATTTTAATATTAGAAAGTATTAGAAAATTGGAACATACAAATAATCCAAATGCCTAATTTGCCGTGTTTTCCTGTCGTTTATTGACCGTCGTGTTTAGTTCCAACTGCAAAATGTGCCTCTGTAGAACGTCCTTGAAAATTCGTATTTGGTAGCAATCAGGTGAGTCCTCCCAAAAACACATGCTCTCGCCATGGGTGGAATAGACCAGCAAAGTATGGTGCAGCAGACCAGGATGTTTACTGCCCCAACTGGTCCAGTTGCCAAACTCATAGTGGGTAGACCAACCTCCATCTGTAATGATAACGATGATATCAGGAACATCTGCAATGGCCACAAAACTGGAAAACCATTGTACCAGTGACAACGAACGGGGGGATTTAAGTCATGTCATGGGGCAGTGACAGCAAATATATAGCACACTGTTGTATGACAGTAGGCGTGTACACCCAAATCCATCCACACAGCTTCTGCTTCTGTTTGCAGCCACAGCTGAGTAATAGAAGGAACAGTTGTCTTTTCATTCCTGACAAACCACCCGTCATTTCTTTGGGAAGAAATGTGGTGGTGACAGCACCAAACAGATGGTGGGTAGTTTAACATTAGTCATAATAGTCATGATGGTGATGATGATAACAATGATCGCTCGAGCAGCAGACGACGACGACGGCGGCGGCTGCAGCTGCAGGTGGGGATACGAGGAGGAGGAAACGTGCTTCTGCCTCTGTGTGTGTGTGTGTCTGTGTGTGTGTGTGTGTGTGTGTGTGTGTGTGTGTGTGTGTGTGTGTGTGTGTGTGTGTGTGTGTGTGTGCACCCGAGTGTCTTGGCAATGCTCAGAGGAAGGGTCCCGGTCATCGGACATCTCCTGCAGCAGGGAGTGGGCCCTGCAGCAGAGCCCCTAATCAGTGGGAACAAAGGGGGGAGGGCGTGTAACAGCTCCAAAATAGCATTGAGGAGTAGGAGGAGTGGAAGGATGTAGTGTGAATCTGATGCAATGCCTCGGTGGTGCACATAGCAACTGAATAAGCAGCACACCTGGTTAATATCTCGACTGTCTTATAGAAGTAGATACCGTATGTACCGGAAGCAAAGAGTAAAGGAAATCCGCAAGAGGATTCAATGTTGTTTTTAAGATGTTTACATGGTTCAGTGAATTTGGGGAGTATTTGTGTGTGTATGTATGTGTGCGAGCGTGCATGTGTTCCTGTGTGACCTCTTCAGCTGTTCATTATGAAGTGACAGCCTGACAAACCTGTGGCTCGAGTGGTTGCATCAACTTCCTGACCCCACAAGCCACAGATTGACTTTTCCTCTCAGACGCCACACAAGACGGTGGAGAAAGAGTGGACAGAGGAGGATTAGTTCGCCAATCGGGACACGAATCTGCCTGGATCTCGAGCATGTTTTTGAAATAATACGCGTGCACGTTTTCCAGCAAATCACTTTGATGGCACGTGTACACTTCCTTTTGAGTTACTCTAAGAGGCCGTCTTTGTCTCCTTTTCATGATAAGTCCCCGTCCCGTACGGAGAAAGGCCCATCAAAAGCAGGAGATGATAAAGTGGACAATAAGCGGGGGCCACCAGTTCCCCGTCCTCTGGGGGCCACAGATTAGGCCTCCTGCACTTCCTTTGGAAAACAGGCACCGGACCCAGAGGAAGCTCCTGTCAGCTGCGCTCCCTCACCTCCGTGGCCTCTCTCGCTCTAATTCCTAACTCCCTTTCTCTGCCACTGTCTATCTCTCTCTCGTGCTCTTATTCTCTCTGTCTCAGAGATGAAACGCAGGCCTCTCCACAACTTGCCACCGTACTCCACCCGGATACCACAGGCCAAGCCTCATCAGGCTACTGCAGCATGTCACACCGAGGCTGGGTTTCCCCCCCCCCTACTTTTAGTCGCCACATGCCAAGTGGTAACTGCATTAAAAGAATATTTATGTATATTTTTGTGGATAACCTTTATCACTACATCATAAACCACACCGTGTGTATCGCGTGAGGGGGCGTAACTACAGAGGAACACAAATCTGTGAATAGAACAGCAAAGCTCCTGCTGAGAGTATCCTGTGTTCTGCTGCCAGGGCCGGACAGTCACACAGTGGACGGTGGAGGGTCAGGTGGTCAGCAGTGATTGAGTATGGACACTCCCTGGACTCTGGGGCCAAATCACAGTTGCAGGCTGAAAGATAATCCTCCACCCTGCTACTGTCTCAAGGATGACCCAGAGTGTTCTGTTGGGACTAGGTTGTTCTTTGACCTTTGAACTAACAGAAATCAGGCCGGCCACATCACGTAGAAGCTGTAGCACGCTTGAAATCAGCTATTCTGAAGTTTGTTGCAAGGTTCTGTAACTTTTGAAGGTAGAATACCACAATCTTTCTTCTTGAAATTGTCATCGTCAGTTTACTTCTGGATCAACATAGCAGCATCATAAGGCACTGATGGAAACGAGACACCCAGGCGTACATGCTAATTTGACAAGACAGCGTTGATGAGAGAGTTTCTTTTTGGTACATGACACACTCCTCTACTGGGAATGGGAAAGGAGTTAATCCCTTTTTTTGTGGGTTTGCCTGTGTTTTAAAAAACCTGTGTATACACGTTAATTTTGGTGCAAAGAGGAATAAGCCTTTGCTAATGGATTAGTTGTATTTCTACAATTAAAGTCTCCATTGTCAAATTGCAGTGAAAACTTGAGTTCCACAGTATCCTGCCTCATAATATCACAACATAATAAAATTATTTGCAGTGATTTTCCATCCAATAGACCTTGAAATTCACAAATCTCTCACTCAAACATGTCCCAACAGTATCTGAAACAAAACATCCCCACCAACAGAGCGTTTGAGTTGTTTTACCCAAGAGCTCTATTCTGTTTGCATGGACACTGACTTGGTCTGAAAAGACTGGTCACTTGGGTTAGCTTTCAATTTAATTATCAGGTTGTTCTTGTGGCTAGTGTTTCACTTTAAAACACAAGATTTAAAAAAAACGTCCCGTTTCATAGTTTTGGCCATTTGAGATCTCAAAGTAGACTCATCGAAAAGGTCAGACCATCATAGTTTTCATCATCTGTTTTGTTCAACTCTGACCTACCATACTTGAAAGTGCACACTCACAGTTTCTTGTGCATTTTAGGTTCAGTCAGTCAAGTCTACCTCCAGATAATGAGGTAGATAATTGATGATATGGCTGAACTGATGTAGACAAACTAGTCCAAGCTGCAAAAAACAGCTATGCTGTAATAAACCATATGTTTCCTATACGCATATGTACTGCAACCTTTACTTTGTTAGACTCCCACAGTATTTTCAACCTTACTCATGAACAGACTTTCACTGAACCTTGAGACTGTACTTGGAGCTGTATCCTGTCTGGTGCACACTATACGCCAGGAACCGTGCCGAAGTCACAGACCCGAGTGATTGACATGTTTAGTGTCAGGTGTGTGGTTATTCTTCCACCCAGGGGTTGCATTCTGGTCTTTGTTGACATGACAGGCATCGTAGAAATCTGCACCACTGTAGGTCCTATTTCCAGCAGAACCGCCACAGGCAATTTGGATCTCCTGCTGGCCAAGAAGTGCTGCTCGGCGAGGGCGCACACATGGAAAGCCTAAGTAGGTAACTCAGTCAGGCTTCCCTGCAGGCCCAGCGGCCACTGAAGCCTGGCACACTGGGCCTTCTTCACCACAAACACTGCCACAGGTAATGTTTTCCTGAAGTTACGCCAGTCTCTTAAGAATTTCCATGCATCGAGGAAAAAGACCCAGGCCTGACTCCTGAAACACAAGCAGTCTTTTCAGCCAAGACCGGCACTAATGTAGTCCGCCTATACAGACAGCAAGCAGACCAAAGCTCTCCTGTCCTGGAAGCGAAGAGGTGAGAGGATTAGGGCTTGCCACAACATTTAACGACACCGAATCCTGTTTGATTCAATCACACGTGGTAAAAAGCAGGCTCAGGCGACTCTGACCTAAACCTCCTGCTTTTGACCTCGCCCTCGCAATGTGTGGTTGTGTTCATAAGTGCGAGTGTGTGGGTGCGTCCGCTGAGTGAGACTCGTGGCAGCTCTCCACACATCAGCGACGGGAGAAGACAGGTTGATCTGGAAGCAAAATTTCATCATGTTTTCCTCTGACAAATTTGACAAATTCACAGGAAAATCCAATCATTTGTAATCAACGTGCACCTCTGAGGAGATTAAAGGTGAGACACTGGTCCATTCACAGAGGCACTTACTTAATGTCTGAATGCTGAACAACTCTATGTTAACACGAACATGAGTCATTTTATGTCTGAGGGAAAAGATTATTTTACAGTTTAATGTGTCAACACTATTCATTTTATGCCCTCATTTCTTGTTCTAATGTTTTGAAATAATCCCTCCAGGTAAACTGAAAATCAACTTTGACATCTAAATATTCTTTTGAAATCATTTCCAGTCTATGACGACAAATCCACGACTGCAACGTGACGACTTTATTTTAACATTTTGAGTAAGACGTGTCTGGCTATCATTCCTTCCTATTTATATGAGCTCAAAAACCAGACCTCAGTCAGACACCAGCACACCCTATCCCCCTGGAGGCCGGTTCTGTGATTTGACAGGGTCTGGGCCTCAATCTGGTCGGGCCCGAGCGGAGCGAGCCACAGAGGAACGACGTGTGATAAATGGGTCTTATCTGGAGGTTGTGGCGTTGGGAAGCCGACTCTGTTTCCCTTCGATTGCATTAACAGGCAGGAAAATGGGACGCTGGGGGGAATGGCTGGAATTCCGTAGAACGGGGGGCAGACGCGCTCGTTCTCACTTGTTTTCACCAAACGATAAAGAGACCAGGAGGAGGTGTGGAGGAGGTGTGGAGGAGGTGTGCTCGACGCGGTCTGGGCACATTTGAGGACTACCATGACTTTGGTGATTATAGCTGACAATGCACAGTTCATTGTGACGAGAAAAAAAGTAAAAGGAGTCGGCCCAAGTCAAGTTTATTTGAGTAATTGCAACCCGTTAACTTCCATTTATAGGAGCCGGGTTTTTTCTTCCTGCAAATGTAAGATGGACAGTGAGGGTGCTGCAGGTTCCTGAGCTCAGAACCTGCAATTACACACTGCTTAGATACTGGGTGATGCATGACTAAGGACCAAAGCATCACATATGCCATTTGACTGCATATGACACAAGCAGGGATGTCACGATATTACATTTTGATGCCATGATTAAGGTTTCACGGTTTTCACAATAAACGATACTATAGGAGGAAAAGACACACAACAAGCAATATATAGCTAATAGATAAAATATTAAAATAGCTAATGAACACAAAATGTGACTCACCAGAGGAGATTTCACCGCACGGCGGACACACAAACTGCGTGACTCACGAGATGCTGGACACCATAGTTAGATATTGTAGTTTTTACAATTCCTACGGTTATGAAACTGTGACGTTAACGTAAAATCGGTTAATCCCGACATCCCAAAAGGTTTTACAGAAATATTTGTTCGTCACTTGTATCGTCCTGCAGGGATTTCACATCTGTGCTGCCAACATCTCGCTCCAGCTCTCTGTTCTGTGGGGACTGTGGAGTAAACAAAAACTGCAGCCACGTACCTGGAAAAGCTGTGAGACATAGATCATAACCTGCTGGAAGTGTTGATTTACAACATTTACACATACACAAACAGAGGCATGGTGTAAACCTGCAGCCAGCAGCCCTAACATCAGGGAGAATGTACGTGTATCACATACGTCACAAACTGAGATCGAGGTTTCAGCATGAAATCCTCATGATTCTCACATTCAAACATTTGTTGAATTCCACGATTTTCTATAAAACGCTTGCGGGTTGCCAGCATAAATAAAACAAAAACACTGTTCGCCTCATTGCAACTTTATTGCCTCTCTCCGAGAAGAAATAACATTGTTTCAAGATTTGAGATCAGATAGAAAAGCACAGATATGGTATGATATTGAGGAAGCGGGAGAAAAAGGAAGAGAGCGCGATTGTGATAAGAAGTAGGCAGCGGCCCAGACAAACATGGCGTGGCCCTTCCTTACTGACATCCTGAGGAGGAAGCGGCGGGGCTCCGGCCCCTCTGCTCCAATCCCTCGGAGACGAGCTCCTCCGGCGGGTCATCGATGTGAGCCAGGATCAACGCTTATGAACACTTTCCCTCAGATCAACACGTACGTGCCGTCTGCCTTTCTGTCCGTCTAATTATCACATCTGTATCACACATTGCATGCCTACCTTTTTTTTTTCTTTTTTTTTTTCACTCCCACCATTGTCTCTTTTCCACAATCCATCCCATCATTTCCATCAACTTCCCCTCATTCCTTTCCACTGTCCACGTGGCTCATTTTCCACACCTGCTTGTCATGATTCTGAGTGTAAATCATACACCAAATAACTGCGGATATCTCCCAGATACACAGGAGAGCGAGCAGAGGGAAAACTCTACTCCCAGCTCCATAAATCACCATTCAGACAGTCAAGCTAATTGCCGCTCAAATGGCTCCTAACGAAGCTCTAATTGAATAAGGTGGCTGGTGCGTTTAAGCAGCGCAGGAAGCCGACCTCTGGAAAGGATATCGCCGAGCGTGTGTGTTTAAGTGAGGCAGGCCTGCTGGCACCAGAGACGCAGCGGTAAATGGCTCAGGTTAGCATTACAGTGGCGGCTCCCTGCGGGTCTGTCCTCCACTGTAGCAGCAACCTGAGGAATTGCAGGCGCTTGGAGAAAAGGCTGGAAAATAAAGAGTGAGACCAGAAAAGAACCAGGTTGTGCCAGTGAAATATGTACACCGCAAACACCAGAGAGCAAGCTTTTTACACACACTCGCAAATGCATTTTCTCTGCAAAATCCGAAATGTTTTTTTGATTTCTTGACTGTTTTTTGGGGTTTTGAAAGAAATGCGCAGTCGCCTTTCAAACGCTGAAGGGTTGACGGACGTGTTTTGAACAAGGCGTCACCGTCGAAAACATAGTCCGGCCCAAAAAACAATGTGCAAACCGCTTTTTTCACCAAGTTGTGTATGACTGCCATGTGATGTTATTCTCCCTTCATTTTGTTCTCACATCTATTCATCCTCTGGCGTGGTTATCTACGCCCCGCATGCCTGTCCAGCACAGCAGGGGTCCCCCGGGAGAACAAACCCACACCGGCGGGTATAAAGCAGTCCCACAGTTCCAGTCTCCCCTCCTCCCCCTTCCCTCTCCTGCTCTGTCTGCCTTCTCTCGTCCGACCGTGTCCCTGCCTACATGCCCCGCCAGATTGCCTTATGACCTGGTTGCTGATAAGACCAGAGGCCCTGCGGTGCCCAGCCCCCGGTGCCAGCACTTCCCCCTCATACAAAGTTAGTTGAGCTGTGTCACAGATGGTATAGGTGATCAAAAACAGCAGCCCTGCTCAGAAAAAAAAGAGCAGAACTACAAGACAATGGGGCTCCATCACATGGTAGCATGGCCTGTTTAACCCTGTGTTGAGCTCCTTGCATGAGAGTGTTAGTTTTTAGCAGAATGTTGGTTCAGTCAGATTGAAATATCTCAACAATTTCATGTATCAATGAAGTCTTGTATTCAAGGTTCCCAGTAGATGAATCTTCAATAATCCCTTGATTTTCCCTCTAGCACCACCATGAGATTCATATTTGTAGCTGGTTAGTTTGATTTTGATGATCCCTTAAAGCCAGGGTTGGTAATCCTGGAAAACTAGCAAGAGCAGGCCACACTTCAAAAAATGCAACAATACAGCAGCCTTTGCATCAAAGTGACGCACCCAAAACACATGAATGTGCACTGACTGGACAACTGCTAGATTTGGACTTTTCCATGACTCGTCCCCAAACTTCTGGCCATCTCTGCTTCAGCGGTGTATGTCTCTATGTCTTCTGAAGACTCCAGTCTTAAACAGTAAGTGCACAGATAAGATGTGCATAGGCAGGCAGGTCAGTTAGTGACAGACAAGTACACCAGCCAATCATTTTATGCAGTCCAAAGGAAATTATTGGCACGGGCCACAGACACTGGTTTCTTTTATTCATTTTATTTATTGATGGCTATCTGGAAGTGTTTCAGAAACATATAACCAATCTTACCTTTAACTTCTCCTATAGTGCCCTTTTTTACTCTTTCCAATGTTTTCCATCTGTTTTTTGTGCTTGTTGCTGATTTGGAAATGTGAGGTAAAGATGGGTAAAGACATTATACATTATACATCAGCTGTGGCTGAAGGGGTAGAGCGGTCGTCCTCCAACCAGAAGGTGGGTGGCTCAATCCCAGTCTTCCCCATCTGTAAGTGTCCTTGGGCAAGAAACTGAACCCCAAATGGCCCCTCATAGAAAAAAGTGCTGCCCATAAATGCACTATATGAATGGGTGTGTGAATGGGTGAATGGCAAAACTGTACTGTAAAGTGCTTTGAGTGGTCAGCAAGACTAGAAAAGGGCTATATAAATACAAACCATTTATTAACATGTTAAAATTGTCACTTTTTGCATGTTAGCCTGCTGACATTAGCTCGATTATAGAAACTTCTCTCTTTGTAATCATTTAGAAGACTTACATTCCGCCTTCAGCCAAAGACCGACACCTATACATAGTGACACAGTCCCACAGATGCATGTTTATATACAACCCTTCACTCACTCAATCACTTAATAATTCACTCAAGAGCACATATTCAGAGAGAGGGCATGTGTGCGCGCCGTCTGGCGTGGAGTGTAGTCCCTTTCACCATTTGTCTGGACATTTGTAACAAGGCTCATCAATCTTCTTCAGGGACTGTTCCGACTTTGGATTAAAAACACCTGGGCCTCCGCGGGCTGACTCATGAGGTGGAAACACGCTCCTGCCCGGTGAGAGCACTGAGGAGCAGTCAGTCCAACGCGACCTCAGACAGATAGAGATGATGGAGACCCGGCTGGCGCTGTGGTCCAGCGGGAGAGCTGTCAGAAACATTAGCCTACTTTGCAGATCACCCCTGGCAACGAATACAGCAGCGAGACACCTCGGCCTAGGAACGTCTTCTTTAAAATCCATAATTAATCAGCTGGAAAAGTTGAGGTATGAGGTATATTGGCCAACTGCCTACTGTGCACAGTTAGCCTATATTAGAAATATTAAAAGTGTTGTACATTGTCTAAAGTTACCAATTCTGATCACATCTTTCTGACCAGGGTGCAAGAATCTGTGCCCGAAGTTGTTCATGCACACTCGCTCCTCTTCAGCACAAGAGATAGGAGGTGGTTAGGGGGCATTTTCTTTTACCCCAACATCTTTACACACACTTCCACCCTGATTGTTGCAGAGGGATGTCTCCCATGAAATGAGACGCAGGCAGCAGGGCATGCAGTATTAGGGTAAGGATGTGTACACAACTCGGTTTACTCACTAAATCGAGCTGAAATGAGTCGTCAAATTTGACCATATAGAGGCTAGAGTCACTTGAGAGTGTAATTTATGTTTAAAATTCATTTAAGTCGCTGAAAAGTGTTAGTTCAAGTGAGGAAAATTGCAAGAGAAGCATCACGAGTAGAGTCAATCAGCCTGGACCTGATCAGCTGGGTGTCATGGCTGTTACTGTACATTTTGATGACGATATAAATCTTCATTGAGCTCAGCAAGTACGTATAAAGGTCTTTTTGTATTTAAATACATTGTTCTAAAGCCTTAATAAATACTTGATTGTAGGTCTATACATATTTTGGATATTGGTGTTTTCCCCGCAGGTGAAAAATGCACCAGCCCCCTCTGATTGTTCCCGATCAATCCAAAACATGCACCTAGTGAGGATAAGGCTGTGACTCACTGTTCAAAGCACCGCCTACTGGTGGACAATTGAACCAAAACAGTAAAAAAAGTCCCAGCAGTGAGAGGGATATTGGCTTCCTTTGTGGTCTATTTGCCTTCCTGAGCTGCTCCTGGCTCTCACAAAGATTAAGTCAACTAGAGAAACAAGAGAGGTGCGACCTGAGGTGGACTTAAAAGTGTGCCCATGTTGCAAGTTTGGCATAATTCACAGAGGAAGGAAGAGCGGGCAATCTGAGAGTGTTACATAAACACATTCCTGAACAACGTTGAACTGGTGCGGACAATACATTTGTACTGAGGCGAAGTTTGAAAGAAAGACGATGGAGACATATTGAGTGTCATTGTGGGTCCGTGCACATATGATCATACGTGTGTGTTTGTGTGTATGCGTGTGTGTGTGTGGCTGAGAGAGGTGCTTTGACCCCGGTCAAGTCACTTGACTTCTCGGCACCTCTGCCTACCCCAGCTGTATCAACACAGCCCCGCTCTCCTCGACCAGGCAGGCAGGCAGTGGGCCGCTTGTGTGTCGGGAGCCTGGCTTCAGCCCATCACCCGGAGACTGAGTGTGTTTGTGTGAGTTTGGGTGGAGGGGATAGAGGGCGGTGGAAAAGGACCTGCACCCCTCGCCGCAGCTCCACTCAATGGAATTCAGATTATTCCTCACCACCCCCACGCCCCCCCCACCAGCAACCATGCCCTGAGTAAACAAGCAGCCGGGGTCGGGGGCAAAGCAATCAGCACCGCTGCGTAGCTCTTAATGGATGGCTGTGTCGCTGGCAGGTGGCTTTGTGGTGCCTCGGAATCAATATCAGAAGAGGCCCCCATGTGTGACATGTTGTCACGTAACAATGCAGCGAAGATGATGCCGCCTTGTTCAGAGAAAAAAGTCTGCAATGTCAAATGTTATGTGATACATTTGAAGAGGGCTTTAAATTAGTTTAGTGTTAATCAGTTCTATTGTCTCCAAAATCCATTTTATCTTGAGCTGCTTTGTATTCTTTTATTTTGTAAGACCTCTCCGATAAGTTTTCAATAATACATTTTTAAATTAGTAAAACAATTGTTATGAATTAAATGGAAATAAAGAGTTTTGAGTTTTTTTTATTTCTAATAAGCTTTCAGAAAAAGTTAGTTTTTTTTGCACAAGTTATAAGATGTGTTGAATTTTAATATATTTTATTTGCTTTAATTAAAATGGTATATATTTTATTGTTTTATCCTATTGTGAAGCACTCTGTAACTCTGTGTTATTATTATATCTTACAACAATTAGTCAAACCTACATTGATTAACCTAATTTGATTAATTTTAAATGTATATATAGTTTATTTATTTTTTAAAGGGTTAGGGTTATTTTTGTTTGCCATACTTCCTGCTTGAGGGGACTTGTAGTCTGCACACACTCCTGTGGGTTGTATTACAGATCAGAATAGGGAAAAACAACCGATATGATCATTTAGGTTGGAGTACTTGTTGACAGTAAACCTTGTGCACACATTTTATAAATGCTCTGTAAGAACCTACATTGAGTTACAAAGTCATGCAGTCCAGAGGTGATGGCATCGCCTCCATATAGCTCACCCACTTATTAATCATCCAGTTTTTGCGTCACCACTGACAAGTGAAGTGTTGCATAGCTGTAATTTACACGTCTCTAAGCTCAGGAGCAAAGGTGTAGCATTGCATTGTTGGATATTTTAAGCGTGAAGTAATGAAGACGTTTTGTTTTTTTCCATTGTTGGAATTTCTGCAGAAATGTTGCACTTGCATTTGAACACACTGGAAAGTGAATAACAGACAATGGAATGATTTGCAATACAGTCACAGTCCTCCTCTGACCCACCGGGAATCTGGGGAGTTTATTGACATCTTGGTTTTCGTGCTTCACTCCTGACTCACTTCAGGAGCCGGAAGAGGATGTGGAAATGGGTGTAGGGAGAGAGTGGAAGAGGAGGACTCTGGAAGCGGTGTGTTTGTCTAGACGTGTAATAAGAACAGCAGAAATCTTGAGTGTCTGATGTATCTTTGCCTTTTTGTTTGACGGTGAGGAAAGATCTCCTTATCTCAGGACACAAGTGTAGACTGAGCGGTTTGGTTTACTACTAAAACTCTAAAATGGGACCACAACATTCAACAATCTCCCTACGCCTCATTCGACCTTTGCATCGGCTAAATCCTTTAACATTTTATGAACAGATTCAAGACAATTTAAGACACTGTTTTTGACACAAATGGCACACCACAGGAAGACGGACTTTCCAAGCAGGCAGCTCTGCTTGAGCAGCTGTTAAAGACATGAGGCATGTTTCATCTCTATCCACTGGGTCCCTTTTCAAAGGATTTAAGGATGTTGCATGCCCTCAGCAGTGACATTAAAAGTTAAAAAAAAAAAGTCTGCTACTTTGCTAATCCTCTCTGAACCTCTAATATCATTACTGCGGTGAATTCATCTTGGGGGAGGAGGAATGAATGGGCCTCTTTGTTTTATTATTATTATTTCTGGCACGGGGAACCACACACGTCTGTGCGGCGCTGACCGAAGGTCTATACCCAGATGGCGATGGTGCTACAACTTATTGTACAACAAACACATCTTTCAGGCTCTTGAGCCAGCGTCGGACTCAATATGGGCTGGGACAGGGGCCAAACAATGCATTACCTCTCACCGCCTAACCTCCACGGCTTCCATCTCACATAGTTAGCCTGCTCTCTGAACAGGAGCATCCCAATCCCAGGGTTGATTTACTGTCAGAGGGTTGCTATGGGTTTCCTGCTCCAAGAGTACACAGAAGCCACAGTACGACACAGCACACGGACAAATATCCTTTAGCACAATCGTGCAGTATGTGGGGAAAAGGGAACATTCAAGTATTTAATTGCTTATCAAATATTGCGATGCTTGCCACTGGATGACAAATGACTATTTAGAGTTGAAAGCGTAGGTGGAGTCCTGAGTGCTTGGTTGTGTGGTTCTGTGCAGTCTGTGCTCTGACAGCTGGCTGGGGAAAAAATTAACCTGGCAGAAACCTGCTCTCTGCAGAAAAAAGTCAGTCAATAACAGGAACTCAATCAAACTGCCCTGGTTTCCGGTAAGCTATGCACTCTGGGCCGCTCGGGCTGACAGAGGCTGGCTCGCTGAAAGACTGGTTGGCTGCAGGTCGGCCCCCACCGCAGCGCACACAGAGCTCTCAGTTGGCCCCGCTGCACCGCACTCATTTGTACCTCAGCTGAGGTTTCGTCTTTTATTCAGGTGGGCGAGAGAAAAAAAAATGTGCCTGACGCTGCAGTGATTTGCCAAAGAAAGTACCGAGCCCCAGCCTCGAGTCAGGTTAATGCAACATAAAGGTTTGAGTTATCCTGTGCTGGCTTTTCAAAATGCACGGCGTGATTAAAAATAGAACATTTTTTGGGAAAAGCCACTTGCTCCATGATGTCAGGGAAACACAATTAATTGGGAGGGTCGACTTTTTGAAAGTGATATTCCACCAACTGAGCATTTTTCTTTGAGAGTTAAAAACAAAGTTTGTCCATCACAGAGAACAGAGGTTGCGGTCAGCTTGGACTCGCTGCAATTATCACAGATTCCAATGGTAACAAGTTTCACAGCTGAAAGAAAACATCCACAGAAACTTGTCAAACCGCTCCTGCTACATAATCGTTTTTTCCACCGTCGTGTTCAGTATTTTCCAAACTACATCGCAGTGTAACTTTAAGTCTCCTGCTCTTCCACCATCTGAACTGCTGTGTGCAACGACATGTGAATTGTTTTGAATTTTATTTAGATGTAACCACAGTGGTGAGAGATGACGAAGTACAAGTACATTTTTAATCCTTCTGTATTTTACTTAAGAAGATTTATTCTCGGATACTTTTCACTTTTACACCACTACACATATCAGAGAATATCTGTACGTACTCCACCACGTGACTTACGTTTTTTCAGTAGCATCATCTGCAGCATTCTTTATCAACATGACACGTGTATTCTTGTATTAAACACAATACACAGTTAATAATGTATACCGGGGACTAGGCTCCATTCTGCAAATATTTGTACTTTTAATACTTTAATTAATAGTTTGTAAAAAATCGAGTTCTTACTTACTTTAAAGTTAATATGGTACTTTTACTTTAGTACATTTTTGTCCATTTATTTGCACTTTTACTTGAGTAAAATGTTTGAGTACTGCGTAACCACCAGAAATGAATTGCTTTGCAGCCATTTTACCAACAATTAGTTTTATAAACAAGATATTTTACCTCATATCGCCGACCCACAAACACAGGTGTTCGTTTTCACAGTCTGAATAATACAACATGAACGCAACTTAAGAGCTATTGACACAGCTTGAAGGTAGAAATGTTGATATTTCTAATCGCAGAAGACAACATGGGAGGTTCCCCCTGCCTTCAGCACTTATGCTAAACACAGACGTCTCATACTGAAGCTTATTTCTACAACCATCCAACCTTTAAGACTTTAAATGATGCTGCAGTATAAAATGTGTACATGTTTAAAGGTCTGTTGAGGCGGTGCAAGCTGATACAGATTTGTTTAATGCTGGATGTGGCGGCACAAATGGCCCCTAATGTCACAGCCGTAAACCTCCAGAGCGACAAGCAGTGTTGGCAGGGTGGGCCCTGCACGTTTGGGCTGCACAGCTCCTGTCATCACCTCCACCTTGTTTAGTCTAAGTGTCACTGTCTATCAGCTCACCGTAACACAGAAATATTCCTCTTTTCCCCCCTGCAAACAAAGGAGGAGACAGTGCTGTAAGAAATGATAAATGAGAGACAGGTTGAACATTAAGTGTGGTGCAGAGATTTTCTTTTTTTTTTTACCAAAATGAGAAGCAGTGTTTGATGACACACAACAAGGTTAAGGATCACAGGTGTATGTTTTCCAAACTGTTCAAATCAGATGTTGTGACTGTTCTTGGCTTTTGTTTCTCAGCCGTGACGTGGCTTCATTTCATCCAGGATTCAGAGCATCCTCAGCCGACGCTGTTATCGATCCTCCATCGTTGTTTTGGAGTTGTACTTCAAGAGCTGTGTTCATTTGAAAGAAGGGATTCAAACTAAGTTGATGAATCCAATGAATGAATGAAAAACAAAAGGGCTTTCAAGCTCATTATGTTTCAGTATTATTTTCCAGTGCTTCATTAACTTGATATTGTTTGAAAATATGTTTTTAATACATCAAATTCAAGTGGATTAAGAATTTCCCATCAGTTATGTTGTTCCATGTTAAGTTCATAAAATGTACTACCAATAATAACGTATACATATTTCTATACAATATATACTTGTCACTTTGGTTTTACACTTACATAATATAATGTAAATAGTAGATAAATAATAGATAAATAGTTTTATTGTGTTGTATTTGACCTAAGCTCTTTGTCACATTTGCTTCATATGCATATAATGTCCTCCTCTCTGCAGGGAACACCAAATGAGTCCAACTGTTACTGACTTTTTACAATCGAGGATGAACTTGATGACTTTATAAGAAGCTGAAGTCCAGAGCTGGTGGTGAGAGTAAACTTCAGGTAACTGAGCAGCTGCCTCAGGGAGTGTGGTTCGGGATTCAGGCTTATTGCGTTGACCCCTGTGGAATGGGGCTGCGTCCTCTCACCTCCCTTTATCAAGCTCTGTGAGTTGTTATGTAGGGACGTCATGTAGGCGCCCTCCTCTGGCAGGAGTCCTCATCTACGCTCAACAACACCTTCCATATCACAAAAGGTTCTCAGTCTTGATTCCTGCTCCTGCAGTGGAGACACAGAATGGGTGTGAATGTTCAGTATAAACACATTCAGATTCCATCGTGGCCCCACACGATCACACGCATACACCCACAGACCACCTCCCTCCCTATCTGTACACTTTCTCACACTCTGCCTTGCCCCTACCATGTTTAGAGCCACGGCTCGGGACTAATTGAATAAGCAGCGACCCTGTGGACCGCCTCTCTGAGGGATTAGGATATGATCTCAAAAGAGCGCTCCTCTGAAGGCAAACACAGCCAATTTAGAGCCATTTCATGCTCTGCGCTCGAGCACACGAGAGGCCGGCACGGAGGCCACACACACACACACACACACACACACAGAGTAATTCATGGACGTTCAGATCAAGCATGCATTAAGTCTTTCCCTTATGACCCTTATGTTTTTATTTCTTCCTTTTTTTAACCATTTATCATCAAAAACTACCACCTGATTCCCACATGTTCATACAGCAGCAATTAAACATATTTTTCTCTTTCTGTTTTTTTGCGAGTCACCCAGCAGTAACCCCCTCAAAGGCTCCTGGCCGTCCTCCAAGGCTTTGTTTCAACAAATTAATTGTCTGAATCCTGTTTTTAATGACGCTTGCTTCCATTACATTTATTAAAAGTCCTCTCCGTGGGCTGCTCTTTGTAATTGGAAAAAGTAAAAGGATTTGATTCTCAGATAAGAATCCCCCGGATAATTGAAAAATTCTTGCGGGAGAATAATTCTCCGAGATTTGTTTCCTGTGCTCACGTTTCATAATGGAGAAAAAAAAGTTCGCAAGCGTTCTATTTTCAAAACCAAATGTAATTATATTTTTCTTTATCAGTTCATCCATCCTCTTGGTGTCTTTTACCTGCCTGCTTTGGCTTCTCACTCCCCCTCTTAAATATGAAATTCATAACCTCACCTTAAACACCATTTCTCGGGGGCTCCAGGGTTCACAGGAAGCAAATCAAACACTGTGTGTTTTATTACATGCCTCAGTAATCCAGGAAAGGGGAAGCACATGTCTCGGTGAAATACGATCGAATTGAGATTATCTGTGGATATTTTGCCCCATTTTAACCCCTCGCATAAAATGAATCATATAAAAGTCTCTCCTTATTCAGCGTATATTATTTGTTGTGCAGAGTCTTCTTCTCCTTCTTCTCAGGCAGTAGTTTGCAGCCAGTGCAGTAGTTTATGTCTGTCTTTCTTTTTCCAGCTGCCTGTTAGGATTGTGGCTTCCCCCGCGGCGGTGTGTTTCTCCCCCCAGGCAGAAGGAGAAGTATGCCATTAGTTCACCAGACCTGCCATTGCTGTCAAAATACAAGTGGGGAGTAGATCTATTAGATACCTATATTTCCTGGTTGAGCGGCCTCCATCTCTGCCTCCCCCCTTGGCACATTAAATAGAGAGACAAAACCCAGATGACTGGTTCTGAATCTATGAAAACATGCACTAAGTACACTGCTTTGAATGTGGATTCTAAAAGAAAATAATGAAAAAGCCACTGGAAGAAAAAAAAAATTGTTTCTTAAAGGACAATTCAATTGAGAAGACACAGGCTGCTGTCATGGTTTGCTACTTAGCCAACTTTAGGCTCTTTTTACTTTTTCTCCTTTTACTTATCTTTATTTGTAGTGTCTGTTTTTGCACCACGTTTGGAGAACTCTTAATGAAATACGTTTGTAACTGTTTTTCTTCCTCATACACAAAGGGCGTCATCTATTTCTTCGCGACAGTGCTACAGTTGCAAATCCTACGTGTCATCTCACCTCATCTATCTTTATCACGAGAGTCAAAAGCAGTTGGAGGCCGTCGATGCTGTTTAGTGCCGGGCTTCGGTTCCGCGATGAAGCGAGTCTGGATCCGTAAGTAACAGAGGGAACGGTGCAAGAAAGATTTGTAATAAAAGCCCGCTCAGGTAAATCACTTTTCAACCTGTCATCACTTGCGAGGGTAGTATTATTGGAAACAGACGGTGTGTATAACATGTGGATATTGGCTACTCGTTCCACGGTCCCTTATGACCTGGGCACCAGTGAATTCCACACTTCTTTGTGAATAATCTCTAAACCTGGTTTTGGCAGAGAGTTTGATGTCTTTTTATTCTCCCCCCACTGTTGATTCTCTCATGTGTCACTCTTTTATGTGAAAACTTATACTGGAGCATCTTTAAGTCCATTGTCAGTGTGTGGAAGAATTCAGATTGTAGTAAAAGTCAAAGTAAAATTACCACACTGTAAAAAATACTGTATAAATATCAGCAACATGTACTTAAAGTATTAAAAGTTGCAGAAAACTGGCCTTGTGAGTGCATATTAACATTTGTATTTATTGCTATGTATTTTAAGCTGAAAATCCCTGGGTTATCGATTGCTCACAATATAGCGTTTCACTGGCTGTGTTGTTTTAGACCAGTGTTACTATTACTTTTATGTTACTGTTTGGTTATATACTCAAACTAAGATAAGATATTTTCTTATTTTGATCAAAAATCCCAACCCTGACCTTTTCCTTAGAAATAAAGGGGAGTAAGTATATAGTATAAAATTCGACTAAAAGTATTTTGTTTCATTCCTCCACTGTCCGTCTAGTAGAAATAAATAAATGATGAAGTAATTCTGAGGCTGGAATTTCACAGTTTAAACAAACCCCCCAAAATAGTGTCTGCTAATAAAACAATCAAATCTAATGAACTGGCTTCAGGTGAAAACGTCAGGTTTGTGCTCACATGCAGGAAAATTAATTCAGCAGTTATTTGACTACCCCTTCTGTCTGGCCAGAGCCTTATCCACTAAGCTGAGTCTCAGGGCGGTCCACTGTTTGTGTGAGCTCTGAATCTGCAGGCTTTACAGGCTTTCCTCTTCCCCAGGCAGGGCGGAGAGGCTGCTGACTCCACAATCTCATCCCTATATCCCTCTATCCTTCTTCCTCCATCCCTCCATCCCCCAGTGTCCTGTTTACTCTCTGCAGCCCTGCGGCCGTGCCACCTCGGAGACACTCCAGACCACCAAGGCCCTGGCGGCCGCCTCGGATTGGCCGGCGACGGCCCTCACCATGGGAACAACGGGGAGAGGTGCTGGAGTGGGAGGGGGAGTGGCGCTGACGGTGGCTTAGTGGTGGGGATTTTCTCTGCTGTGGAGGGTGAAGGTATGATTAAATGTGGCTGTAGTCCTTGACATGCAAAATATATAGGGATGCTGCTGCATTGTGTGGCCTGGTGACCTCTTGTTGGGCTCCGCTGGATTTTTGTATTTTGGAGCTTTTCAGTGGTTGACGACCATTACACAACCATGAAACCATCATGAAAAAGAAGTGGCATTTCCCTGTGACTATCTAGGGGAAATTTATGAGGACGTTGCACCTCTCGGTTACACAGGGACTGAATATGAACAAATTCCTCTTGCAGAATGTACTCAAACATTTAGTCTCAGCTGTGGTTGGCAGGAGGTTTTCATACCATCCTACTTAAATTTCCTCTATAGCCATGAATGTAACGGGAGATGTTAGTTTTGACACTCTTAAGAAATCGGGAGGGGAGGTCATATTGGCTTAATAACATTCTGGGATTCTCTCCAAAGCTTTAGTCGCCCTCTGTTGGTTAGAAGCTGCACTGTTCTCCTCTCCTTGTCAGCAGTAACGTGGTGTGCTCGCTTGCACAGAGCTACACAGCACCACCGCCAAAGCAACCGCAGCCAGCTTCATCATAATATCTATTTTTGCATGGGTGGTCCCTTTTTTTTTTCTTTTGCATTGTTGAACTCAGTGACAGCAAGCGCTTGTGAATGTGAAAAGAGAGTTTGGTGCAGTAAATAGAGTTCTGCTTAGGTCAGTCTGTCAGCAGCCCATCAGAGCAAGCAGCATCGGCCAAGTAGTGCGTGGAGCTATCGAAGGGTTTTCTCAAAACACTCCCTGGCCTGACTTGTCTGGTCCCTGGTCTTGCCTGAGTTGTTTTCTCTGCGAGCTGCCGTTGGGGAAAGACGAGAGACTAAAGGGGATATTAGTTTTGTTTGGGAGGCGCTATCTAAGAAGTGTTCAAGGCCAGACGTCCAGACTGGTATAAAGAGCAACTGCTGGAGAAAGAGAGCTGGAGAAGGGTGGAAATAGTCGGGTGGACAGGTGTGTGTGTGGAGTCTGCACTAATTTTCTGCTGAGTTTCTGGAAAGTCAGCTGCTGTTCCGAGGCGATCACCGGCGTGTTTTCCCCATGCTGATGTGTGCTGATGTGTGCTGATGTGTGCTGATGTGAGTGCTGCAGGTTGACGGCCTCTCCCTTTCAGACTATGTGGGAGGGGGACTGCTGAGACAGCATGTAGGGGAAAGGTCCACGATCAAGTAAATTAAAAAAAAAGGTATAATCTAATTATGTACGTTATAGCAAGACTGCCACCACCGAATGACAATGACTGATATGCTCCTCAGATACTTTGTACTCTCTGGATGAACAATCCTGACCAAGATTAAGCAACAATGCATCTTTTCAGATTTTGTGTCACGACTAAGACAGTGAAAAAAAAGGTGGAAAAAGTGCAACTGAAACAAAACCTGGGACAAAACGAGGGAAAGGGGGAATTGTAGGCCCTGACTCCAAAGTGTGTTTTCATAGGGTCTTCGGGATTTTTTGACAGCCACAGGATGCGTGTGGGCCATTGTTTGTCCCTCCAAGTGCTACCTCAGTGGTACAACTTCCTCCTCTCCCACCAACCTCCGTGGCCACACACATACACCCACACACCCAACTGCTTTACAGCGACTCACATCTCAGCTCTGTCTCTTTTTCATACTCACATGTTCTTCCTAATTCCTGATTTGTTGAACTTTTTGGGATAGAATTAGCAGTTATATCACATTAGAGCTACGTTTAACTGTATAAATAAAATCTGCTTCACTGAATCTTATCTGGAAAAGCTTCAAGTGAAGACAACACAGACATTTTTTGAACAATCACAATAATGAGCCCATTTTAAAAAATGCTTTAATTTCAGACCCACTTTTAATTTAATTTAACTATTGAAATAAATAAAAACATAGTGTAAAAATGAAATGTAGAATATACTGTATATCAAATATGGATTTAGTCTATGAAATGTAATCTGTTTTTAATTACATTGTTGATCTAAAATAATAAAGCTTTACTCCAAAAATCTCTACATTTCTGAATATATTATTATTAATAGATAGGGTTTCATGCTTGAATTTAAAATGCCATTCCTAATATAATTCTGAATGTAGCCTATTCTTAAACTGTAAAATATGTTGCTATTATATTGACCATATTAATGTCTTAAAGCTTCCATAATACCAGAGGGGCACGTGTGTTCATGCAGGTATTACGTCATTGTCAATATGTATTCCACATTAAACCTGTTTAAAACTATATTATTTGACAGGGCCACTCTTCTAAATGTTAGAGATTATTATTTATCAAACAATTTTGTTCTGGACTGTTAAAATAAAAAGTCCATTCACTGTTGTCAGGAACATTTACCTGATATTGTTCCCCAGCTGCAATAAATCTCCGGCCCCTGCCAGTAAGAGCATGAACATCATCCAAATACGCCGCTGAATAGACACAGACACAGTAAATCTTTTCTGCCTGCGCTGCCGGCCGCACAACACATAAAATGTCTCCCTCAAAATGGGCTCTTTGTGTGGTCAAGTGAATATGGCCCGAAGAATGAACCGCAGCGCTGTGGCTCTTTTCCTGTTTCCCCCGTCTAAAAGCAGACTGGACTGAAACGAAGGCAGACCCAAAAGAAGAAAAAAAAAGCCAAACCAAGAATCCCAGAAGCAAAGCAGGCAGTGAATATTCAGCTTAAATAAGTTCAGGTATCATATCTCCTACATTGCTTGTGCTGCTTTGTGTTATGCTGCTGGACAATGATATGAATAAAGTCATCTGGCTGCTGTGGTTGTTTCACTTTCCTCAAAAGTATGTTGTGTTTTAAGAGTCAACCTTGACTTTACGTCTCAACAAGATGCACGCTCCTGCGACACATATTCATTCGCATGCATCTTCTGCTTCACCTCAGTCTGACCCTTGTCTCGCACTTTCAGGGTTGTGTCATCCAAACGCGTCGAATCCTCCTGTGCCGTCTCGGGCTCCATCGTGGGAAATGTTTCACACTACAATAGCAGTGGCAGCACGGGTTGCTATTTGGGTGCCCTGTCCTGTGTTTTTGTTGGCCATCGGAGCTGTTTTTTGGGAGTCAGACAGAGAACAGGCTAAGGGTCTTTCCCTCTTTCTCAGTACGTCCCCGCTGCAGAGAGACCAGCGCTCAGCTCATCGATCACTGTGCACCAGGAGGGAGGACAGACTCTGTGGGTGGGACGAGAGAACGTAACCGAGACGTGTATAATATGGACACGTATGAAGCTTGTGCACGTCCAGTATTTGCTATTCTGTAATAAATGAAAGTTATGGAAGCATTGTGGGGTTAGTGTGAGTGTGTCGGAGCAGATAAAGGGGATCCAATAAAATATGACAGCGGCATGTTTTGAGCACGAAAAGAAGATGTTTGCATGAGCAAAAGGTCAAGAAGGAATTCATTTGTCTGGCTGGAAAGGTCTGACGTGATAAAACACGCACACAAGCGGCGTGTACACCACCGCCTGCACACAAGCTCGTGTTAACACACTAACCTCAGTCCCAGAAAACATGCTCCTTCAGTCTGTTTGAACAAGGCGCTTGGCTCCATTTAGTTCCCTCAGCAATGACTCCTCAGCAAGACCTAAAGCATAAAAGAGCGCAGCACACACACACACACATGGAGGCCTGATGGATTATGGCTCTCTTGGCCACCGAGGCCTCTCAGCAGGGCTGGCAGACTGAACAGAGACCCCGTGCAGGCCAAGGGGTGAGCCAGAGGGACGAGTAAATACAAAGCTGATGGAATGGGCCCCATTGTGGGACCGCCTGACCAGCAGTAGAGCCCAACCTGGAGATGATATGGAGCCAAGCTTATGACCCGACAGCGGGGAACCTACAAGATCATTAAAGGCTTCGCCGTGGCCATTTGATCAGTGTTGAAACCACCGACTGTAAACACTGGACACAGCAAGCTGCTGCTTTTCCCACTCATCTGGAAATCAATCTGCGTGTGGGTGGATGATGGCTATTTTCATTTCAAATGTCTTGTTGTACAGTCGCTGAAAAAAATGTGCTGTACAGTAAAGATATGGAGCATTTATGAGCTGATCACTTAATTATCCATCTACATTTAACTCCTGACACATTAAAGGACATCATGGAATATGGACAGTCCATTATAAAGACATGGGATATTAATGATCGTGTGGTCAGCTGCAGGCTTTGAAAACAAGATTTAAAAACAGCACTGATATACTATCACCTTTTAATTTGGGGGAGCTTACTAGCAAACAATTTATATGGAAGATATGAAAGCAGATATGGAATTACGTTAACATTAATTTGGATTTGTGTTAATGTCCAACTTACTGTCCTTTTAGTTCTGTTTTGGTCTCTACCAACTCCTGACGGAAATATCACGGGGCTGCAGATTGAGGGTGAAAATTATATGTCGTACAATGAGCAACTCTGATGAGACATTGGTTTTACACTTTCATTTGATAAAACGTCTTTGCTAAAATCCACTACAGCTGCAAGCAAGACTGTCTAACCTTTGCTCAAGCACAAGTAGCACATGTCACTATAAAGGTAGCACAAGAATAGAAGAGTCATAAAGCAAAGTGAGCCGGAAAAGGCAGATACACTGAAAAGTTTAACATTAGCCACTAAGAAGTCCGTATTAGAGCTAATGCTGAAGCGGTGAAACCCCAGTATATTGAAGTTAGCATAGCAAGACCTTTTTCCTCTAATAGGTTACATGGTTACTTTCCTTTAACTGTGACTGGGTCTGTCAATGATATCTATATTTCTAAGATAACTACTAATGGGGGAAAATCACTCGATAACTGGACTTTGTTCTCATTGGTGGTGAAGCTCAGCTGTGTTAAAAACAGATCACTCAACCCAGCGTGTTCCCACCGCTGGACGTGACGACACGTGTTCTGCCATTAACTGAACATAAACGTGGTCTGTCCCCCCCACCCTACAACCCAACGCAAATCAGAACCACCTGCCCCCAGGCCCTGAGAAGTGGCCGGACTTCTCCCCTGGACCTCCTTGAAGAGAGGGAGTGAGAGCGAGAGAGAGAGCGCCTCTTGTTTGGACAAACGTCAGGGCCAGCTCCGGGGCTCGTACATGAAACGAAAGAGTGGAGCAGGGAATCTCGCCCTTCACGTAGCCTCCTGTAACCCCCGGGCCTCGTCTCCTCCCTTCTGAGCGGAGCCCAATATTTTTTAATTACGTAGAGGAAACTCCTGTTACAAAGGACACTTTCTTAGTCAATCTGCAGGGAGGCGGTGAGGAGTTCTGGGGTCACCCTCCCCTCTTTTTCTCTCCTCTCTCCGTCCTGTGTGTGGGCGGCAGGCGTATCGGCTAACAAACTGAGTGCATGCCACCCAGAGATTCGGGTCACCGGTGACAGCCCACCTTCCCAAAGCAAAGATGGCACCTGGTTTCTGAATGCATTCCCCCGTTTTTCACACAACACAGCAGCTACCTCCAGCATCCTTTCCCTTTAGCTACTATCCACACCACACAAATCAACTCCAGCAGCAACTTACATTTTTTCAAGTATTATAAAACAGAATTTATACTTATTTTTGTAGACTTAGACGTGTCAGTAAGCATTTTTTTCTCCCTCAGCTTCTTTGCTCTGGTGGTCTCTAACTGACAGGAACTCAGGCACTATTTGTTATCTTTAGGCCCAATAAGTCCATCTGGTTTTGGTTTGGCTCCTCAAGATCGCCCCTGGAGATGTGGATGGAGGGGACTTAGGGTGAGGTGGTGGAGGGGCAGTTCTAGCAGGCTTTTTTTTTGTTTTTTCTCCCCGTAAATTGAATTTCTCACCATTCCAACCTGGGCCTCGGACCAGGGATATAGAGCGAGAGCTTGTATTCGCCTTCCAACCCTCAGGCTCCTGAAAAGCTAAGCACAAAAAAAAAGAAAAAGTAAGTCAGAGGGGGGAGAAAGATCTTTGGGAGAAATCAGTATCACCTGTTTTGTCAAAACGACTCGTATGTTCGCAGTAATGGCTATTAACCGACTCGGATTCTCTCAACCTGCGTTTGTTACCGAGGAATGTACGAACTCTGTCTGAACTGGGCCCGACGTGAAACCTTTTGTGTCCAATGAAATGATGTGTGAAAATAAACAAATAGCAGACTAAACAAAGCTGTTGGTCCTCGATGGGGTAATCGGGATGGAAAGTATTTAGAATCTGTGTAGGGTGTATTTGGGTGTGTACCTTGTGTAAATGTTAACATTTTATTAATAAATCTACACTATACAAGGAGGAATCTTTTATTACAGGCAACATCTGTAGCAAAAACTAATACATTGTTGATGTACATGTACAGTAGCCATCATAAAAGTCTATATATCAGGCTACCTAGCTAAATAGCTAGTAGCCACATCAAGCTAGTTGTACCTGCGCTTTGCATGTTGTTTATTTTAGGTATACAATCAATATCAGAAACTGTTCACTCACTGTTTACTTTCAAGTCTTTGGGTTTCTCTTTACTTTATCTGAAGCAAAAGTTTAAAAAGTGAATTGAGCACTTTCTTATTATTTGTGTATATGTAGGCTAATATTGTTTTTTTATAATTGGCTTTAATGGCCTAAATGATTTAAAAAATGCTAACCTCTATAGCAAAGATCGATAAAATGTTGCAGTAGCACACAGGCAAATCTCACTGTAGCTGCTTGTTAGCTTGTTAGCTATCTCCCCACATTGGAAAAACACAGTTTACACATTTATTTATATCCACAATATAATAATAAATGGTTCTCTCAGTCATCTATTACCATTTTGTAACATACAACTTGCCCATTTTAATTCCTAACATACACATATTCATCTTAACCTCTTTTTCAGTTGGCTTTTTATATCAGATGTTCTGTATATATTCCTAAGGAGGGTTTCCATTTTTAGTCTCTATCTTTGTCCACTTTCTAAGAAAGATTCCACAAAAGGAGCATGAGCTCGAGTTGATCTCAGATGGACGACAGTTTGTCTCTCTCTCTGCCGTCCATCTGTCTTGTCACCGTCCAGTGCATGCCCTATAAATCAAAATGGAACAGAAAAAAGGAAAAAATACAAAACTGTGAATTATTTTGTCGGCCCTGACAATTTTATGGCCATGACAGTCTCAAACTACTGGATGTAAAAGTGGTCAACTACCGGGTTTCTGTGCTTTTCGGTGGTACAGTTTGCTTTTCTGGTATTTCTGTACAATTAAATATATGTTTTAGATGGTACTCCCCCATAAAGTCTGCAAGTATCCCTGTCTAACCCTGTGGGTTTCTGTAAAATAAGACGTTACTATCTTTTAAAAGATAGAGCAGGCTGAATGTTAAGGTATACTTTGTGGAAATGTACACATGTTCCTAACAAGCTCACATTGCTGTTTCCTCAATGTCATTCATTTCCATGTATTCCCTTATGTGACCTCAGTAAAAATCCTGGATTTTTTTCTGCTTTTCAATTTTTCTTTCATGTGTATCTGAAACAAAACCCTATTTCATCATCATCGTCTTCGTCGTTGTCATCACCGCCATCGTCATCATCATTGTCGCACACACTCAACTTATTTTCTCAGGTGATCAAACAGAACTGCATCAGTCCCTCGGCTGCTCTTCATTAGGCTCCTGGAATCCGCTCTACTTTCCTCTTCAGTAACAGTGTGTGTTTGTGTGTTTAAATAGACCTGCGCTGCGATGGTAAGGTTCTCATCAAACGTAGTTCACTACATTATGACAGATAACATGCTTTATTATGAACACAGCTTTTAATAACAGGGAGGCGAATGCTTTCCTCTCAATAACCAAGAAAGAGTTTAAAGTGAGAACTGAATCATGCTGAAAATAATTGGTTGAGAACAGTAGAAGACAACAAACTGACTGTACCACTTTCCCAGTTCTATGTATGACAAAAAAAATGCTACCTATTGGCACATGGCATATGTTCTTCTAAATGCATAATGTATTTGTATTTTCTCTAATATAAAAACACACACATATATATAATTTTATCTTCAACTTTAATTTAATTAATTTATGTATTTAGCCCCTTTACAGTTTTATTAACTCTCGGCTATACCTTTAAACTGAACCTTGACAAAAATAGAAAAAAAGGAAACAAACTCTGATGAGACAATTTCAGTTTAATGGACGTGTGCACACTTCACAAGTACATGCTGAATTTGAAATTAACACTCTATGGTGACAAGTTCTCTGACTATCTCTCTACGTTCAACAACATTTAATGTAACATTCATCATGACGGTAAGATAACATCACATAAACACATCTAACAACAGTTAATGCACTTAGGCTACATTATAGGTAGGTAGTGTATTGCTTTCAGTTAGTGAACCTTCACAGAAGGTAGTTTAAAGATAACTTTGTAATGTGGAAAACGCATCTAAGTTATAATTCTTTTCTATTAAATCTCACGTAAACATAATACGACATGCAACAAAGAAGAAAAGAAAATACTAAACTTTGCTGATAAGACATGTATTGGTGAAATGTATTTTCTATATAAACACTAGGACGAAGCACGAGGAGACATGAGCAGATTCGACCAGTGGTACTACCGTAGGTTCGGGTATGATATATGATAAAATAAATAACTGTATATAAAGTGCACATACTACAGCTCATGACACCAGCCACACAAATTCCCTTTTGTCCTCACGTACAGTTCACATCCACTAAGATATGACAACATCTGGGTTTTAATCTACAGTTCAGCGTCTATTTACAGCCCAAACAGAATATTCCTAACTGAGAGGGGAGATCATTACAGTCACATTGACTGAATCCCGCTGCAGCCTCCACATAGAGAAAGAGGATGAGGTATGTTTCTAAACACGTAGGTTTTTATCTACAGTATCAGCAGGACATGAAAACAGCAGCAAACAATGACAGCGCAGTGTATTTGGTTATAAGTAAGTGAGGGTGAGTACAGTATATAGTAGTATGTGCATGTTCAACTTTCAAGACAAAAGGTGCTTCACACAGTCAAGCTCATATTTATTTATGACAATACGTGTGTGCGTCTAATGAAGGAAGGTCAGATTGTGACCTTAGCACCGTTTGGATTTAAAATCTACAACAGGATGAGATAATAGAAAAAAAAACACCTTACAGAGTCACGTAATGTAATAAAACATCACCACACGTGTGTAAAAGTCAACGTATCACCTCTCTGACACAGTCTAAACAATAACTGAACACTGTAATCTCCGAAAAGGTCACATTTATTGCATGGAAACAGAATTATATTGAAAGATGCTCTCTCTATTTACCTCCCCTGTTGTTTTTCGAGCATTGCAATGCATTCCTAATTTGAATAAAACTCCTAACTTGTATATTGCTTTATACATTCCAGGAAAATGCCGCAGGTGCATCGACTGATGTTCGGGTAACATACATGGGCGGGAGGGTTGGTCCGGGTGGCCACAGCTGGAGCTGTCACATCAATGCAGAGCCCTGAAAGAAGGAAGGTAAAGTCTCTGGTCTCTGCACAAAATTTGGGACATGCTTCCCCCTTGTGGATGTTTGGCTGTGTGCAATATTTACATCTCTGAAAAGAATAAAGACTTTCAAAAATCAAAATGTGACAAAAGTGTCAAAGAAACAAAACAGCAGACCAACCTCAACTATCAGTCGTGGGCACACATGATGATCGCCGTGATCTGCACATAGTTTTCTGTGAAACAGAGAGGGTCAAGAATAAAGGATTTATTCAAATTAATTTATTAGCCCAGTGGCATATATTATATTACTCCCTTAACATTTTTCTGTATCTATAATTTGCATATTTTGCTTACTATGGCATTTCTACCACATAAGAAATATAAACCTTTATAGTACACATAAATTTAAAAGAGGCATAAACATCTGTGTTCTCTACCTTTGTATTAAGGCGATGATGAAGCGCTGTGTCAGAAAGCCAAGGATGTCTCAATGCCTCAGACGCCCCCATCCTCCAACTGATGACAAACACAGTGGCACATAAATAATCAATGCATAGACTGTGTTTCAATAATAAGTATCACCAGATGTTAACATTAGACATTTGATCGATACCTTTTGTTTACAATAAGGAGCTTGGAGATGAAATCTTTGGCTTCTTCTGTGGTATCTACAAACTCTTGTTCCTCAAAGTTCCACTGACAGGCCAAGATGTTATTCAGAGTCTCGTTGTCGTCATCACCGAGGAAGGGGCAGAGACCACTCAGACTGACGGGACAAGACGTACAGTCAGTAACATCAGTACGAATTTAAAGTGAAAATGTAAATGCCTGTGTTTGCGTGTTTACTCACAGCATGTATGTGATGACGCCGAGGCTCCACATGTCTGTGTTGAACGACACAAAGTCGTAGTTGATGACTTCAGGAGCCAGAAACTCCGGGGTGCCAAAATTCACTTTGAGCTTCTCCCTTGGTTTATATCTATGCAGAGATAGAATAAATAATTTTCATGAGTCCAGCTGATAATAAAACTGTAAATAAAATAGAAGCAAATAGCCGCACTTACATCCTGGCGAGGCCAAAGTCGATGATTTTGATCTTATTTGTAATGCGGCTCACGCACAGAATATTTTCTGGCTGAAATACAAAGCAAAACAAGTATTTTAACAGAGCTTTGATAAAACCACAAGAGTGTTTAAATTCTGTGTGTTATTTAAATGTTGTTTTTTATAACCTTTAGGTCCAGGTGCAGGATGTACATTTTGTGCATGTGCTGCAGGCCCTCACAGATCTGCCTGATGAACCCCACAGCGTCCAGCTCCATTAAAGTGTCGTTTTCATCAATGATCCTGTCGAACAGCTCCCCTCCACCAACACTAAGGTGAAAAACAAAATACATAAAAAACATGAAAACTCCCAGAATTTAAAGCTTATCAAATATTAAGTATCATTTTATGGTGACAAAAACTTTTAAGACTGAATTTTTCATGTAAAATAAATTAACAATCAAATAAATTAGCAGAAATTCTGCAGGTGTCCCACTAAATCAGTACAATTCAAAGGATGTTCATTAGCGATAAAGTGATGAATGATCTGTTTTGAAATGTATAAACGAAATGTGCTGAAAATATAAAAGAAGGAGGAGCATACTATTCAAGTACAAGGATGATGTCATTCCTTGACTCATAAGCTGCATAGAGCTGGATCAGGCTGGCATGGTCCAGATTATTCATGACCAGGATCTCATTCTTCACCACCTCCTACCAAAAACACAGGTGCAGACAGACACACACACACAGATGCAGAAGCAGACAAACACGCACAAATGCAAACAAACACACAGAGACACAGGCGAGCCAGCACACACACACACACACACACACACACACACACACGATGAGAGGTGTCAGCTGTTCTCTGCTATGAGACAATGCATCTTCTCTTCTAGGTCAAACATTTCTCACCTAGGTGAGAAGTATTCCCTTTGCTACTGTTCCAAGTGTGGCCTTGTAGCGTACTACTATGTACTCAAAATGTGTAACTGAGCCCCTCTCCTGCTTTTTATATCATGTGTCGTGGCTCTCACTGTCACTGTACTTGATAAAATAGGACTCGTTCATTATTCATGACAGTGTACGCTCGGTGCTGTACCTTTTCCTTCTGAGCCCTGGCTTTGATGACCTTCGCTGCCAAAGTGAGACCCGAGGAGTTTTCGACACATTTGTGCACTTGGCCAAAACGGCCCCTGGAGGAGGGATAGAGAAGAAAAAAGCTGATTTCCGAAATTGCCATCTGAAGTCGTACAGCTGAGAGGCAGAGAAACAGTTGTGGAACAGGACAGAGTTTTTACGTGTTTTCCCAGGAGAAATCAAAAAGTGATCTTGCTTCAAACAGGGATTCCTAATCTGTTATTTCATTAAATCTGAGCTGCGCTCTGTCTCCTCTTTGAAGACTTGGCTTAACACTTAGTGATTAGCTACCAGCTGGCACCGTGGATACAGTTTCACATACCACTCAGTCCTGGAGTAAAAATAACCGCTGTGACTCTGAAGTTATGAACCAGGGGGAGAGAAGAGGAGAGGGGATGAAGAGGGGGTGGGTTACGCAACCGGGCTTCATGGGAATTGAAACTCTTTCTCATCATCTCTGATTGTGTGATGATTCAACTCGTCACGGTAGCTCTGATTTCTATCTTTGATTTCAGAAGTACAACACTCACCCTCCCAGGACCTCCTGCCAGTTGATGGTGTAGAAGTTGCTGATCTGGTTTGGCTTGGCCGAGACAATGCGGTGATTAAAAGGAGCTGCTGGCGGAGGAGTGGTGTCTACAGTCGGACGGGGGGGGGGACAAGAGAAAAGATATAATCTGTATTAACAGGTTATTAGGAATGTGAGAACACGGGGGCTTCATTGTTGCTCAGCTACAGCGAGGCCTTCGACAGGGGCCATGGCTGCCATAATCAAGTTAGCACATTGTGCACTAACGCGCTATATGATAAACACACTTGTTGCCTTGATACCAGAGAAGCGTGACTTTATATCTTCTACTTACGCTGCCAGACAACCCTAAAGGCTTTAAATTACTTCTTACTGCTGTGCTGTACCGACCTGGCGTTCTCAGATGGGCAAAGGAGTGACACTGTGTCTTAATTACCTCAAACGCACTTTGGTATTTCTGTGCTGTCACTTCTCAGGTGACATACACACAAAAAATGTGTATTGACTGATTTATCAGCCGGGTAGATTCATCAGTCTAGTTCTAGTATGAACTTATATGCAGTTTAAGAGTCATTTAAGCATTTTAATTCAAACTACCAAAGCATATTTAGACACTGGATCTTCACTGGATCTTCAAGTATCTCCAACATGTAATTTTTGTTATATTTAATCATTTCATCACTGCCTCACAGTGGACTACAAGAATTATAGCTATTATTATTATTATTTAATCTTCCATCTTCATGAGTTTTGACTTACCAATAAAGTACCGCTCAGCCTCCTCCTCCTCCTCCTCCTCCTCCTCCTCCTCCTCCTCCTCCTCCTCCTCCTCTTTTCCTGCATCGTTTCCCTTCTTCTCTCTCTCCAGCCGTTGTTTGAGGTTTAACTGGATTTCGACTCCATCTGCCCTGAACACGGCCCAGCCCTCAGACTCCAGCTTTTGTTCTTCTTCCTCCCGGTCTCCTCTCTTCTCCTCCTCCAACACGGGGCTCTTTGTGGGTTCCTCCACCAAAAAGTGCTCCTCGGTCACAAAGGTCTTGGCAGTCGGGCCGTTTCCCTCTGCTTTCTGGTCTGGCTCAGCTGGGGTAGCCTCTCTGTGGTCATCAGGGCAAAAACAAGTTGATGGTATACATTTTTATTATTATTATCATTATTATTAATATTATAATTCAAGAGTATCTGTACAAAGATGTGGCTGATCGAGCACAGCAAAATTTGGGTGAAATTTGGGACTTTTTCAACATGTCAATGAATCAGTGACAAATCTGGAAATAAATCTGTATATTAGATACAAAATCTCCAGACTACTGTGCTGAGAACTGTGTAAAGGAGCTTTTTGTCTTTATGGTCAATATCACATTACCTTGAAAGATGCCTCGGATTTAATTTTAGTTGATTTTGATGTATTAAAAAGATCATAATAATTAACTACCAGAAACAGGACCTTTATCACACTCACACTTTACATTTGTCAACATAACGTAATTTAGCTATATCATATCATAACATGTAGCATGTTTCACATTTTATAACATGCAATCGTTGACTGTTTGGCACTATATATTTTTTATTAATTCCTAATAACATTTTATAATATTGCTTGGTTTCCTGTTGATCAGTTTGTTGATTAGTTTATGAATCATTGCAGATGTTATATTGATTAAACATTTACTACCTCGCAGCAGTTGGTTCTTTTTCAGCAGGGATCTCTGGGGCTGCAGCCGAAGCTTCCTCCTCCTTCTTTTCCTCTGGGACCTCTTCATCCTCTTTTACAGCCTCCTCCACATCAAGCTTGGGTTCCTGCTCTGTGACCACTGCCTCTCCCTCAGCTACCTTCTCCCCCGCTCCCTCCTCACTCGATGCCTCGTGTTTCTCGGCCACCTGGGAATCTTCTCGCAGGTAGTCCACCAAATTGCGAGCGGCGGCATCGAGCTGTTGATCTTTGGGTGAAACTCCGGCCTCCAGATCCAGAAATCCGGTGGTGAGCTGGTGATCTGATTTCTCTACATTTTCCCTGTTGAGCTTCTGAACCTCTTCCAGAAGCAAAACCTGCTTCTTCAGGGAGATATTATCTGAAAAAACAAAGTCCAAACTGAATTTACACTTACACTTTTACAACCTGCCAAATATTGATATCATAGCTTCCTGTCATATTTAAGGCTGTGAAAGGTTAGAGGGTAAAGCGTGAGGTTGTCAAATATCTCACTCCGACCTTTTGAACTTTGTCACGATTCCCATGCAAGTATAGCAACACTTTTAAAAGAATATCACATTAACACAAAACATGTTCATGGCATAGACGCTTTGTGAGCAATAGCATGCATTTATATTAACTATATAAACCTAGAACCTGGACGTTTAAGCACTAAAATACAGCATTTCTGTTGTAGAAGTGTATAAATGTACAACTATAAACTATAACTGCATGTGGATCTCAGCACCTGCTGTGTCAGGGGGCTTCATCCTCTTTTGAGCTTTCTGATTCTGTGGGCTTAAACAAGGCTTCTCGGTCCCGTCTTTAGCTTTATGGTCTTTCATCTGTGAAATACAAATAAAAACAGTCAAAAGAATATAACGGCACAATTTTTTGACATAGCATGATATCATTTTAAAAGAAATAATCTGAATTACAATGTTATATAATAAGAATAGCTTGATGTTCTTCTTTATCCAAACATTACTATAATTAAAAGGCAAATATAAAAAAAATTTGGTTTAGCTATGCAAACATCTCACATTTTGTGGACATTTCACGAAAACAGCTACAGCCCTTTAAGCCAAAAACACGACGAACATTGTTGAACACAGAAATGAAAACAGCACAAACGAATTGAAAAGACAAGTTCCTTTGTGAAAACAGCTTGTAAAGCACGATACACCTACAAATCTTCCACATTTGCGAGGGGCGAGGAAATTCTTTGGTCCGTGGAGCTTTATCTTGTGAGAAGGCTGCGGAGAACTGGGCTCACATGCAGGAGTTATCTGTTGATTCCCTTTACTGGTTTTATTAGAGGTAGTTTTCTAGTAAAAAGACAAGATGGCAACGTTTAGTCGGTTATATGGAAAGGAATACAAAATATCACATGTTAAATATGAATGTTAACAAAACACTGAACATAAAATATGATGTAGTTAAGGTCAGACAACATCAGAAATGAAGCAGAACTCGTGTAAATAATTCAGTGAAATGACAGAGACAGGAAGGTTTGATGAAGTTAGGGCCAAATGGCAAATGCACAAGACAAATTAATCAATAACTGGATGAAATGAAACATAAAGTTATGAAGAGGACAAAGTAGAAGCAGCACCTCCTTTGTTTTCATCTTACACACTAGCACATTTATCTCCATGCGCAGACTGACTGGTACGGCATGCCTTTGATTATTCATGGCAGATGGAGAGACAGCAGCAGGGCAGTGAATTTATAGCTTATCACTTGTCACACTGGGCGACGGAATGCAATGCTGACCCCGAGCGGAAAATATTACAAGCGGCCGTAGGCTGTTGTTCAAATTTCTCGGCTGAGGAAACGCACTAAACACTCTGTGATCAGGTTATAGCAAATGGAAAAACCTGTCTTGAACCGCAGGGGCCTGTCTCACATTTGTGGGGGTATTTTGGAGCGCAGCGTTTCCCCAGCGACAGCAGTGTTTGCAAGAGTTCAAATCTCTGATTGGGAGAGTATGTGTGGAGGGGGTAGCGTGCAGAGGCCGCAGTAACAGACAGAAATCTCACACCTCAGAAGGTGGCGGAAGATGGAGTAACCACCTGACAAGTGCTCTGACGACAACGGAGATTCCTTGAAATGTGACTCACATGGAAGCCGTCGGATTGGTATGTGGTCATCAATCATCAGAGTATAATTTAAGTCGTAAATTGAGGATCCACATTGTCCAAGTCATATCTTAATTTAACACATATGCGCATTCAAATAGAAGACTGCGCTGTTATGAACTGTGCAGAATGACGCAATTATCTCTACAAGTATGTGATAACACGGCCGCAGTACGTCACAATCACTCAGGTACTTCTGCACTTTGCTTGTAGGTCACAGAGGAAAAGAGATATGGCTCCTCACATTGAGAGCCATGCAAGTGATAGTGGTGTGGTGATGCCTGCAAGTGCAACAGAAGCCTCTGATTCCAAGCAGCACTTATTGACCTTTATTCAGTGTCATGATCTGAATTATGATGGGATTATTAAGGGAAAATCCTCAAGGTTTGATTTATGGCTGTCACAGGAAATGTTATTCAGTCTCAAGTGTTTGGCTTCTTGTCCAGTTTGGACAATCCAGACAAGGCAACGTTGAAATTTTGGGCATTGAAAACTCAAATTCTTCATCAGGACCTACAAGTGCAAAGTGCAGTGGAACAACAATCATAATTTTATCAAAACATATTTACTTTTTTACTTTTCTAAACCTGCACCAGCGGTTCTCAAGCGCTGCGTTCTGTGTTAAATGCAGATCTTTATTGGAGCCTTTAAATCAAAACTGCTTTGACATCATTATCAGAAGGAATCCCAATAAAATTTTATGAAGAGTTATTTTCCGCTGCAGAATCACATTGCACTTCAGGCAATACCCTGGTTACAGCAGAGGGGGTAACGACTGGAAACTATCGGTGGTTAAGAGGTGGCACAGAATTTAAATGGACAGAGGTAGGGATACACGGACAGGTGGAAGCAAATCCGGTTTGAGTGAGTCAGAGCGAGAAACAAGAGAGAAGGGGAGAAACACTGACTCACTACAATTTGTTGACACCTAACTCCCTGTGAGCTGAAGGGGTTAAAGCCCTTTTAGACCACAAACACTGCAGCCCCGTTCCAAAAACAGCATATTCTAAACTGGGCCACTCACATTTCACCCCTGGCCTCACACCGGCCCTCTCGTGCCCTGCCGGGAGGTCCCACAGCCGGCCGCATGCCAAGATGGCCACGTTGCATTAAGCGCAGGGGTAGGTACAAATCTGAGTTAAATCGGGACTTTATATAAGCTGTGACGTACGTATTGTGAAGAAACTTACATAACACCATGAACATTTGTGTCCTTAATCACTTTGTCTTCAATCAGCAAATTGGCAAGTATACTGAGGCCCATTACACGTGCCTGTTAAATGAAGCATTCAGCACATGAGCCAAGTCACATTCATAGGCAACATGGATGCTTTACTGCTATGATCATTTTCACATGTTCTGCCAAGAACAACTAGATCCTGGTAAAAATCAAAGTCAGCAAAGTCAGAAAAGATAGCATCATTGACAACACTGACAAGATCAGGACTAGACGTCCATAGTGATGGACGGACTGCGACACCTTTAAGTACTTCAAATTATAAATGCACTGGGAAATATCAAATGCAAGATTCAAAATGTTAAATGCATACTTCAGAACCTAAACTGCAAGAATATTAAACTCTCAGTCCAAAGCAACAATAGCACAAGTTGGATGATATTTCTCTAAAACCCACTTTATGCAACAATAATATAATTCAGCCCATTTACATGAGACTACACTGTACAAAAATATGTTTAGATTTTCAGCATTTCAGGCTCTTAACCTCACCTTGTCCAGCTTCTTGGTTACTGCGTCTGTAGACAATTTTTTCTTGATCGGTTGCTTTACTTTATTGTCTTTGGGTTTGCAGCCCTTCCGAGCCGTGGGGCCTTTCAGTATCAGCTCCATAATCTTGGAACTCTTCACCGTCTCCCCAATGAAGCCGATCACCTGCTGCATGCTGAGGACCAGCTTTTCCATCCCCTCCAGCTTCTGAGCCTGCTGCTCGGAGCGCTGGTTCACCACCGACATGATGGTGCTCATCTCCTGGCATATCTCCTTCACCTCTCGCCCCACGACCTGGGTCTGGCTCATCACCCTGGGCGGCAGATGGATCTCCTCCTTGTCAACCTTCAGAGTCTCCATATCCTTTTCGATGCCGTCGATGTCCTGAGACATCCCGTCCAGGCGGTTCAGCACCTTCTCTTGAATGTTGATGAGCTTGTCCATCTTGCTGCTCAGCGACTCAATCCGATTTTGGATGAGGCTTACACCGTCTCCCTCTGTGTTCACTACCAAGGCACTCATGGCTTCCGGTGATATTAAAATCACGTTAAGACACCGACTTCAGACAAAAATAGGACTGGCAGCGTCCGTGACAAAGTATAAATCAGAGCCAGCTCTACCTTTCAGTGCTCCACCTTGACAGCTATGAAGTTTTAAAATATCTAAAACTGTAAAACCCTGTGGAATAAGCTCTGAAAAGTATCATTTAAAAAAAATCTATTTCTCTCAGACTTCATCCCTGGCTCCTTCTCTCCACAATAGCAATGGTATTAAGAATGGAGTGAGCCGGTGTCCCTAAATGTAAATGGACAGCCTACGTCAGCAGGGGTCAAGTGTTTGGGGTGGGGGCTTGGCAATGCTTGGGCTATGAGACATTTGAGAGCCTTCAAGTGTTAAGCCCACCACCGTCACTCGCCTGCTAGGTGTCAAAATGGTCACTGTACACAGTCCTTCTTCAACATGTAAGACAAGTGGGACAATGCTCATTCATTAAAAAAAAAAAATCCTTTTCGAATGACTCGCTGTAACAGGTGGACGTGTCTGGTTCACATTCTTGAGAGGACTGAGCAGGTGTCCACGAAAGGAGACGGGTAAAGAGTGAGTTCCCAGGTGGGGGTTTTTTTTAAGCGGAAGAACATGTTGAGATAAACTCAAAATAGAAGCTGTGTTGACAACTTAAAAACAAAAATACAAATCAAATGACCGTAATGGCATTGAGGAGACTGAAAGGTCCGAGCTGCTGGTTATTTAGCAGCGCTGCTTGCGGTTCTGTCTGCGCACCGATGTGAACCAGGACCGTGTTGCAATGCGAATGCCCTCGTATCTCTTGAACGCCTGTAACATGCACCCAGTGTCGAAACGTGAGGAACTCTGTGGTTCCCGGGAACCTTCTGCTGAAAGAAGAGACATGACACTTGTGATTTATACGATGCCTGCTCACTGATACAAACTTCTACTGATAACTTCAATTAAAAGAGGACAGCTTCAATTTTACCTTAGCTCCTGTAATATGAGCGTAATCCGTGTCCCCTATAAGTCAAAATATGATTTATTGTAATAACAGACATGTGTTAATCAACTCACAGCCTCACGATTATTCAAGTTCTGTGACAGCCTCGCTGCTGTGTAATCAAGCTATTTCCTGACAAGTTCATCCGCACGCGCTTCCCAAACTCATTTAGCCGCCATAAATTCACAGGTGATAGAGCCGAGGGGAGACTCCGGCTTTGCTCAAGCCACCATGAAATGCTTTTTGACAACAGAGGCACGGACTGCAAACTGAGCCACGTTGACCCCAGCCAAACCCGCCTCACCCCGGTGGCTCGAGCCAAAAGCCATCTACGTGGTGGAAAGGCCCGAGGAGGGACGTGAACTTGGCGGATAGAGCAGAGTTGCGCAGGGTAATGTGACGGAATGGACGGAGTTTACTTGTCAGCTCGTGTTTCCCGACAGGTCATCGCACACGAGGCCGCATGTCACTTTCTGTCTTATAAGAACCAAACTGCATTGGGCAAGAGCAGCTTGACCCCTTGTAGTCTCATTTTTCCTCTGGGTTCAGTCATGTAAGATGACTACAGGGGAAAAAACAAGTGCTTCTGACGGGGCAGAAACAGATGGGAGTGGAAACCAGCCATCAATCAGCCACTGGGACGCTCACACCTGTCTCTGGATGCCAACAGATGACAGACAACATAGGTCATTTGCAGCATGTTGTGTCAATTTGTGGGGCAGGGATTGTCAACTTTCTTATGCCGTGGTGTGCAGGGAACACACCGACCGGGCTGGGGGGGTTTTTTTCACTCGAGCTGCATGAAGAATGTTAAGTGAATGTTTCCGAAAGTGTCAAAAGAAAGAGAAAAAAAGTATATTTACGTCAAAGGCTCAGTTGTGACGTAACTATCAGACGGGCACTTTAGGGTTATGAAACGCTGCAGGGGATATAAACAGACCTGTGACACAAAGCGAATATGGACTTTATCACAGCATCTTGACCAGCGCTCAAAGTGCTCTATCACCTCCTCTGCCAAACCCATAGAGGCATGTGTACGCACAAGGTGGCAGCTGAGAAATCACTGCCCTGTCTCACTGGTGCATGATTAGAGTGGTTAGATCATGTCACAGCAAAAGGATCAGGATGCTTGGAGACAATGTCAAATGCATTAAGTTCCCTGGAAAGCCTGGGAAAAATGTGACGAATAATTCAGTGTTTGTGTGCATGTGTGTGTCCTCGTTGACTTTGTGGTATGAACTTTAAAGGTACATTTAAAAGCACATTGATCATTAGTTCATGAGTTAATGATTCTGAAATCAATAGTATAAATCTGACTTAATATCATTAGTATGATACATTTAGCACTGCAGTTAATAGTTATTTCCATTATCTATTATTTTAAAGATTTTTCAGTGAATTATAAATATGATATCTGATTTGTTTGTCTGTTTGTCCGAAAAACTATTTTTGTTCTTGTCTGACCAGATGTACCAAAAAACAAATGTGTGTAGCATGAAATGTGATTTCAGAAGCTCACCTGATATTTAAAGGTTCATTTCTGTAAAAATGTATCTATTAATTAAAACAATTAATTGATCATTAAACTAGCTCAAGTAATTGATTTCCTGGATTATCACTGTGGCTTCATAATGTTGTTTATAATAAGTGGATCGTAAAGCTGGTTATAATGACAATAAATAAGAGACACACTTAAATCAAGACATATTAAGATCATTTTACATAAACAACTGTTTTAAGCTTTACACTTTCCCTAAAGCATAATTGTTTTTATACACCATGTGACATGTTGAGTAGTAATGTCTGTAACTGACAAAACAAACTTCCCTGAATAATCCCTACATGTGCTATGTGGTATATGTTTGAATAGCATGACCTCAGCATGTGGCCTGTTTGTTCGGCGTCTGGGAGAAGGTGAACTGTTCAAAATGGAGCAGCACCTCCCGCACAGAGAACACAATGTCCTGGGAAGCGGTGGGTCTCTGTGCTGTGGCTACTGTCCAGTCACCTCTCCGGTCTCCACTCGCACAACGCGCCGCCTGCCAGTTCTGGCTATGCTCTCTCTTGGAAACTTGCGGGCTTAAATGTGTGTGGCAGCCATGAAACTTTACTCCCTGCTCTAACGTCTAGGACGTCTCCTCTGTTCTTTCCCTGTCATCTCAGCTTTTCTCTTGGCATGTGAGCACATTCTGCTGCTGCTCGTCACAAGACTTTTTGGTTTTTGTTTTACAGGGTTAGAGAACATTAGACTATATGTTGTGCTGATTCAGGACATTGTACATCTGTCTAGAAGTATACGGTTGTTGAGAGATTTTCATCTGGTGTCCACTAATGCTGTTTGGAACTGGACATGATCCGATAAATTAAATAACATGAAACTATGTGGGCCTGGTCCAATTCTTAACTTCTGTAACCAGCACTGATGGAAAATATGTAGACATTATTTCAAACAGCTACTTTTCAGATTAGCATTAAACATAGAAATCATGCACTGCAGTCATTTAAGCCAGTAAAATATAAAGTAGTTAAATTACCTTTACATTGATGAAGTGGGAAAGTAAAATGACACTCCATGATATATGATAATAATGTAAAATGTACCATTCTGTATAATGAGACCTATTTTAAATAATAAATATTTCCCTGATAATACTTTAGAAAATACATACATGCATCACTTGTATTTGCTTGTCATCATTCAAGAATAAGCAGTGAAATGCAACTAAACACAAATGTTCTTCTCGGGGACAAAAATTCATTGATTATTTTCCTCTACACACTTCAACACAGAAAGTCCATTTAAATTTAAAATGATCATCTCAATAGGGAAAATTATATATGTATAAGGTTTACTAATATATTTCATCATTTCCAAAACATACAAAGTTTTCCTAGGACTGTTGGAAATTAATTAAAAAAATTTCCAAAACATCTGAAATTTTGAAATTTAACTTTGTCAGCATATATATTGTTTAAGCTCTAAAAGAATAACAAGATATTTAGCAACTTTCTCTGAAAGTTTTTGACATTAGAATGCTTGTCTAAGGCAGGGGATTAGAAAAGGTGAAATAACACAGTGAGGGTCGTGTCAGAATAGCTGCCAGGGGCAGATTGCTCCTTCGTTCTGTCCAACATGCAGTTGCTTCTTAGATTACACAGATGACTAAGAAAAGCAACACACATTCACATTTTAGTAACTTCCTGGATTTGGGGTCAATGCTTTTGTGGCTTTTTTACTTAAAAACTACAGAATAAAAACACTTAGCTGATTAACCACTGAATATCTGAATTATTAAGTGTATTCATATTTAAGTGAAGATAACAACCTGGATCTCATGTAACCAGGGTTTTTTTTAAATTAGACCCCAAGTAACCCCACTTGTACTTGAGAAATACTTTCAAGTCCAGTGTTTCTTCTTTTGGCACGATATTTCCAGATGCACTATTATTAGCAGTATGGAAATATAAGAAGCCCCATACATTAAGGATGGATCCGAGGTTAGTGACAGAATGTAAAGAAAGCCTATTTGCATACTCGAGGATCTCCTGCCGTAAATGTCAGTGTGGATCTCCTAAATGCCAAAAGAGGAATGGAAACAAGAGCGGGTGAGGGGGCTTCAGCTTGTCTCCCTGCAGCATACTATCACAGCATTAAAGATAACTGCAGAATGTGTGTATATATGTTCCATGTGTAGCGAATACATTCACACCAAGTATAAATATGCATTTCACAAATTTAAACAAGTGACGCAGGTTCATATCTTACCTTTATTAAGAAATAGCTAACCCTATAACATGCACTCAAACCTATATATTATTTTGGCAAGCACTATGACAGTGCTACAATTCTGCATCACAGCAGCCATGTCATTTATTCACCACTAGATGGCAGCAGAATCGTGATATTGAGCCTCCATCGTGCCTGTGTCACGCTCCACCACTAGAGCTCACTGTTCCTTCACAGCTCATTTTCAAATCTCTGTACTCATAAACACCACCAACACCTTCTCTCATGTTCTATCCTTCCTGCTGATGTCCATAGCATAACTACAGCCACTCATGCATCACGACTGTAACAGCCTCACCTGTCACTCAGATACTGAGAATTATGCTGCAAGGATATAATCCCCATATGTTGAGCTAACTAATTCAATTAGATTTGACATTTAGAGAGAACATAGCATAGCGAGTGTAAAGCAAGCACTTAATTGCACAAATGAAATGCACTTTAAAGGCAACGCAAAGATGGCTTCATTAAGCTTCTTAATGAATAACTTACGAGACAACCTTTTCTGTTGTCTGGGAGCAAAGTGGAGTTATTCCATTATGATTGAAAGGGACATGCCAGTATTATCCCTGTTATTTAGAAATGGCTGAGTCTTCAAGAAACCTGATGCAACGATAAATCATGACAGCACCCAGCCTCTGCTTCCTGCTGGCAACATGTGTGTTCTAAAGACTCGTGAGCTGGATGTCGACCACAGAATTTAAGCAATTGTAGATCATCAGTAATAAATCATTAAAACATATTCAGCTTCACAAGTTATTACAATGAGGACAGTAATATTATCACATAAGGAAGGTCATTAAAGCTGCAGCCATCCCCTCTGAGGACAGTCCAAATCTGTTAATGATATCTATAAGTAAGTGATCAAGGCATGAGGTACAGGTATAGTTGCTTTTATATGCAATATATCTATGAATGATGATCAATATGTAAATCTTATCCTTCCGTAATCATATGGAAAAGGTGACAATGCAAAAAAAATGGTTCCTCCTTCTAACTTTTGAAGCTTTAAATCTACCATCCTAGAGACAAGACTTTGAAGAGAACATATTCTTCAGTTGGACTTGTAATAATACAATTTAGTGGATTTCCAATGGACTGCGATAGAATAGGTGTTTTATTGTCCTGAAAATTGTCCCATCTACATCAACTAATATTAAAACACGTATATATGACACCAACAAAAATACTTTCGGCAATGCTTGGTCCACAAACCATAAAATACACAACAATGGTAGATCAACATCTACCATTGTAACAAGGTTAATATCACTGCTGCTTTCAAACCTGTTGACCTGTGTGGCTCAGCGAATGTCTGAGTGTTAATCCTGAAGTCGAATCAGTACCTGAGACGCAGGTGGAGTAGACGCTCTGTGCCTCCTCCCGTAGCAGAGTACATCCCACAGCCTGTGCCAGAGGTAGGAGGCAACCAAACACATGGCATTGACGAGCCACGCATCCAAGCCTGTGACAAATTTCTCCATGGCTTTAACTTTACTCCTCATCCTTCTCCTGCAGTCTTTTTTTATTTCTTCTTCCTATCTTTAACCACACACCGGCCCTCGTGGAGCTTAGGGAGAAGAGAGTCGAGTGGAGGAGCAGTGGAGGAGATGACAGCTTCTTCTCTGGGTAAGGACCGCCCAAACATTAATACTATCCTCTGCAGCCTCTGTTAATTCAGTCAACACCCACCCACCCCCCCACCAACTCTCAGAGCCAAAGGACAAGCAGTGTGTCCTCGGGACAAAGGAGTGACAGGTGCCAGAGCTTCATCTCACTCTGTCCCCTTTTCATTTCTTTATTCCCACATTCGTCTCTGTGAATAAACTATGTGAACAAGAGTCCATGGAAAACACAATTTATCTGAAACACGGCCCTGACATTGAAGATCAAGAGAACCGTGACGGGGGTTTAGTGTCCCTGTCAGCACAGACACTTGGGATGTGGTGTAAATAAATAGCCTGTGCTATTGGATTACTGCTGCAAATGTCACGCTAACTATCATGTGAGGGGTCGCACTCGGTGGTCTGTGCTTTCTGAGTTTTATATCATCCGTTATTGTTTTCCAAACCTAGATGACAGCAACCAGTGTAAACACAAGAGAATTATCAGTGTCTGTCCTAATTAAGGATTTCTGAACTGAGCCACTTAGTCTGCATGTTGTGCAACAATCACACACTTTGAGAGGCATCATCTGGCCGCTAGTGGCATGTGCAGCATGCCCCCTTAATTCAATCAAACTTTACCAAATTTCACACTCATAGATATCAGTCCCCTGCATAGGCCTCATTGTTTTCATCAAGATCAATCATTGATTCTCTGGAAAATCAGTGAAAATACCCACAAAACACTATATCTCACATTCACAAAGATGGTGAAAATAAAAAATCCTGGATCTGCTCCCTGTGATAAATTCTGTGATAATCGGTTTGGTAGTTTTTGCATAATCTCGAAAACAAACAAACCAACAAACAGGGGTAAAAGAAAAACATAACCTTTGGCAGAGGTAAAAAATGTAATGTAAAGCCACATTTGTTTTTTAATCTTTACTGTAAATATAACTGGAATATTATGTGTTTATAATTTGATTCTCAAATTGGTGAACGCACTGGTATGTAACAGCATTTCTACAATTAAAACATGCATTAGCACCCTCTGGTGCGGCTCAAGCAGACTCAAGGTTGACTCAAAAAGCATATTAATACTTTTTTAAACAGGCTAAGTACCTATTATGAGGAATTCATTAACTGCATGGATACCTCTAGTTCACACTTCATTTCCCAGAAGCAGCGCATGGCTTTCACCTTCTCTAAATAGGGGAGTAGGGCCAGCTTGGTCATGTTTCGGCTGTTGGCAAAATGATGAACTGACTTCAACTTGGCCCCTCTCCCTGAGGGGGACCCTTGGCCGCCAGCCCTCTCCCTTGTGAGCCCTCACTCCGTCTTCTCAGCCTGGTCGACCTCTCTGGTGTGTTTCTCTTGGCTGGATCTTTAATCTGAGCGGAGAAGAGGAGAACGACTGAGGAAGAGGGCAGCAAATCACCAATTAAAGAAAATAGCAACCACTAGATCATGTCAGAATTTTGTTTAACTAAACAATGACTTTCCTTACTTTAAATTGTAAATCGTTAACAGTACCAGGACATTGTACAACTATAGAATTGTTGTAAAAAAGTAGTTCATTAAGCCATTATAACTTTCCAGGAGGCTCGAGGTCTTAAAGTAAAAAAGTAGCTGATATAGACCTGCAGTCCAAACCTCCAGAGCAGTGAGGGACCCTTACACCCTGTGCTGTGGTGATAGGACCAATATGTAATAGATGTTATCACCATATGTATACCAGGATTTTAGATGGAAGTTCAGAATTACATTGTATAATTGTAAGGACAATTGGACAAACAATACATTTTCAGGATAAAGTTTTTTTTTTTTACATTTTGAGGGTGATGTGTTGGATAAATATGTTATATTCTTGATACAACTCATTTTGTTACTAGGAGATGGACACATTTAACAATTTTTAAATAAAGAACTACATCAATACAAGAACAAAGAGGCTCAAACAATCAATTCTGTGTTTTACTAATTTGTATTGACTGATGGAATCTAACTTAAATCTCATACAATACCTCAATTATTAAGTATCCACCAAAAGCGATAAAAGTGTTTTTCAATATACAAGGTGAACAAATGCGGACGAATTTGATTTCATGCACGAAGCTTGTATCGCAAACGCACCACAGAGCAGAAGAGTGCTGGTGTCGGACCGCCCCGTGTGTCCGTGAACGCACCAGGACCGGAACTGAATCATAGGTTTGTTAAGTAAAAGATTATGAATTAATAAAACCTTCTAATGAACGTCATGGTTACCTTTTAAAACTAAATTAAATAAAGGTGAATATAAAGTTTAAAATATTTTAAACCGTTTAATATTAGGACAGTGTTTGGTCACGTGATTGGAGGTTTGGCGGGGAGTGAACATGGCGCAGGCGGACGAGATGAGCTCCTCTGCCGCGGACTCGGTGCAATGTCCGGTTTGTTTGAAAGACTTCACACCGACCACCATCAACAAGCACCTGGACGTGTGTCTGCTGGGAGGTGCTGCTGACACTACAGCGTCCACCATGGCTGACAACAGCGAGCCTCCTCTGAAGAAGCCCCGGGTTAGTGGCGGGTCTGCACCGGCCAGTCCCGCTGTCAACAAACCGGGGGCTGGGTCCTTTTCTCTGTTTCACACCAACAAGTTGAAACCACCACAACCAGGTGAACGGGCTGGTTTGTTCCTTAGTAAACACAGTCCTGTCAACAACAAGGGGCTGAAACGTGGCGCAGTGGAGGAGGCTGACACTGAACCAGCTGCAGGGACAGAGACCGTGAGGGGCCAAACATCTGTGTCCGTGAAGGCACCACCGGCTCCATCGCTGCTGACCATGAGCAAGCCCCTGGCGGAGATTCTGAGACCGAACACCCTGGATCAGTACTTCGGTCAGAGCCAGGTTGTGGGAGAACAGACTCTCATCCGGTCCCTGCTGGACTCGCAGGAGATTCCGTCCCTGATCCTGTGGGGGCCGCCCGGGTGTGGGAAGGTGTGGTGCTCCCTGCATGAAGCTCCATCTACTATGTATCCCAGTTTCTAACTAACAGTAAAATCACCTAAAACTAAAGGAGCAAGGTTTTCAAATGTTATAGTATTTGCTGTTTTTTTGCTTTGTAAGTGATGTAAACTAGAGCTGTCATCAATTGATTATCAGTCGATTGACCAAAAATTCAAAATTCAAATTGGATGATCGAATAACTGTTTTAATATTTTGAAAAAGTACCAAATATTAGCTGGAGCTTGCATCTGAAATATGAGCATTCCATGATTTACTCAATCATATACCTGTAGAAACAAGACATTGGAGTCTGTTTAGTCTATAAAGTGTAAGAAAATTGTGAAAATTTGCGGCTCAGTTAACCCTTACATTTTTTTACATATTCAAAGAGTAGATAGGGTTGTTAAAAAAACTAAAGCAAAAAACTTTCACAGTTTTGTTAGGATGCTCTTGATTGGTTTACGCATATAACTTTTAATTAATTGGTAATAACTGCTGATAAAGAACCATGTTTAGAGTAGCCCTTCTATGTTTTATTAGTTTACGAAACTTACTTTACAACCCAGATTCAATGGAGGTGAATAATATTCCAGTTGTAGGGCTCCATGTATTTGTTACTGACATTTAATATCCCCAGTTTCTTCAGATAGTTGAAATACAGCCCTTTCTCTTAGTGTAATTTGTTACGCTCTGAGTTTTTACAGCATGTTGAAGAGAGTGAATTATTCAGTCTGTGGCTGCCAGGCTGCTTCTCGCTCCTCTTCCCTTTGTCAGACCTTAATATAGCACGTTAATGACTTCTCAACTTTGCCAGGGTACTTGCACAGATTGTTGTACAGCAGCTGGCCGTACTTAGATGTTGTCAACATGCTTTACTCATACTTAACGTCTGTAACTCCCTCCGCCAGTTGTCTGACAGTGTTCAGGTTTCATCAGTGAATTGTTATTTTTCGAGGCCGGGTCAGATGGGTTTACAGTGACAAGATTTATTGGGCTTTGAAAGCAAGGTGCATTATTTGACCTGGGAAATTAAATGTATAACTGACACAATGGAGATTAAAGCTGCCATATATATACAAACAATTATTATGATCCCACGTTGATGAGCAGGAAATGTTTTCACATTCCAAATGTAATTTGACCCATTCATCTTCTAACTGACATAATAGGTTTTAATATAATTACTCTGTGTATGTGATTCTGTCTTTCAGACCACACTGGCTCACATAATTGCCAGCACCAGTAAAAAGAATGGCACGGCTCGTTTCGTCAGCCTGTCGGCGACCAGCACTTCCACCAATGAGGTCCGAGAGGTGATCAAGCAGGCGCAGAACGAGCTGCGACTGTGCAAGAGGAAGACCATCATGTTCATCGATGAAATTCACCGCTTCAATAAGTCCCAACAGGTGAAGCACTGAGTCCGTATTAGTTTGTAAACTCAGATTCAACTACTAAATATTTAAAATGACTTATAATTGTAACATATAATATAATCTATATTAAATACAGGTCAGGGATTGACTGGGATTTAACAACCACCCTGGATTTTCTCACCCAGACCTTCCCCAGCATCTTCATTATTTACATTTTTTGCTCTCCTGCTTTTAAGCTCCACCCTTCGTCTTTTTATTAGGATCTTTGTCTATTTCGTTAAGTCATTGCTATGCTATGAATTGCTGGTAAAGATTTTATTTTCTACTGCAATGGAAGCAAAAGCCCCACAATGCAGTTTTGCCTTTGCATGACATGAGCCCAGAATGAGAAACGCCGCCCCACCGAACATAGAGGTGTCAATCAAAGTGGGCCGACGACGCATCTGTAGGCTGCTTAAGCCAAAAGAAAAAAGATGCTCACAGGCATTCCTCTCGGTACTCAAGTTTATATTTAACCTCCATTTCTTTTCAGTCGTACAGTTTCCATTCAGTCTGTTTACATGATCATGTTTTACGATGTTATCCCTCCTGGGTAAACCACAGTTTAATGTTCTCTGTAAGAATAAATATAAAGTTATAATTAGCTTGCAGACTAACACGTCTACTCCCTCTCTTAGCAGCACCAGTATGAGTCTGTGCTAAACACTTGATTCCCTCTCAAACAATACCCATTTAATTCCTCTGTTTGATTCTTGGAAATCAACTATTATGTGAGTTGCTAAAAGAAGACACAGATTCTACGGAAACCTGATATGTTAGTGTGAAGGCATTGCTCTAGATTTAGTCATCAGAAACATCTAAAGCTTCAGGTTGTTACATTACTGTTCAAAAGGTTTTAAACTGAGATTTGAGTTGTTTGAATAGTTTGCTCCCCTTACTTCCGAGCTCACCATGAAAATACATATCATAGTGATGCAGGTGTTGTCAGTGACTTTGTCTTACGATTCATTCTCTAATGGAGGAAGCCTTATGAAAGTACTCAAACAAATACTTACTTTTTATCGTCCCTTCAGAGATGGTGGTTATTTCTTCTCATGTCACATTAGTCTCTCTCTTCTCTCTTCACTCAGTATGTGTGTTTTTCTCTAGGACACCTTCCTTCCTCACGTGGAGTGCGGGACAGTCACACTGATTGGAGCGACCACGGAGAATCCGTCCTTCCAGGTGAACGCCGCCCTGCTGAGCAGGTGCAGGGTGCTGGTCCTGGAGAGGCTGTCTGTGGAGGCGATGGGCTCGATCCTGGACCGGGCCGTGGCCACACTCCGTATCAGAGTCCTGGGACGAGAACTATCAAATCCTGAAGATCAAGACCAAACAGATGGACACGAGTAAGAGCCGAGTCCGCGATGTTCCAAATGTCATGATCGGGAGCCACCCTACAAGTCTCCTCTTTTATTCCTGGCTTACAGAGTTCAGACAATTGATAAATGGGAGGAGTGGACCAGTAGCTGTTGGAGCCGCAGCAATCTTCCACACTCTGTTTTACTTTGATATGTTGACAGAAAAGACTTTGCATATGAGCTGCAGCTGTTTACTGGCTCACTTTTATCCAGGTTAAATGTCCATGGTAACCAGCACTATACAGCTAATCTGCTAAGGAGTCGTGAAAGTAGCAGGATGAAAACACATAGTAACAGTTTGACTTTAAGAAAAATAAAGTAATAATTTCCACTTAATCCAGATATTGTGAAACAGATTTTTAAGAAGTTGAATCACTTCGCTTCTAATAATTGTTATATTAGAGCTATTTTAATAATCATAACCAATAACAAGCACTTATCTGATTGTGCAGTTTTTTATTCCTCAGGTGTAATATGACAATTCTGTGTTGTTCTTATTGTAAAATTTGTACAAAACACTAATACTCATATTTTGGCAATATTTTATGTCATTGATTAATATTTTATTTCTCAGGTATTGATTCTTTACAGAGGGAAGTGACTACAGTAACAAATATTCACACCGACACTCTCTATATGTTTTCTCTTCCCAGGCCAAAGATATCCATCGAGCAAAAAGCTCTGGACACCATTGCTTACCTGTGTGATGGTGACGCAAGAACGGGACTCAACAGTCTGCAGCTCGCTGTGCAGGCTCAGGTGAGCTTAACCCGGTCGAGCCCGTCAGCGCAGAACGGTTCTCCTCAAGAAATAGTGGTGACGGAGGACCATGTGAAGGAAGGTCTTCAGAGGTCCCACATCCTCTACGATAAAGCTGGTAAGCATGTCTGTACTTATCATTTGCATGTTGCTGTAGTTACTTACCAAAGTAAAGTATGAACCCCACACATATGAGAAGTTAGAGTCCGGGGCCACTTCAATTTATCAGAGCATCAACTGTAGTTACTTCCAAATCATTAAGTCCACAAATGGGGTTGTGTTTTCTGTGTTAGTTTGTCTTATAGTTAGCAGTATTACACAAAAGCTACTGAATTTATTTCCATTACATTTTGTGGAGGGGTGGGGCATGAAGGAAGAACTCAACACATCTTGTAGCAGATAAACGACCAGATCCAAGGATTCTTTACTCTTCAACATGGTGAGATAGAGGGTTGATGGAGTTATGAGCTCTCCGAGGGGGTATTATTAATGATTGCTGAAATGTGAGACACTCTCAGAGGAACATTAACACATAACAACATGTTTTATAAATCCATATTTTAGAAATCCTCTCAGCAGCTTCACTGTAACACCTGTCATCAGTATTTTCTCTTTATATAACGTCTAAATAACTGGAGGTTGAAGGCCTGATCATATTACCCCCTGTTAGCTGTTGGGACTTTATTGTCATGGGGCTTTCATGTGAAATGCATGAAATTATAAAAGATATAACTGTGTCGATGGTGAAGCTGTGTGTGTGTGTGTGTGTGTGTGTGTGTGTGTGTGTGTGTGTGTGTGTGTGTGTGTGTGTGTGTGTGTGTGTGTGTGTGTGTGTGTGTGTGTGTGTGTGTGTGTGTGTGTGTGTGAGAGACTTGAAGGTCCACTGTCCTGTTGCGTAACACTCAGCTGTCCCAAGAGTTTGAGACTTACTGTTCCCAGTTTCACGGGGTGATGACACTGCCCCTCAGTCTGACTAATGACCCTTCATTATGGTTTTATATTCTCTGCTATACGTTTACACTTTAATCTTTTGTTTTAGTGCAGCATTAGTTTATCAGATAATCTGTATGTCAGGTTCTTTGCCCTGTGGGAAAAGGTTTTTTTTCATACCACCTGCAAAATAATCTGTTTCATTTCTCTTTCTTTTCTTTTATTTACAACACAGATTTAACATATCTGACCAAAGAACAGACAAAAGGAATAAATACAAAAAACAAAGACTGATACATATATTATCACAATCTTATCAATAGACCCAACAACCTTATTATGTAACAAAGGGAAAAAAATAATAATAAACAAACAATATAAATGAATAAATAAATAATATGATGTTCTTTCTTGGTTAAATAAGTTTCATTAAAGCCTCAATAAACTTTCACCATCTATACCGATATTCAATGATGTGTCTTTTTGTTTCTCTGTGTCACTCGAAGGTGAAGAGCATTACAACTGTATCTCGGCGTTGCACAAGTCGATGAGAGGCTCCCAGGAGAACGCCTCTCTGTATTGGCTGGGCCGCATGCTGGAGGGCGGCGAGGATCCGCTCTACGTGGCTCGCAGGCTGGTCCGCTTTGCCAGCGAGGATGTTGGTACGTGAAATGACTGCATCACATCATCAAGTGTTTTATCTTACGCAATATGTATGGATATCCTTCATGGATAATATTAGATTTGACTGATACATCACCGACGCTGTAGTTCATGTTGAGCCGGAGTAAAGACTTTGTTCTCTGGACAGGGGCCTCTACATTGTCCCTAAATCTCAGCTCATAATTAAAGATTACTGAGGGCTGTTGCGGTGACATCCCTCAGCTGTGGGGCCTGTCGTGAATCCACAGGCATGTTGAGTCTGGCTCTTCTTTCAAAACTTGTTTTTATGCAGAAGCCTTCACTGTTCTATAATTTCACTCAATTCACTTATTGATTTCATATTCAGCTTTTTTTTATGCTTTGCATTGTTGTATTTGGCTTTTGTGTTATTCTTTGTGAGGTGGTCCTGTTGTGTTTTAATTCATTTATTTTGTGGAAAAGTTCTTTGGAACATTGTGGAAAATAGGATTAATAAATGCATTTTGACTGGATGTTGTTCTCAGGTATGGCAGATCCCTCTGCTCTTCCTCAGGCTGTGTCCGCCTTCCAGGCCTGTCACTTCATTGGGATGCCTGAATGCGAGGTAGGCTGGCCTGACTGTTAGTGATGGTTTTACACAGTTTTCCACCTGTACATCTAAATGTCATGCCTCACACAATAGTTGCATTTCACAAACTTATTTCTGCTGCTCATCAGGTGATCCTGGCTCAGTGTGTGGTGTATCTGGCACGAGCAGCAAAGTCCGTGGAGATCTACAAAGCCTATAGTAATGTGAAGGCCTGTTTGAGGAACCACAAAGGGCCCCTGCCTCCCGTCCCCCTGCACCTCCGCAACGCCCCCACGAGACTGATGAAGCAACTGGGCTATGCTAAAGGCTACAAATACAACCCAGCGTTCGGTAACCCTGTGGAGCAGGAGTACTTACCTGAGGAGCTGAAGGGCATCGACTTCTTCACCTGGACCCCCTCAGACTCATGAGTATACACATAATATAACAAATAAAACCAACGCTGCTAATTATAATGAATCTTTTTAGGTGAACAAAAATGGGATTTGATGTAGCTGCTGGTTCAAAAATGCTCAATTTCAAAGGTAAAGGAACCTGTTCTCACCTGTTCACATGTTCTGTCATGTTCAAATCTTTATACAATCTTAGTTTCATCAATTGTTTTGGATTGTAAGGTTACAAAAAACATTTTGCGTATTCTTGCGTTCAAACAAACCAACCAACAAACCAGCTGACAAGGGGTGAAAACTTAACCTTCTTGGTGGAGATATGACCAAACTAAAATTACACAACATACCTTAGTATCCCTACATAGTAATATCTTTAAATGTGTTAAATATGTGTATGTTGAGATTTACCTCTGTCTTGTCCTTGTAAAAATGTCATACGTTGTTTAAACTAATTAAAATGTCTTTTTATGTGTGACTATTCCATCCCATTTGATTCAATACAAGACAAATATAATATGTACATTTAATAATACAGTTTATTGTTCAGTCACTTCTTCAGTTTTGGGCCATTGTCTGCAAGGAAACAACACAACATTAAGTTTGTGCATGTCACAAAGATCCTCCACGATATTTAGTGTATGTCTTCATGTAAAGTGACATTTATGTGGTTCCCCTCACCTCGCTGATCCAGGGGATGAACGAGGACACACGGGTAAAGACTGTGGGCTTCTGAGGAGTATTACATCCACGTCCGTCCACAAAACTAGTCACTCCCTCGACGTACCACCTCCTGTCTCTGCCCTCACAGTTCAGAGGGCCGCCCGAGTCGCCCTAGAAGATGATGACACGTGTGAAGCATTGGAGCAAATGGTATAATTTGTGTTACACAAGGCAAAACGCTGCTTCGTTGTCCCTTACGTGACACGCTGACTTGCTCTCTCCTCCTGCGCACACCATCGTCGTCTTCACTGAGCTGCCCCACCAGCTGTTTTGTTTGCAAATGCTGTGATCCACCACAGGAAGCAGGGCCTGCTGTAGTGTAGTCGCCTGTGGACCTCCAGCTAAAAGACAAATTGCACACACTTGTTGTAGTAACAGCTGAGAATTTAAATTACATGTGATGCTCCTCTGCTTGTCCCTGAACGGTAAAATGCACTGCACCCATCGTAAGCCGGGTGTTAGCAGACTTGGCAGCAGGGTCTTACAATAGAGACGACCCCAGCCTGTGACATAACACGGCTGGTCGGGGGCGAGAGCAGCACCATGGAACGGCAGGCAGGCCGGCTGAACCTTATCATTGATGACAGCACTCTTCTCCAGCTTCAGCAGGGCAATATCATTCCTGTGTAACAGAACGAAACACAAAGAATTAAAACATTTCAGCAATGATATGTACTTAAAAGCTCAGAGTCTAACAAACTGTAGAAAGTCTGTTTCTTTACATGTTTAGGTGCATTAAACATTTACATAATTATATTGACTCAGCTGATGTTAAACAGAAACTCTCAGGCAGGCACCTTTTTTAAGGACATATTTACTGACTGGCCAGGTTGAATAAGGTGAGTCAGGATGATAACGTACCCACAAGACACACAGTTGTTGTTCCATTTGGGATGAGTGAACATTTTTTCCACCATAATGGACTGTTCAGGTCCCTCCTCCCTGTTCATGTCATGCTCAGCAAGCACCACCCTGTATGTGTGGAATCTGCATGGGAGGAAACAAAACTCCATATCTTTAAACTAAGTTTTAGTGAAGACATTACTTTTCCATCGCTCTCATTTTTATCTGGATACATTCAGGGTCATTTATTTTAGTTTTAAACTGTTTATCTGAGATTTTCCTCACGTGAGGCAGTGTGCAGCAGTCAAAACCCAGTCAGGAGCAATGAGTGTTCCACCACAGGTCGGGAAGAAAGACTCCAGAGAGACCTACAGGTAAATAGAAACCTGGGTGTTTCAGATCACAATGGGAATCAGATGTGTACATTTATTTTTGTGAAAAAGACAACTCTTTGCTCTGACTTACCTGCCATGGCCAGCTGTAGGGTCGGGCTTCGTCCCCGTTCACCACACGGCTGGTGCTGGGCTGGTACCTGGGTTCGCCACACGCAGACACTTCCACACAGTGGGAGACAGACACAAGTGTAAGAGGGTCTTGCTTTCTTTCAAATCAACGTATCAGCAACATGAACTCACCAGTTGTGACGGTCCAGAGGAGGACAAATGCCAGTTCCATCTCTTATTGATCCAAAAGTGTTTTGTTTTTTTATCATGCAGAGCTATTTATGGGCAGCAGGCCAGACCACATCTCACTCTACCTGGGAGGGTTCCTCCCATTCTCCAGGTGGTGAGTTTACAAGCAAATAAATTAGATAAAGGCTGAAATTTAGAACAGCATGTGCAGAGTGAGAGATCCCAATAGTACAATGCAATAAACTAATTTATTAATTATTTATTTCAGATGTGCCCTACATGCAACCTTGTATAGAGTTGTGGTTGTGACAGTCCTTTCAAAGTGACTGGAGCCCAACCATGATTCAAATATTATTACAGAGGTTAATTGCCAATCAACAACACATTTTTAAATGTGTTTTAAGGGGTTTGCATAGTTTCTGCCTTAGAACCCAATATTATAAACCTTGAATTTATGATAAAGGAAATATATAAAAACATGCACCCCTTAAAATGTCCTTAGCTTATTATGTGAGGTAATTTGAAAGCTAGTTTGTAAGGGGTTTGGGTTTTCAATTATCAACAATGTAATCATACATTAATACAAAGAAATCAAATTTATGATGGTCGATTAAGGATATATTAAATATTGTGAAAATAATAGATCGTTGTGTAAATCATACACTTGATTAATAAAAAGATGTACCGGTTATTTACTTTTACTTTATTTAGATGTCATTTGATTTCACGCCTAACAGAAGTTTTACAAGAATTAAATGATACTCCTCGCCAGTCGGTGTCGCTGTGACCGCTGCTGTCTACTTCCGCTCACTGCCGCAAAGAAGAAGTTGTAGTTTAAAAATGGCGCTACCCGGTGGTTTACTCGTGCGGCTGAGAGGACTGAGCAAAGTCCCAAAATGTGTTTATAAAGGAGGCACGACAGCGTCCAACTGGACCGGAGAGATGCGGTGGTACACGACCAAACCCGGAAGCTTCGAGGAACCCGGTGCAGCGTATTTCCAGACTAAACAAAGTGAGTGAAAACCGGCTGTTAGCTAGGTTAGCTAGCGGCTAACGGGTTTGACAGACCTCTGCAGTGCTAACCCTCAAGGACATCCATCCTGAAACACACACAAGTGGATGAAAGCTCAGTTATCACAGCTGTGACGCTAAAATGCTGAAACACATTATATAAACTCAAACAGCTTCGAAAGGAGAAAGAATCACAGAACATTAAACCAGAATTTTCTCAGTTTGGATGCAAAACAAATCCTGACCCTACTTCTCCACAAGCAGTGTTTACCTGAGGTGGATGTTGTTGTCTGACCTTTTTCTTTTTGTTTTTAATTGTTCAGATAACCTCAACACAGATCTCCTCAAGGAGTTTCCACACCCGAAAAGCCTCTTGAGTAACACCATCTCTCGCTCACTGGGAACCAATGATCTGTCCCGGCACATCCAGTACAGTTACACTGAACACGCAGGGGTCAAGGTGAGAATCAGTCGCGATGATCCAGGAAGAGGGAGCGATAATGTCTCGATTATAAGTTTTGTATCGTTTCTCTGTTTCTGTAGAAAGCTACTGTCACACTATTGTGGCCCCACAAGATCGAAGAGGAGGGTTTCGCCTCCAAGAAGAGCGATGCAGAGCGATTCGCTGCAGCCGCTGCTTGTCTCAAACTCAAAGTAAGACTTGCTGTTAAAAGTGGACATGCATTTCTTGATTATTATTTAACGTCTCTGTAATAATTTGCTCATTCTCCACTCACCTTCCCCCCTTTTCTCTTTGTGCACAGGAAATGGGTGTTATTGGACCAAACAATCAGCTCCCCAAGAAGAGAGCTGGTCGGGGTAGAGGAGGGATACGTACAACCTTTAATGATATCGAGGAAGACCCTTGGACAGATGACTTCCACTTGTCTAAATCCAAAGCAGATGCACAAAAACAATACCTGCCCATTGTAGAAGAGTCCTCCGTTGATGATGCTCTCTCCTTGTTTCCTCAACCTAAACATCTCCTAATCCGGGTCATCCAGGTGGCCACGTCGTCTAACAAGACCAAGGTTCGTAGCTCTCGTCCCTGCCACAGTGAAAACGAGTCACTTTTAGCTCACGGTATGTACTGTAAATCAATCTGTCATCTTTTATTACAGGACATAATGAATTTCAGAACAACAGGAGGGAAGCAGAAGAAGTGTGAACTGACCCTGAGCTGGCCGGAGAAGATGACGTTCACAGCCACAGCGACCAACAGAGTGACGGCGGAGAGGAAAGCTGCGGCTCTTGCGTGCATGAAGCTCAAGGTGGGAACGACTTCACTGTAATACTTTACCCTTGCATGTCAGCTTTGTGCTCATGTGTGTTATGTCACCTGGTTTAGGAGCTCCAGCTGCTGGATAAAAACAACAATGCGCTGACTCATGCCAAGTACCACCATGATGAGGTGAGGCAGGCTGGGGACAGGGAGAGACGCCCCCTCCCACTGGAAATCCCCAAATACCTGAAGGTTAACATGAGGGAGTATCTTGAACAGGTGAGAAAGATGGGTGGAGCTTTTTATTTAAATCACATTTATAGATATGTAAACTGCATGGACAAAATTTGAACATGTACTTTTGGTCTTGGGCTGTAGTTTTTCTTGATTGTTGTTGTAGTTCTTGTAGAGACATTTAATTATTACAACATATTCAACATGATCATCTTTTCAGGAAGGTTCCAAAAAGGGCAATTAAAAGTCAGTAATATAATGAGCTATCTTGTGACCCCTCAGATTTAACTTGGGATCCCTTTTGAGGGTCCCAACCCCCAGTTTGGGAACCACGGTCATTGGCCGTTTGGTGATATTGTCATTTTCCTTCAAAGCTAAAGTCTCTGTTTTTCTAACAGTACCCAGTGGCAACAGAAGTACAGAAGCTATGGGAGGAGAAAGAGGCAACGGGAGAGCAGACAGTAAACCAGGAGGATGTCGACAAGGAGGATGACTTTGTGACAGACGCCATCACGGGCAGACCATACAGACCTTTGTCCAAGGGGGAGGCTCAGCAGCTCAACATCCACCTACAAGAGGAGTGGGAGCAGTTGAACCCTGGACTGAGCGTGGAGCTCCCGGTTGACAGCCACCGTCAGAGCGTGGTCTCAACAGTGCGATCCTCTCGGGTGGTCGTGATCGCCGGGGAAACGGGATGTGGCAAAACAACGCGTATCCCCCGTTTCCTGCTGGAGGAGTGTGTGAGAGGCGGGGAGGGTGCGAACTGCAACATCCTGGTGACCCAGCCTCGTAGGATCAGCGCCGTGTCAGTGGCTCAGCGTGTTGCTGATGAGATGGGCCCAGCTCTAAAACGCAGTGTGGGATATCAGGTAGATACAAATTTACAGAACTCTGCCTTTACTTAATGTATTATGTCAGTTAGATGTAAAATTACTAATGGACAACTTACAATAGATAGATAAACATGTGTCCATATAGAGATGGATGGATATTTGAAAATTAATGTCGGCATTTTGTGAATTTTCTCTCAATCTATAAATGATGTGATTTTAGTTCACACTTTATTGCATTACCTCTTACTCTGGTGTCATTAAAGTAGAGACAACAGATGCAGAAATACTTATTTATTATATAAAGGAAAACTTGGACCAGAACAAAATTTATGTTTGACTTTTTATTTATTTTTTTTCAACATAAGCAATGATTGTTGTAAAATATGCTACAATTTTACATTTACTTTTGAATAAGCTGCTATTTTGGTTTTAGAATCCAAAAAAGATGCAATACAAATTCCCCTTTTTTTAATTTGGTGTTTTTATTAAAGTCCTAAACAAAATATTTATCAGGGCAAATTTTGATGCTTTTAACTAAGGTCCTCATTATTCTGTAAGCAAGATGCAGATGTAAAACTTAAAAGGTTTTATTTTTACTGCATTGGTAATGTAATCTTTTTACTCTTGAATTGAAATTTTAAGAGTTTATTAGACTCCCATGTTTCTGGTTGGATTCCATGTGTAGAGTTGATTCCTTCTGTTGTAATGTTCTTGTGATTATTCACATTTGAGGATAAATGTGTTGACAGTTTTTGTACAATAACAAAGCAAATTAATACTCTCTGTACGAAGGTGAGACTCGAGAGCCGACCCCCTGAGCACAGCGGAGGAGCGCTGCTCTTCCTCACCGTGGGCGTCCTGCTGAGGAAGCTGCAGTCCAACTCGTCCCTGAAGGGAATCAGCCATGTGGTGGTGGATGAGGTCCATGAGAGAGACATAAACACAGACCTGCTGCTGGCCTTACTGCGCTCCAGCCTGAAAGAGAACCCCGACCTACGAGTGGTTCTCATGAGCGCTACTGGGGACAACCAGAGGCTGGCCCAGTACTTCGGAGGCTGTCCCATAGTGAAGGTGCCAGGGTTCATGCACCCAGTGAAGGACAGCTACCTGGAGGATGTGCTGAGACAGATGGGACGCCGACTGCCAATCAAAGAGAGAAGGGAGACAGACAAGCAGGTGAGCATCGACTCTGAATGGATTTGTTTTTTTTACTTTCACGTTCATCCCACTTTCCTACATTTTGGTGCAAAAAATTCTCTTGTGTCCTGTGTAAGAGGAATTTGTATATTATTGTGTTTTTAAGGGAGGAAGAAATGAAGTTGCACCTGATCTAGATTTAGTAGCTGATGTCATCGAAAACATTGACAAACATGGAGAACCAGGTAATTAAGCTACAGCCTTTTTTAACTTGCATTAGCTTTTATAGCATTGTTATAGACGGTGGCCTTGGTTATGATTCTCAAACCTCCTTTCCCATCATGCGTCAGGTGCAGTGCTGTGTTTCCTCCCTGGATGGCAGGACATCAAGGCAGTTCAGGAGAAACTCGAGGAGAAGCCCCACTTTTCCCGCGGCTCACAGATGATCCTGCCATGTAAGAGGACGGACGAAGACTTGTCTTCTAAGTGTAAAAAGAAGATTTCTCCCTATGAGCAGAAAACATTTATCATTTCTCTCCTTTTTTCTTTAAGTGCACTCTAGTTTATCAGTGGCCGACCAGCAGGCTGTGTTCCAGCACCCCCAAATGGGCCAGAGGAAGATTGTGCTTGCCACCAATATTGCTGAGACCTCCATCACCATAGATGACATTGTCCATGTGGTGGATGCAGGAACTCACAAAGAACAGAATTATGACCCACGGACAAAGGTTGGTAGAACAGTTTCTGCATTTACCAGTTGTTCATTAAACTTTTTTTTTACATTTGCAAAAGTATAGATTTGCAAGGTGTGCTATTTTCTGGTGGAATTGTATAAAATAACTAAGCAGACATGTTTGTTTTCTAGGTCTCCTGTTTGGACACAGTTTGGATATCCCACTCGAATGTCACTCAAAGAAAAGGGCGAGCAGGGCGATGTCAGCCAGGACAGTCTTACCACCTGTTCCCACGAGAACAACTGGAATCCATGAATCCGTTCCCAATCCCTGAGATCCTGCGCACACCGCTGGAGAGTTTAGTAGTGCAGGCCAAAATTCACAGTCCTAACTGCAAGGTACTGATGTAGAAGAATGGCTTTTGTGTATTTATTTACTGCTGTAATGTATTTTTCTCATACTGAATGATTCTCTGTTGTGTTTAAGGCTGAAGATTTCTTATCCCAAGTGTTGGACAGTCCAGAGAAAGAAGCTGTGAGAGAGGCTGTCCGAAATTTACAAGACATAGGTGAGTGACTCGCAGCAGCTTGTGCTCCGGATCGTGTGAGGATATTTCAACCATCCTGTCTTTTTAACTTGCATGCGTTTCTCTGCTGCATCAAATTGATGTCAATGCTTTTATTTTGGCAGGAGTTCTGGACAAGACGGAAAACCTGACACCTTTAGGAGAGCGTGTGTCCTGTATGTCATGTGACCCTCGGCTGGGCAAATTGCTGGTCCTGAGCGCCATGTTCAGATGTGCTCTGCCCATGTTGTCTATTGCAGCATGTCTGACCAGGGACCCGTTCTACAACAGCATGCAGAACAGAGCACTAGTCAACAAGGTGAGTTGTCCTTGTTTATTAATCAATGTAATTCTAAAAACACAACAGATATGACGTCTTGGATATCTAATATTTAATATGATGATCTGTGCTCTGTTTGTTCAGGCCAAAGAGTCTCTGACTGGCTCCAGCTACAGTGATTATTTGGTGTTCAGCAGAGCTGTGTTGGGCTGGAAGAGAGTTCAGCAGGACGGCATGAGAGAGGACAGAGATGATTATCTGCACAAACACACTCTGTCCAGGGCAAGCCTGCGATTCATCAATGGTTAGTGTGACGCGTAGTGTGTCTCTTTAACATTGTGAGATAGGGCATCTTTCAACATCTTGTTAATTCCTAAGATGATTTTTCATGGATCTTGATTTAAAAAAAAAAAAATAAAAAAAAATCTTGCATGTTAAGGGAACTGATATTGAGTGTGTGCAATTTGATGCAGAGTTAAATCAAAATTCAAATGTGGTTTCCTAAGGGGACTGTTGGGGCCTGACTGAGATATGCGTTCTTCTGAGTGCCGAACTAGTTTCCAACTGCAAAGACGTGCAAAAATGTGTCAAGACGTTCTTTTTAATCTTTGGTAACCTTTTTTGTGAATTAATCTTTTTCATAAACGAATCAAGACAAATCCATATATGGAGAATTTATGGCTGTAGATTATGCTAATGATGAAATCTCACCTCTTTCTGAATGGGTTTAAGGTTCAGTGTGTAAGATTTAGGTGAAAGGGATCTATTGGCAGAAACTGAATATAAAATAATCCTAGTATTGTTTCACTAGTGTGTGATTGTTGTTTTGTTTACCCTAGAATGGGCCCTTTCTATTTAAATACTTATATTTACACTGGGAGCGGGTCCTCTCTACGGAGGCCACCATGTTTTTTACGGTAGTCCAAACTGGACAAACTAAACATCTTTTGAGTTTTTATGACAACTGAAGGCTACCACAGGTTCTCTATCATGTTTGGAAGGGGAGGGTGAGGTGAGGGGTATTCAGCTGCAGCATACAACTTCACCACTAGATGTCACTAAATTCTACACACTGAACCTTTTTTTTAAAGAAGTTTGTGGATTGGACTTGGAACACTTGAAGAACTGTCACAGAAAAAAAGCAAGATGGTTTCAAGATAAGATTGACAAAGAACAAATGCATCACAAAGTCATTCCTCCCCTTGTGTCATAGGTCTCATCTCTCAGTTCAGTGAGAACCTGCATGAAGCTGAGCTGGTGTCTCGTGCCAGTGAGTGTCAGCGTCACATGTCCCTCTACAATGAACACAGCAACCAGGATGAGCTGCTTAAAGCTGTGCTGCTGGCTGGACTTTATCCCAACCTCATTCAGGTATTTGGCAACTTCTCTGAATGGAGTCTAATATAATATGTATCATATACAGCTTCTTTCCTTTGTGCTCCGTCTTTTGTCTTATGAAACTTTTCATCCTGACTGTTTTTTGTTTTAGGTGAAGAAAGGTGTTGTGACCAAAGGAGGGCGTTTCCGTCCCAACAGTGTGTTTTTCCGAACCCTCACTGGCCCGGTGCATCTTCACCGCTCCTCAGTCAACAGGTTAGAGCATGATTGAAAATTCAGCTACAGCAGGTGTTGACTTAAATAGTGTGTGTATATAAATCTAAGGCCTTTCTGTATGTTCCTTCATGATATTTTAGAGGGAAAGAAGAGTTCCCAAGTCGCTGGTTGACCTTCTTCTATGCAGTCCAGTCAGGCGGGACCGTTTTCATCAGAGACTCGTCTGTAGTCCATCCACTCGCACTGCTGCTGCTCACAGACTGTGATATCACAGAGACAGGTAGGACATGTCACTGCTGACAAAATACAGCTTAATTTCACTTCAGTTTAATAAGCCTGACACTGTGTTGTTAACTTATGTCTGAAGTGAAGAAGCTGTTGTTTTACCTAAATCAATGGTCATTTTCAGCCCAGAATGAAGAATATTAAAAGATAGAGGTTTTTTTTTTTTGTCACTTTGGCTCTGGCAAGAAACATCACATTCCTTTTCTTAACCCCACTGACAAACCTTTGAATTGGTTAGTTTTTCCAACCAAGCTAAAAGCTGCCAATGACCAAAAACCTTAATTCATCTCTGGACTGTGCATTCTAAAAGTATTTTCGTCTGAACAGTGACGATGCAAATATATAATCTGTTTTCTAAACAAGAATTATTTTTTTTCCTTGTGTCCCAGTGAGAGGAGACATGGTGGAGGTGTCATTTCCTGGTCGCTCTCTGATGCACTGCGAGTTGACAGCGGAGACGTGGGAGCTGCTGTGGGAGCTCCGCACCTCCATTCAGACCATGCTCTACCGAAATCTCAGCAATCCCAGCAACGCTATCACCAACTCTTCTCAAGATGGAAAGCTCATATCCTTGCTCATCGGGCTGCTCAACAATACAGACTCAAGCTCTTTCCCTCGGCATCACTACAGCGACAGTGAGGTGGATTGAAGACCACGAGCTTTGTACACTTGTACATCGGCTCCTCTGACTGGTACAGAGGAAGGATCATGGCATCCTTTTTTTTGGTTAAATGTCCGAGTACATGAGCTTGCGCTTAATGTGCTGAACTGTGGAATGTCCTCTGCTTCTTGAGGTAAATTATCAACTTGAACTGACGTGGGAGGAATCCATGTTGGACTTAATTGTTTCATGGTGAGTTATTTGCTTTCTGAAAAGCAGGTTGAATTTTTATCTAACAAATAAAGACAGTGTCTGGCCAGAGGTCATTTAAAATGACTGTGAAGTAAATATCATATTTATTGTAATAAATATTCAAATGTCAACATGAGGAAAACTGTTGCATTCTTTTTATTCTCCACACGGAATCTCCACTTAACTGTTAAAGTGTTTATTTACTTAAGAAAAATCTTCCATGAACTGTGTGTGGAAGCTTGTCAGACGTTTCAGTAGTTCCTCCATGATGTCCTGAGGCGTCATGATGCAAAATCTGTAGAAAGAACAGAGGGTTACAGGCCTGAGGTGTAAAATGTTCCAACACGTATTTTGAAATATTCAACTCTTCTTTGAAATGGTCCACTTTAACTGTTTTTATGTTATGATGCATTTACAATTGATTAATCTGTAGTTTTATACCTGATGTGGAAGGTGCCTTCCTTTTGTCCGTACTCACAACCTGGACTGACTAACACACCAGCCTCCTCTAGCAGCCTGGAGCAGTAGAACGTGTCTGGCTTCATTCCCACTTCCTAAAATATGGAAAAGCATCACATTTGATCACAGATATGTGACAAATTAATAACATTGCTCTGGTTTTGCCGTGCATTCTGTAAGATGGTATTGGAACCTTGGCTTTCTGAATGGCTTTAGGTGGAATATGAAGTCTGGGGAACACAAATATTCCTGCCTCCACGGGCTGGCAGCAGAAACCCGGCAGACTGTTTAAAACCGCACGTGCTGTCTTCACATTATGAACCAGCGCCGTCCTGATGTGTTGTTTCTCCTGCAGAACAGGGAGTTGGAGGCAAGAACAGAAACAGTAATTATAAGTAATTTTCAAAAGAAAATCAGGCAATGAAACATCCTGCTAAATAGTACAGTAATCTCTGTGCTCACCACATCATACAGAGGGTATGATGGATCTCCTGGTTGTGGAGGGTTCATCATCAGATCCAGAGCCATCTGACCCAGCACAGGGGCACAGGTGTCCATGGAGAATATCGTGTAGATGTGTTTCATAACCGCAGGGTCCAGATTTACCAGCTCCACATATCCACCACGTAGACCGCACCTGGAGAGACACAAATCCAAATGGAGTCGTAACATTGCCAATATGAAAACTTTTATGTTATATGTTAACCATTTATGAAATGATTATGTGAACTCGGAGACTTAATATAATTGTACGTCTTCCCATCTTCTTCATCATCCCTTGAACCTGATGGTGAGATTGTTTTCTCAAGTCAAGAATGAACTTTGTTCTAAGTTTTGTGACGATCACCCGGCACAGAGTAACTCACTCACTCTCCCATGTAGCCTTTGGACGCTGAGTGGAAGGAAGCCAGCTCCACTGTGTCTGAAAGAGGAGGCCCCATCTCCGCCAGGACCCTCTTATAGGAGACAAACTCACTGTTCTCCCCATAAACACATTCCTGATAAACCTGTGGAACGGAGACTGTCTGAATTTGCTGTGCACCTGTATTTACTGACTATGAATTTTTCCATTATGCTTGGATAGATAACACTTTTAAAACATCCACCTCATCTGCCAGAAGGAAGAGTCTCTTCTCTGAAACTAATCGGATCACCTCCTGCATGGATTTCCTGCTTTGGACGTGACCTACAGGCAAACACAGGAAAACAACAATGTGATACTGAATATATTAGTATAAATATACTTGGATGATCTCCATTCTGTTTTATTACCTGATGGATTTCCAGGGTTGATGACATACAGAGCCACAGGATTACACACTGCCTTGGCAGACTCCAGGGCTCGTTGCAGCTCCTCCACCTGCAGCTCCCAGCCCTGCCTCTCACTCAGGTAATAGGGAACGATGACGGCTCCCAGTCCCTCTAAGGACAACGTGGTTGTGCTGTGACACGGCACTGGAGTCAAAACGCCAGTTCTGGTAGAAGCTTTGCTGTTCACCAGGATCTTGAGCATATTCTTGTAGGCACACGAAAAGACTGGGTGAGCATGAAGATCGTGATAATTTACAAGAGAAAGGAGTTTGTTATAATAATATATATTATAGAAATATTGGTTGTTACCGTGAGCGCCCACTGTGAGCCTGGGCTGATGTATATGTTTTCAGGAGGGGACGGAGCGCCACCATCTCGTCTGGTTATGAATTCAGAGACTCTGTGGACTATTTTTGGAATACCTCTTGTGTTTGTATAGGCACCTGTAGAAATAACACAGATTGTGATGAACTGTCACAAAATAGACTAATAAAAAAAGCTGCGATGAGACTGCAGCACAGATTGATGATATGACGATATAAAATGACTCAGGAACTTGTTTTGACGGCGTTTCAATCCTTTTAAAATGACGGTCAGACACTTGTCGATAGTAGGTCCCTAGAAGTTCATACCCTTGTGTGGTTTGTAATTTGCACTTCAGGCTCACCGTGCAATAACACAAAAACATCCCCTCACTTACTGGGCTTCTAATCATACAGGTTTTAAGTTTTCTACCACCACCCCTTCATTATGCGTTTGAATGAAATCTCATTAGTGGTGTTCAAAACATTGAAAAATTAAAAATTCAACAAGGCCTCCATTCATAAAACAGCCGATCTTTTACTCTGCGTAATTCACAGTAGCACTTTTGTCACCAGTTTTTACAGGAACTATTATTAATGTGGACAAGATATGTTTCTGTAAACGCTTTAAAATGTAATTTTTCAAGGTATTTAGCCCCTTAAACACTAATTCACAACTGTCCCCCCCCCCCAATGTGTTGGTACAGGGCCGAAATCTTCTAGACAGGCATAGGTTACTTAAAAAAGAGAGAAGTCTAAAATGATTATTTTTATGTTTCTAATAACTTCATTACTGCATTCAACCCTAACCCTTACCTACACTCCCTCCACAGCATTCCTGAAGCAGCCTCTGGGCCCTCTGTCTGACGTCCACAGGCAGTTTGTCACTGTTCACAAGCTGAGGGTAAAGACACGCTGCCAGAACCTGCACAAGATGAGACCACATCAGAGAAAGACAGAGGTTATAAGTTCAGATGGAAACACAGGGGGATCGCACATGCAGTTTTTTTTTTACACAGCTTAAAAGTGCAGCCTGTGAAGGTCACTGATTACCTGACGGACAAACGACAGAGGTTTGATTCCTGCCCTGTGCGGGTCGCCCCAGCAGACATCTATCACTTCTTTGTACGGTTTTCTCACTCCCTGTTAACAAAGCCGAGATTCCATGTATCACAACACATTTTGGAAAAACTACTGTAGCTACCATATATCGTAGATTATTATATTACTATATATTTTTTGTCTTTACCTGTTTGAGCTCTTCCCTGATCCGGATTGCTTGTCTGGCCAGGACTGCGTACTCCAACTGCCTCATCTGCTTCACATTTGGACTCATCTCCTGCAGCACGGACATCTCGGTTTGTCTCGAACCTCGATCTGACCAGACAGACGACTGTTCTGAGCTGAGCTGTGTCTTGCTGGTGAACTTGCTCTAAGTCCAGTCACAGAAACCAGACCACACAAACGAGAAAGGACGCCAACATAAACATGGGAGAAATTTGGTAATATGTGCCTAATTAACAGACTTTACTTTTGAGAACATCTTTTCCTGAGAGTTTGCTGTTTTATATTATTGATTAACCATATTTCGCATTGACGATAAAAACCCTTTACTTATCAACTTTTTAGTCGGGGGGGGGCTGCCACTATAGGCCCCATTAGAAATAAAATATTTCTTTTCACAAAAAGCTGGAGGGCTTTTAATTTGAAAAGCTTACAGGAAGCGTCGCATAACAGTGAATTAAATATAAATAAAGGCATATTTATAAGTCTGCTTCAAATAAATGCATCAAGTTAAAACTCCTGTCTTTGACACAAATGTAGTGGTCAAAAGTTTAGGGTGACAGTTGAATGCCAATCGGGTTCACCACATATATCCAGAAATAAACGGGACGGGAGGCTGAGGATTCCAGAAATAGACAATTTATTCAAGTTGGACAAAGGATTTAAAAAAGACTGATCAAACAGCACAGGATCATGTGCAATGTAGGGAGTACTGGCCTGTACTTGATATAAATAACAGATTAAAAAGAGAGAAGTTAAAGGCTCCAGACCCAATTTAACAAAGTTAAAATATCATGCATAAAACAAACACAGCACACTTTAAGAATCCCAACACTGGTGTGATTGCACCAGTGGATTATCACTGCAAGCGATATTATACAATGAAATAACAGAAGAGGGCCTCTAGTTTACGGAGCCAATAACTCACCAATATTCAAGCCATTAAACCAGGATTGCACAGTACCCGTCAACCACATTGCACATTACCCACAGAACAAAGAACAAAATAAAATAAACAAAGAAACCAGAAATCAAACCAATTAATCAGAAAGAAACTAAATCTAAACAAAATGAAATCTAAATGTGGGGAAAAAACAGTGACCGTAAATATTCTGCCTGAAGGCAGCCCTTCAATTCATTAAAATAAACCAGAGACCCACGCCGTCCTTATTGTCTTGACGACAAGTAAAGTATCGTTCCCATTAGTTTGTGTATACACGCTGACTGGAGATTATTACAGCGTGCCTGTATGGCGACGCTGATACCGTCTCTCACACACACACAGCTGTACGCTGGGCTCGCAACAAACAATTGGCGTCCACACCTGCTGCCCAGGCTACACTTCCTCACAGGACCGGCATTGGAAAGAGGATAAACTTCGCCAACTCCCCTCATCCTATAGGCATCGCCGTCCTGTCAGGTTAATTAGAGCTGTGATTTTATATCTACAATGACATGTAAGCATAACTAGGAAAGTAACACTGCGAAAACTATCCTGTTTTAGCTAAAGCTTTTTATTAAGGATTGACCCCATTACACAAATATGGTTTATATGTTGTTTGATGTTTTTGATTAATAAATAGTAATTACTTTGTAATGTAATTTCATATTTATAGTACTTCCGTGTTTCTAACATTTCTGTTGAGTTGGATGTTTCACGGTGACGTTTCTTTCCGGACATAAATAAGAGACGGACTCCTGCACTTCCTGTTGTGTGAATGTAGCTCGGTGCTCAGCTCGGGCAGAAATGGAAGAATTTGCGCGGCGAGGAGAAACACGCAACCTGCCCGCGAAGGAACGCGCCCTCTCCGAACACCGGTGGACCGAATAGACCGCTCAGAAGCAGCGGGCAGCAGTCCCACCCGCCGCGGGGCTTCAGTCACCCCCACCCCGCCTCTGGTGTCCGCGACATGGCTCTCAGCTCGGGCGGCTGGGCTCCTCCAGCCCCGGTGCCTGCCTCCTCGTCCCAGCAGGCTGCCTGCGGCGGGCCTGCGCCGACCGCCTGCTGCACCACCGTGCTAATGTCGGTCCGGGTGTCGGTGTGCCACTCCGGGATCCGGCCGCTGTGTCTCCCCGGGGCGGGCAGCGAGACTCTGCGCCTCCAGCTCAGCATGGACCCGAGCCGGGCCGGAGAGTTCCGCCTGGCGCTGCGAGACACGAGCGGAAACCGCAGTGTGGTGAGAGCCCGTTCACCTGTGTAGCAGCAGAGCAGCCTCCATGTTAGTGAGGAGCCACAGATTGTGTTTGTGTTTTATATCCACACGGGCCTGTACACAGCCTCTGGTGGAGCAGTCAGCCACAGACTCAGGCTTTAAATCACATTAGGTCTCCTCCACTTTGTGTCTTTATCATGACAACACCACCACAGACTTTCCCCCGGATCCACTGCGACGACTCGGCGTCAAACATTCAGCTGAACCTTAACTTCAAACTGCTGTTCTCATCTGACAGTAACTCAGATTAACTCCTAACAAGTTTATACATGTTCTATAAACCTGCAGCTTTATATTGTCTCCGAGTTACAAGAGCCCGAGTTCAGAGCGCTTTTAGTTTCACTTTCAATTCCTCGCTTCCCATCAACACCTTCACTCTTATGAGAATCATAACAGCAACATCGGGGAGGAAACCCTTCGACGGTGACTCTCTTCGGTTTCTCTGTTGTCCCCACTACAAGGAAACAAACAACCGCTTTGTTCAACCTTGAATTTGTCCCATGTGTCATGACAGACATGTAACACACGTACTATGACAGTCCACTCTCTTGATTCGTGTCAGACGTCGCTGTAAAAGTCCCTTTTAGAGTTCCACACATGATTCATCACCCGAGCACAAGGTCAGTTTAGACCCAGCATCTCTTATCATTCTACATCATAACATAAGACTGGGCTTTCCACATGATGTAATCTGGTTGTAACAGTTCAAATACTGTGCCTCTGTTACAGTCTGATGCCACCGCTCCTTTAATACACACTGATCTTAATTACTACATATTCTCTTCTACCTGATTGTCAACATGTAGAAACTTGATGAAATGGAAAAGTAGGAACTAGAGAATTATGAATAAACCTTCACTTTGTTTCACACCAAGCAGGAGGAAATGACTCAGGGATGAAGTGGATGATATGGAGAAACATACATGTTACTGCATGAATTTCCATGACATGATTTCTACTTTATAAGACATGATTTGGAAAATCTGACATGACAAATGCTATTTCTAGAGAATGTGTCCTCTGCTGTGTTCCTCTCTGCTGAGCGGCTGCTTGGTCTCAGGCGGTAGATCAGTGCACGCACAGCAAACGCGGTCCCTCATGCATTTGATAGATGCTTATGAAACACTTATAGTCATTTAGTAAACATGTTAATTGGGATGCGCACGGTAAAATACGATCAGTTATACAAATCAATCTGAGGATTAGAATTCAAGTGGCCCAAATGAGCTCTAATTAAGTTACCAGCTGGATGTAAATGAGTTGCTTGCTCAACAACCAGCGCTTGTGGAAAAGCCCTGATGAGAAAAAGTTTTGAAACTATGACACCAGAAAAATGAAGGAAAGACTCTCTCAGCGTTTGGCAGCGTTATGGTATTTGTTGGGACAAACTTCCTTTTGAGTTCCGGAGTGCTGACGGTCACACGGAACAAAAAGAAACAATAACATACAGCTAACAATGTGCAGCAGTTAGTTTAACGTGAAGTTTAGCCGCCCTGCAACGGTTCAGAGGTAAATTCAACCTTTATTACCACATCAGTGCACAGTTTGCTCACATGAGGCTTGAAGTTCATTTGAAGTAGCAACAACGACATATACTTCATGGTGTATACTTCATGGTGTATACTTCATGGCGTGTACTTCATGGCGTATACTTCATGGTGTGTACTTCATGGTGTATACTTCATGGTGTATACTTCATGGCGTGTACTTCATGGTGAATACTTCATAGCACAGATTTCAGACTGAGCCTGATGCATCATAAAATGATCCACTGAAAGGATCATGAAGCCTAACAGTGGATCTACCACTAACAACATACCTGACAACATACCTGACAGATCAGTAACACAGTGCTTGATGTGTTACTGGGTTAATGGAAGAGTTTCATTCTAGTTTCTTCATCTACTTCTGGTCTTTCCAGCCCAACATATGTACATTTGACCCTTCGGCTAATTATTGCTGGTTTTCTATTTGCTGTTTTCCTCTAATCAAGCAGGTTTTATTGCATCTGATCCTTGTCCTTTACCACCTTACCTCAGTTTCTTCTTGATTTCTCTTCCTTTAAGCGCACACAGGGCTTGTTCACTATAATAAATTTACCCTGCGGTGCTGAAGTAAGTTCTTTAAATCCTTTTGTTTTCTCTGTATCTCAGGGACTTTGTTTCCATTTCAGGACAAGTTCTTTGTTCTCTCTCAGTATTACAGCTGATTACTGGCTGCGGGCCGCATCGACCCCAGCCGTAGAGACGCACGATCATTCTTGAAGTTGACCTTCTTTTGCACTCTGCCAGTCTCACCTCCTTAAGTCTCGCAGTCCTTTTGTTCATCAGATCCACTCTGTGCTTTGTTCCCTAAAATCTGACTTTGCTTGGAATCAACTTTTCATCTCATGCCAGACAGATTCCCTCCCTACAATCGAGATGCTTCTTGATTTGCATGGTTCTACTTTGATCCCAGCTTCTTTTAGCTTGTCTGCCTGAGCTGGCAGGCTTTTCATACACCGTCATTTCACAGTATGTATAGACATATACACACACACACTGTCTGGCAGGTGGCAAATCCCTCTTTGCTGTCTTTGTCTCACCCACAACAGACGTCAGTGCCCTAATGTTTCTCTACATTGCCTCAGTGAAAGAAAAGATTATACTCGACAATCCCTTCGCCTCCAATCTCCCTTATTTATGACAAGTCTTTCACTGTCAGAACCAAGGTTTCACTTGCTTCCTGTAATATTTCAGGGAATTATTTCCCTTTTCTCACTTTATCGTGGTCGTGCAAAGTGTTTTTCGTGTTAACGTCTAAGAAAAGGTTACCATAGGTTTATCTGCAAATTCCAAGGAATGTCTGTTTCCCAAGGGCCTGCAACTAAATGATCATAATAAAAACAGCACTGTCGAGCAAATCAAGTCAATTCATACATGAATCCATCAGCAGATAATTAATTAATCAACAATTATTTAGATTTTTCTCTTTATTTTTTAAGCAAAAGTGACAAACATTTGCAGCTTTTTCAAATGTAAGGATTTGCCTGTAAATTGAAGATTTATAAATTTTGGACTGTTGGTCAGACTCAAAGAATTCATTGTAAATATTTCCCCATTTTATTCTTTTTTGTAAATAGAAGTTAATGACATGCACCACATTTCCTTTCTTATGGCCTTGCAGAAATACGACGACGCCTTCTGAGATCTGTTTGTTGTTGTTCACCCTCAGTTCATTGCCGAGTTTGACCTGCGCTCGGTGCAGTATGAGGTCAAGTCCCCTCGCTGCCATGAGATGCGACTCGCGGCTCCACCACACGACTGCATCCGCTTCAACTTCCGCTGCGACCGGGAGGCGGAGGAGTGGGCCACAGTGGTGATGTCATCACTCAGAGAGGCACATAGAGGTGAGTCTGACAGATTTTGTCTTTATTCCTCAACCTGCTGCGTCTATGAGCTGTTGTTTTTGAAGATGTGGTTAAAGCAGTGGTTCTAACCAATGTCACACACACTACAACTATTCAAGATTAAATAGTACTTAGATAAGACAGATGTGTCCTTGTAGTTTATATAGTTTAGTGTCCATATCTACATTTCCTCCTCTTTCAGGCTGAATATAAAATATGGTAAACCAACAACTGTCATTTGCCTCAAAGGAAAGGAATAAAAATAGGAATGGCACTCAGTGAAGCTCATACATCTACCAAGACACAACATTTTTGCGGGCTATCTCGCAATGTTAAAGCATGTGGGGGGAAAAGGATCCTGGAGCTGCCCCCTGATCCGGATCCACGCCCAAATTTTAGGGGTTCTTCTAGGACTAATAGCACATCCTTCCACCAAGTTTCATGGTAATCGGTTCTGTATTTTCGATGTAATACTGGTAACAAACAAACTAACAAACGCAGATGAAAACATAACCTGCTTGGTGGAGATAGGAAAATAAATACAGGAATAAATAAATAAATTACAGATGTACGTGAGCAGACACCATCATGGAAGTAAATTTTTCTTTTTTTCTTATCTTTAAAATAAAGAGACCAGATGAATTGGATGTTAATCTCATTAGTTCCTCACTGTCTATTAAACATTTATAACACAGAGCTGTGGACATTTTCTAAAGTAAACAAGTTGTTTAGTTGCTCTGTTTATAAAAAACAGGAAGAGCAGCAGTACGTTTGTTAAGTAGAGAATGTTAATTGCTGCAAAACTATCAAGGTAGATTCTTCAAGCAACTGTAAACTGGGACTTAAGTTTGTCAAAAGAAATGACAAGTTAAAGTGTAATGTCTGTAAATTACACATGAGCCGAATTTATGAAATACTTCAATGAAGTAAACGTAAGGAATCGCTTGATTGTGTGTCTGTGACGTGAAGTCTTTTCTGTGGGATTAAGGTGTGTTGCTGATTCACACGTTGGGTCTTTATCAGCCAAACGTAGCCCGAACAAATACTCATATCGGTTGATATTGTTGTCTCTTCTCTCGTCTGACAGTTGCAAACATTAACACGTACGAATCAGATGCCAGACAGAACCATACGGTAGCAGCCATGGAGCAGTGGAGCGCTGCCTCGCTGCCGGTAACTGGTGAGTGTCGCCGTGTTTCATCCCTCTCTCAACAAAACATGCTCTGAAACGGACGCCTCTGAATGCTGCCTCGTTGTTTGTAGAGGAGCTGTGCTTGGAGCTCGCCAGGGCCATCGAAGCAGGCGACACTCAAGCCGCTTCCCAGCACGTGTCCGCTCTGGCTCGACAAAAAGCGGTGCTGACGATCCAGCTGTCTGAAAAGAACTACGCAGAAGGGGAGATTAGGTGAGTGGTGTTGTGCTAAAGAGTTAGTCAGAGTAACTACGACTCATGGGTCTTCCTGGTTGTGTATGTGCAACTCACCGTGCTGTATTTGTGTTGCAGTCTGTCTGTGGTTGTGGAGGATGTTTCGTCGTCCTGTTGCGTCACAGTGAAAGTGTTCCCCTACATGACGGTGGCTGCCCTCAAGCAACAGGTTAAAACAAACAATGAATTGACAATGAGATAAAAAACATCATATAGTTGCTTTGGCAGCTCCAGTGACCTCCTCCGCTCTTCTTCTTCAGGTGTTTCTCGAGTACGGTTTCCATCCTCGCGTGCAGCGCTGGGTGATCGGTCAGTGTTTGTGCACCGAGCCGAGGTCGTTAGCGTCGTACGGGGTGCAGAAGGACGGGGACACGGCGTACCTCTACCTGATCTCCGCCCGGCAGGCCCGCGTTACCCGCCAGCTGTTCCAGCAGGACCTGGAGAGCGCCCTCCTCGCCCCTCCTGTCCCCCCAGGCAATGGACCCATCTCGCAGGATTGGAGGGCTTATAGCACGCTGCCCTCGAGGCTACCACACAACAACCAGGGTCAGACTGATCTTTTCATACCTTTAACAAACAGCTAAGGATTTTAAATAGGATGGTTTAAGTTCATGTTAACACTTCTAAACTAAAAGAGGGTTTCATTTCCTACAGTGAGGGATATTTATACAAACAGCAAACTGCAGTACATGTTATGTCAGTCTTTGGTGAGTTTTATTGTTGGCATAAAAGTCTGAAAATATGTAATGTATGCTTCATTTGGTTCAGTACTTCAGTCATCTAGCCTATATTTCTAAATCTGACACATTTACATGTTAGATTTAATGTTAATTAATGTGCATTGTACAATTTATAAATAAATAAACATAAAACATGCACATCATTCAGCTGATATGGATGTTAACAGTAAATTTTGCCTTCTACTCACCGTTTCATCTTAAAACGAGTGTTTGAGTACAGAGTCAACACCAGGAAACGTGCCACTCTGTACAAGTACTGCATGAATACTCCATTACTACACAGGACAAAGCACAGAACTTGTCTTTTGTTGTTTTTTTTATCAACTTTAGGCGGAGCAGGAGGAGGCGGAGGCGATAGACCAGCTGATATCAAAGATGTCCTCGACTTAGAGAATCTGCGCCTGAGTGATCACACCAACAAAGCCAGTAAAACACAGGTAACTGTATGACACCAGTCTGTACTGTTTATAAGTTCATCATTGATCCTGTAATGGATCTACGTTAAACTCTGCTCAGACTGCAGCAGTTTAAAAACCTAGATAATTTTGAAAACTGGTTTCATCACAAACATGAGAATCGTCACAGATATTCTTCTCAATAATCTTAAACACACCGGTACTACAAGATAAGAAAATAATGACACAGCACAGACTACAGGATATTATTAAGATTATTGCTCCAGAGGCAGCGATGCATCACCTCACGTGTCTCATGTGGCCTCAATGTAATCACAATGTCTGAGAGCGACAACTTGCTCTAATGTTAATGAATAAAAGCAGAGGGCCAAACGTTCAGGATGAGAAAATGGTCAACACGAGTTATCCATTCTTCAGGTGAGATTTTATAACATCTGTCCAGCTGACGTTCATATCAGAATGTTTAGCGTTGCTTGGCAGCTCCGTCAGCTGATCCAGTCTCTGGCTGTTGTGGTTCTGCTCGGAAAGTACTGAAGTAATCATCCAGATTTTAAATCCTGAATATCAAACAAGTTTGATAATTATCAGGGCCGAATATCTACAGCGTAGATTTCTCCACCGAGTCCTGGGGCTCCTGTTGTCTTTAGGCTCCTTTCACTTTCCATCACAACTTAGAACTAGGGCTACGTTGTAGCACTAACGGGCCTGAGCACACGCATTTTGAAGCCTGTTGCAGTTAGTGGAGAGAGCGATCAATGACCAAGCGCACGTCTCCGCGTTTTGCGCACTGCGGCAAGGACAAACGCTTCACTTCCTGCGTCCGTCACGCGATGTCGATCCTTGCCTGCTAATTGCTCATTACGGTCCACGCTATCAATTGCACATCACACCGTGAAAATTTTATGTAAATCAAATGATAGTTGTAAAACAAAGCTTACTTCCTGTTGCCAGACTAATAGATCTGTAGGGGCTCTGATGTAGCGTGAGCAATTTTGTGTCAATTGGACAATGTTACAACAACATAATTATCACACTGATCAGTAGGTGGCGCTATATGGAGCGTCCGTCTGTCCGTCCGCAAAAAAAAAAAAGACAGACGGACGAAATCCACGTAACGTAAGTTACGAAAATGTGGGAAATGGCCAAATTGACCACTAAATCTAAAATGGTCGACATCCTGTTGCCTTTTTCATAATGCACTGAGAGACTATTTTTGTGCATCTGATTATGATACACAACTGTCCTCATTTTCGTGAGGATCGGTGAAAGCTAACTGAGGGTCTTTTCCGTAGGTGGCGCTGTTGAGCCATTTTGCCACGCCCATTTCAAATTACTCCAGAATACAATAACTTTTTGGGGTTTTGAATTTCCTGCAAACTTTGGTCGGAATTTGAGCATGTCTAGGCCCTGAAAAAGCCCAAAAAGGGAAATAATAATAAGAAAAATCCTTACAATGTCAATAGGGCCTCCCACCGTTTGGTGCTCGGGCCCTAATAAGTTCAAATAAAGTTTTCTCTGAGCTGTCAGACTAAGAAGAAAAGTAAAATGACCTTACCTCAACTCCCCTCCTCTCCGCAGACCGAGTGGGCGTGTCCCTCATGCACTTTCATCAACAAACTGTCTCGTCCGGGCTGCGAAATCTGTGCCACAGCCCGACCAGACACACACATCCAGCAGGTACGGCACCAGATCTCCACTATTCAATGCACCTGTGCTTCTCCACTTTACATTTCCCCTCAGTGACAGTCACCTCTTTATTTCTCTCTTTCACAAAGGAGAAAGGGAGGAGAGAGGAGCGGGGGGAGCCTGGTTTGAGCAGCAGCAGCTGACTGCCCATCATCACCCTCCTGTTGCATTTTCTCACTCACACACACATACATGCACACACACGCAGAGTGAGGATGCTGCATCTGCCACATACATGTCGACAAAAATACTCCCATGCAGACTGTCGAGTGCACTGAGTCGTCCGACAGCGAGCAGGCTGCTGACGACGTCTGAGGCGCTGTAGCATGACACAGGCTCAGACCTACGGTGGACGCTCGGAGGATGAACTGCGGCATCAAGCTTTGACCATTCATGATGATGATGATCCTGACATACATCTGAATTTGGCCAGAACTCTTTCTTATTTATTTTACAGGGTGTGTGTGTGTGAGTTTGTTTGTTTGTTTGTTTGTGCGTGTGTGTGTGTGTGTGGTGCAAACAGCAAAGTCTGATTTAATATTTATTTTAGGGAAGAGAGAAGTGACTCCTTCTCGTGTGATTGCGTCTGAAGTCGAGAGGACGTCGTACTTTCAGTTTCTGCCGACTGTGAAGTGAGAGGAAAGGTGAAGCTCTGTGGGAACATCCCACTCTGTTCAGGTGTGTCATCTGTCGGTGCCAAAATGTAGGGATTAAAAAAAAAAAAAAGAGCGACGATAAAATGAACAGAAGTAACGATGTTGCGTTTACAGGGTTGTCAAGTGCTTTTATTTTTTATAACGGTGTATCAAGTGTATTATTTTTAACAAGATCCGTGGACTAATTGATTAGAGTAGATTTTATCCGTTGATCTAATTTTACCCGATTCCCTCTGGGCTGTGACAGCGATGGAATGATCTGTTTTCAGTACATAATACTGTAAAAACTTGCATTAGCTGAATAAACATAATGGAACTAAACCAATCACGTTCTATCTATTGATCTATTTTTCTACGATTCACTGATCGATGGACAAATTGTTCAGGTTTTAATTGCAATCAGCCGCGTGTCTTCATGGATTCCATTGGTTGATCCACCACTAAACGTATTAAATTGCCTTGAAATCCAGTTCAGACATGTATGGTTCCCAGACAATTGTCAGATAAGGACATTGTTGGTTCCCCCAAGTTTTCCTCTGGTATCACCTGCAGGTTGATATTTTTGGCTTTCAGTGAAATTTCTTGATAACATTTGAGAGCTGGAACACGAGTGCATCCGTAGTGATCACCTCTGCAGGGGCGGACATGTTACTCTGAGGATGAATTCAGTAGACTTTGGTGATCTGTCTTTTCCTCTTGTGCCTCTGTCTAGTTACGTTTGGAAGTATCTTCCAAAATGTCTCTCTGCTAGATGGATGAGCAAAAATAAACAGTGTAGATATTCTTCTTTGAAGTTGACATAATTTCCTTAGGTTTAAGTGCAGTAAAATAAAGAACATGTTCCAAACATTTGCACATTCCAGTCTTTTATTTTAGAATTCATAAATATAAAATAAACACGTTCCAAAGAAATTTATCAAAACAAGTATAAAAATATTAGATGTAGTGATGTTTGTTTGTTCAACAGATGCAGGTGAATGAATGTCTCACATGCTGCAGGCTGTTCATTGACCAATTGGTATCTTTCTGTTTCCCCCATAGAATAAACATGTTGATTATTATCATATCATTATCATCCATAAACAAAACATTAAATGCAACAAAACATAAAAACAGTGCAGTGTTTTTCCTTATGCGTCACAAACAAAAGACAGAAACCACGTTAAATCTTTTTTACAGAAGGCAGCCCAGTAGTTACTTATGTAAGATCATCCCTTTGTTCACTTAATAATTTGTAAAATGTTGGAAAAAGAAAGTTTCTGTTTATCAAGAAGGCCTGGTTGCTCTCCATTGTTTTAAGAATTGAATACTTGGAGTTGGTAGTTGAAATCTCAACAAATAACAACAAATGAAAGTAGGAGGAGTCACTGCAGTCTTTCCAAGTCAGGGAGAGATATTTATCTGCTTTTCAATCTCCAGTGGATTTAACTCCCATTCTTCCAGCTGAAGACAAACCTGAAAATACCTCAGAGGGGTTTCTTTCAAAGTCCTGCTTCATCAGTCTCTACTTCCAGAAGAGGATGTTCCAGAACAGCAGCCAGCAAGGATAGACCAGCAGGGCTATCAGTGGGTAGACCAGAGAGCCGTACAGGCAGTGGTCCAAGATGCCCTGCGAGATGACCGACAGGTAGAGCAACCAACCTTCCTGGAAGCTGACGGGTATTTCCTGCAGCTCTTGGAAGAAAAAAACGGAGAAGAGGAGCGTGCAGGCTGGGCTGAGGATGACCAAGACGAAGGCCGACAGAACCCTGAGTGGAGAAGAAGACAGTTCAGTATCACTTCCATTGGACTAACACCTCTACATCTCACTAAGTGTCCTTTTCTTACTTTGGGACGTGGGGTGTGACGAAGGCGGCCACAGGCACCAGGCTGAGAGCCAGGATGAAGCCCAGAGAGAAGTTGATGAGGGCGGTGCAACCCAGCAGCACGGCCAGGTAAAGCACTGCGACCAGCTTCAGCACCTTCCAGCCCTGCTCCGTCCCCTCGCCCGATAGGAGTCTGGAACAGGAAGAAGTACAAAGAACAGCTCAGTCTCCTGCATCACGGTGATCTTATAGGTTGCTCACGTTTACCCTCTGTCTGAACTGAAGCAGCACATGGTCATTTACAGCTGCTCAAATTAGAGATAAGATTTTGAACTACACAGGTTAAATTTAATTTCTTATATCTTACATTGAGACTGTACTCACAAACCCACTTTCCTATTCTTTTTGTGCAACAGGATTTCACTGTACATCTCACACTGCGCAGTTGGCTCAGAATATTGTATCTCTGAACATATAATACATTGGTTAAGACATGGAAAAGAGCATTAAAACCATATCAGAGGTTAGTTAGGGATCAGTAATTACCTGTTTGTGTTATGAGGCAAAGCCAGCCCCGCCGTGTAAACAGCAATGGCAGTCAGGACCACGGCCTCGGTCTCAGACACCGGGAAGTGTTCGACGGCCAGCTCCTGGAAACGGATCGGCAGCATGTACAGAGCTACTCCAGTCATGTGGCTGATCACCAGAGGAGTCAGCACAGACAGCACTCCTGGATTCAACTGCCGGGAGGAAACAGATTTTATTTCAAGTGGTGATTTATCAGCTCTGAGGAGGTGAATAATTCAATATCTGCTTCTCACCTGCTCAATGTCAATGACGCCATCCTCTGTCCTCGGTGGTGGAGTCACAAGTTGAACCCACAGGTCTAAGGCCTGTAGCATTGTCAAGGGAAACTGTGACACTTACAATTGACAAGTAAAAAGTCATAGTTTTAACAAGTAATTGTACCTTTTCAAATTGTAATTGAATGATTATAAAAGGATACACGAAGCAACAGAATGACGGCGAGCAGGCCGAAGGCGGGCATGTAGTAACCAATGGAGACAAAGTGAGAGAGCGACGGCATGAGGTAGAAGAAGTAGGATTGGTGCAGACGCTCCAGAAGGTTATTCAGCTTACGATACATTCCTTCCAGGAGTCTAAAGGATGTTCAATGGGGCAAAAACAGCAGTTATCAGGTGCACACCCACATAAATACATTAAAGCTAAATACTAGAAAAAGTCCATAGAAGCTCGCTCTGACCTGCCGACGGTGGTGGCGTCAGTCTTGTACTGGCGGAAGCTGTTGATGCCCTTGATGGTGGCGGCCTCAATGTGGTAGCGCAGGAACAAGCCGTGATCCCCCCAAGGTCGCCCACTGGCCTGCTTCATTACCATCAGCATCATGGTCTGGACTGCGTGGCTGTAGCCAGATACACTGTCCCAGTCGTTCCTCTGCAGCTGCAGAAACAGACAAGAGCGTAATGTTACCCATCCAACCCAGAGGTAATCAACACAACGCAAGAGAGAAGAGGAAATGTGCCAACCTTGCCCTGGATGGTGCACAGGACTCCTATCTTCTGGCAGAAGGCATAGAAGAGGTTGGCTAAGTCCAGGTTGGGTAACTGGCCGTTGAGGCCTTCCAACACCAGATCCAGGCTGGTGATGAGGTCGTGGCTGAGCTCCAGGGACAGAGCAGCCTGGATTGAACCGCCGCGGCCCTGCAGCGGAGTCCAGTCCATTCCTACAGGAAGTCAATTGAGAAATTTGTTTTTGTTATGAGCTCTGAAAGAACGTGGTTGAATGGTGCTGACTCCGACAGTAAATGAAGAATTTAAAACTAGCAGGGATATTTATTGGTGTGGTTCTTGAGAGCAGGTGATCACCTGTGGTGTTGGTGTGGTGGTAGCCCTCCAGCCAGGCCTGCATACCAATCAGATCATGTTCATTCACCAGGAAGATTATGTCCTTGGCCAAGTAAATCTGACCTATTGAAGAAAACAGCAGGAAAACCAAGAAATCATCATTTACATTGTGTGAAGCCCAAAAACTGATGTTAACCTGCAGCGCACAAACTGAATGAACTACAAATAAATAGATAAATAAAATGCACCAACTGTCCAGTATATGTATTTACAATGTTGCATTCAGGTAGAGTGAGGTGTTGTGGACTATATGTATGTCTATAACACAGACTGGGTGCGACACTCACCCCTGAAGTACTGGGCCAAACCAAGCAGCAGTCCCACAGCCTGGTTGTTGTCGTCACCCGGGCTGCAGCGAGCGCTCAGCACCAGCGCTTCAGTCCGTGGAGCTCGAGGGGCCCGAAGGATCCCGTATACATTCGTGCCTTTCACCATCTGAATTTAATGGGGATCCACCAAAAGTGCATGAAAATCATTTAAAAATCAGGCAGTCACTTAAAGAGTAAAAGTGAAAAGAGAAGAATGTGAGACCAAAAATGTAACTCACATATCTCTCTTTGTCTTCATCAGGAAAGGGAAGGGTGCGAGAGAAGCTCTGTGTAAACACTTCTAACCCTCTAGCCTGCATCGTCTTCACCAACCAATCCACAGGCATCCCACTGCAGAGACACAAGTGATCACACTACAGCACAACAACGAATACTATGAGGCTTAGCATGGCAGCTAAAACCAGGACAGAGCATTAAATATTCAACATCTGACAGATATTCAGGCATTAACATGTTACCCAGTTTTCTTCTTATGAGCAGCGAACTCTCTGCCGGTGGCCAGCGCCCTCTCCCCTGCTGGAAACCGCTCCTCCACCATGGTGGACCCCATGGCGTTCTCTGACATGTACGTCCGCAGGGTGAAGGGCTCGAAAGCCAAACCCATGAACCAGGCCACGCCCGCCATGTAGCAGACCATACTGAGGAAGGGACATGGAAATGACAGAAATTGTATGAAGGTGCAGACACACAGGTGTACAGTGGCTGGAGTAATAAAAGAAAAAGTGTCTGTTGTTTGTGAAAACCCCAACACGGCACTTTGAAAATCGATGCCTGTCTATTCGTGGTCTTACGGTACAGTTCATTGGAGTGGAAAGGTTTAATGACACTTATTATTGACGATTGATTTGATTTACACACAAGACATTAACAAGTTTAATGAAATGGAATATTATATGTATGTTTTTATGAAAATTAAAGGGGAAGTGGCTATAATTTAATTATATCATATTAAATATATGTAATTTTCTCAAAGATTCTACAGTAAAACCTTCTGAAACTTGACACACAGACAGTGAGAGTGACCATGAACAAGAGTGAGGTGAAATATCTGTGTCACCTCTCAAGGGATTTTTGTATATTAATATTTGATATGAGCAAGTAATGAGTGAAATACGAATAGACGCAGTCAAGGTGGGGCTGGCGTTCTACCGGGTTCTCGGGCTGCGGACTCACCAGATGGGGGTGTTGAGGCGGGTGAGCAGGCTGATCAGAGCCCGTCTCCGGTTCGGGTCCGACAGCAGCCCCATGTTGTCGTCTGCGGTAACACGACCCTGAAGCCTGGGCACACTGGACCCTGAAGGCAACACACACACACGTCACTTTAACATTTAAAATACGCACATTAATAGAAATATAGATAATTGTTATCACTGACGACCGCAAACGCTTAATATCACGAGTTTTAGTTTAATGTGAGGATGTATTAATCAGTGATTGTGTCGGTTTTCTGCTGCAGCATCTATTGACAGCTGGGGTTAGCCTGCTGTTAGCAGCGGTTAGCCTCCTGTTAGCTAGCAGGCTCACGTCACTGGACGGTGAAACAGCCGCCATCTGCAAAACCGAGGTGTTTATTCAAAGTAGTGTGTGAAATACTGCGGTAGATTCACTTCTGAACGGAATAAGTATGAAAACAAACCTGTTTACAGGCTACAGCCGGTCACATCCACCTGCCGGGGTGGAGCTCATTCACAGCAGCTAATAAAAGGTCTCCAGCTTCCTTGTTCCTGCGGGAACATTGACGTGGCGGACTGACTTCCGGTCCAGAAATAAAATAAAATTTCATATCCACAACAAATATAAAAAACAAAGCACCGAACAGGATGTGAAATACCACAGCTTTGAGAATTATTCGCATATGCTATCAATCAATTGCTTTATCATTGGTGTTATTTCAAAATTATATTAACCAGCAAAATTATTTGTTTGTATGAAAAGCTCGAGCACAAGTTTAACATAAATTTGATAAATTCAAAAGTTTGAGAAAATTGTGCTTTTTCTGACTTGATTAATTTCTTGACATTGTTGATGAAAACAAACGGCATCACAACATATTGAAAGCGTCTCAGAGATTAATCATTTGAAAGTGATGAGAAGATTTGTCTTTTCTTCCATCTTTGCACGTTTGGTTTGAGGTTGGAATGGGATCGAGCGTCTGACAATAACCATACGAATCTGTCACTTTCTGTACATGTTAGCAGTTGGTCAGATTAATCAGTGCTACAGCTAGTGGAATAAATAAATTCAGCTACTCACAAATAAGCAACACTGACAGGGTACAGAGTTCACATATTTATTGTTGGCTTCCCCACTTATATACAAAAGTACAAAGTAACTGCTATGAATGCATAATAAAAACAAGACAATCCATCCAAGGTCTTGCATCACTCTCCAGTGAGCATCGACACTTCCTGGAGATGATGTCGCACCACCTCATCCAGCACCTTGCTCACACCTTTACAGGCCGTCATGGCCGCTTCGATCAGCGCCTCCAGGTGGTCCTGATGCAGTCTGGCGTCCATCTGAAGCAGGGCTATCTGTCCACTCCGGGGAAGCAGCGCCAAGGCCAAAGAGCTCAGCCCTCCACTTTCCTCTGCGTAGCAAAGGTCGGCAAGGGGCGTCTCGTCCACGAACCCGACTGAGCAGGCGCACACGTAGTCCCGCATGGGGATGCCTGCGTCGATCACAGCCAAAGTGGCGGCATTCACACACACGCTGTAGTTCCCTCCATCTGACTGCAGAATCTGTTTGAAAAGAAAAGTTTTCACTGAATCAAGTAAAGCAAACGAAACCCGATTAAAACCACGTTTCCCTGTTGAGCGCTCTAACCACTGACCTTGACATAGATGTCGATCTGAGACCGCGGGTAAAGCTGGGTCATCACAGCGGCCTCGAACGTCTGTTTGAGGTGGAGGCTCATCTCTGTTGACTTGCGGTCACCATGGGGTCTCCTCTTCCTCTCTGCCGTGCTGAATGTGGCCATGCTGTACTGGCAGTTGATAACGGCCCGGTCGTGGAGAGCCCGACTCCGTGAGCCACGCATCTAGGGGGCGACAAACATACACATTTAATAACATATCTATCTATATTCATGTACTACCCTTATATACAACGTGAGGAGTGTTTTGATGGTTGAATGGTTGTAATATGCGGGTGTTGTTGGTGACCAAGGTCCAAGAATTGCAATGAAAAACAAACATAAGAAGAGAAGTAAAGAAAAATGGGAAAACAACAATGTGACTCCTGTCTCAACATTCACACTAATTACTGATATATAATGAATAAACATCTCTGTATAGACTGTGGAGTCAGATGTAGAGCACCGTGTGGAGGTGTTGGATGGAGGAAAGGTCAGAGGTCAGGGCTGTGTCTCTTCTTAACCCTTCCCCACAGAGATGGTGGGAAATGTCAGTGTTGTAACTTCATGAGGAAAATAAGAAATCCACAAGTGTTCACATACTTTTGATCAGAGCAGTGAGTTAACGAGGCGTTTATTTTGGCTCTAGTAACTTTACTGTTTACTTCTGATTATAAAACGCAAAAAGATCCAGATTTGCACTTTAATCTTCGATGTTTTCCGTTTTAAAAACAGGTCAAACATTACCTGGATGGATCAGCTGATAATCTAAACACACGTGCAACACACAAGTAGATGAATATTTGTATGGTTCATGGGAACAGGCGAACCGGCCTCCCTCCACCCGGGACTCCTACCTCATGAGGACCGTACACCACAGCCAGAGCCTTCGTGTTTCCCTGCTCCAGATACGCGGAACCGTCCGCCTGAGCGAACACCCCCATGCGGGCCTGCACCTTCCGCAGCTCGGTGGCTTTGCGCCCGTCCAGACGGTAACCCTGGTCCGACAGCAGCTCCATGCCCGCCATGTTTCCTCAGAGGCAGCAGCAGCGACCCGCGTGTCTGCTGCTACGGCAAGAGCGAAGGTTCAGAAGGCGAAGTTGAAAACGCGGATAGATTTCTCTCCTCTTCTGAGGGTATTTGAGTTTATAAAATACTGTACATACATGTAAATACAAGTATATTTAATATATTAATATAATATATAATATATTGTCCTGTCACATTCATGAACTACTCTTGTCCTTGTCATTCAATCTCCAGTTGAATCTAAGTGTCCCAAAGCAAGGAGAGCTGCACACCTTCAACACTTTTAAAAATAAAATTTATTAGCATCTCTAATGTGTATAAATAAAAACATATATGAAACAATGCATATACGTATAATGTAATGAGCTTAACAATAACAGGGTTACATGTGATACAAAGGAGCAGTCTTTATTTTAGACAGTGTATTGTGAGGAAAACTGTACCTTGAAATCAAGCCTTCAAATATGCATACCTATAAGTTGCAAATCTACATTCTTTGACAAGAATGAAACAACAATCTGTTTGGGGGGGTAACAGGGAAAATATGGCAAATTACAATTTTTGCATTCCTGTTTCTCACGATTTTAAAATATCCTTAATTTAATACATTATTAAATTCTGTACTTTTTGTAAGGTATCACTAACAATGTTGAGGCACGGAGCCGCAACACCATTCACAATGATCCCCTTAACGTAACATTACACTCAATGGAAACCCTCAAAAGGATTTCACTTCACTCTGTTCAATTTACCGAAGTCACATTGTTCCACAGACTCGTAACGATTGGTCTTTATAAGCAGACCTGAAATCTAGGGACAATATGACTATAATGTTCGACACAGCGACGAAAAGAAAAGAGGAAGATACCAGATGACAGATTTTACATGTAACTCACAGATCCAAAAGGATCAAAAACAAACAACTGGATTAGCATTTGACTAATGTAACAACCTTTGTCATTTTCTGCAATGGCTTGCTGTGCCTGGGTCAGGATACAGAGAAGACAGTGAGCGGATGCTTTAGTGGGAGGGGGAGGGGGGGCGATCTGAGGATTTGGCTCTCTAAGGCAAAAAGCAAAGAAAGGAAAGGACCTCTCTTCTTGTGTCACCCAATATTTTCTATTTGGTCATGCTTTAAACACCCGACGTGTTCAAATGTCTTACAAAACTGACAGATATGCACATAGGACGAACACTACGTCTGAAAGCTGGCCAGTACTTTACAATAGCCAATGTGATGTGGACTTGTAACAGACCGTTAAATATACACTGCTGACGACGAGGGGGGATCCCTTCAACCCACACATCTGTGTGTCAAACTGCCACAGACAAAGTCAGCTACAATGTGTGGACTGTTATTGGCCATTATCTCAGTTTTTCCTCATAAATTCAAAAGAAAAATGTCATACTTTAAAAGGGGATAACAACATCCAAGACTAACTGCTTCAAAGTAAAAAAAACAAAACAGTTGGTAGGTACAAAAAAAAGAAAAAGTAAAAGAAATAAGTGGTGTGTCTGCTTTAATACGCAGGGGTACGTGACAGTGAGAGGTTATCGGCACCCAAGGATCATGGCGACCTCACTCAGCCCTGTGGAATGAAGGGACTATGTAGTAGATCTGAAAAAACGATGGTCTCTGCTCCTTCCCAAGTCTTTAGAAGAGTGCAAAGATCCCCTTATTTTTCCCTGATATATCCATGTTCCCGCGTCCTAAAACTCGGCAAACTCTTTCGTGCATTTTTCCGTTAAAGAAACGCGGATTTCCTCCTCCTCGTAGTCGTCGAAGTTGCTCGTGTCCCCTGGGCCTCTGCACTTTGGTATGAACGGGGCTTCCACCTGCGGGAATAAGAGAAATACACATTTCAACATGCAGTATTTAAGTTAATGTCAAGAAAATAGCAAGAACTGATTGTTATGCTTATGAGTGATGACAACTAAAAGAGTTAGTGAGTGTTTAATGAAGTGCTCGACAGATGATCAGTGTGTGAAACCGTCTCCCTCCACACTTTTCGATTGTCGAAATTGTGTGTCTGGGTCCAACGATTTCTGTGAGTTTCCAAAACTGACACTTGTCAATCATGATCACTTCTCCTGTCTTCACCCTCTGTTCGACAGCAAGTTTATCTTCACAACTTTGAGTGTTGACATCCAGAACAGTTACAACATGAACTCTCAAGCTTTTAGATAAGGTCAGACAACAGTATATGCTTTGGAGTCAATCTCAAGCAAACAACAGCTTCAAAAGGCTCCTGATGTCATGGCTTTTGTTTTGCACCCTTATCATAATTTTTACCAAACATTTAGCTGTAATGTTGCTCTATTTTCAGACAATTCCCCAAAACATATTTCATATTTGCTTACTTGTCTTACGTCTTTGTTTATATTTTGTGATTACAAAAACTTATAAATAATCACTTGAAATTAAAACTATTTCAAACCTTTCTCAAGTGAAACTCAGTCTATTATCAATAAATGTCGGGGTTGTTTCTACTTTCAAGGCTAAAGTACACTTCCCATGTTTGCTTTGTTTCACCCACTGTACAGGAATCTACACATTTGTTTGACTAAAGGTCAACCCCAGACTGATGTATGGCATCGGTGTACTATTTCTGTTAAGTCGTCAGTCCACCTCCCTCAACTCTGTATTTAGTAAACATGTCGTATGTTTGACTGGTAGAGAGAAGACAATGACGGTGGAGAGATACAGAAAAATCTAACATTGTTATAGAGCTTGTGGAAGCAGATATTTTGAATTACTCTAAAGATTAAAGGCAACAATAAATCGGGGAAGGACATAAAGTAACAGAAATGGTGACATGATGTAAAAACAACAACCCACAACCAGCAGGCTCGGCTCTGAGGAGTCATTTGACCAGAAAGTTGGTCTAAAGTTGGTAAAAGCATTGAATGACTGTTTGGTGATCGAGGTTAAACAGAATCAACAGATCAATGGGACTGAAGCCTGAGCTAAACGTCTACTTTGATTAATCAAACAACAACAAGCAAAATGGCATGTGACATTCATTTCTGAAAGCCACTTTTGTGCGTGAACATCCACACAAAACAAACAGTGTCCATACACCTGGAACCCAGAACTATACAAAAAGATGATGTACAGTCCTCAGACACATTCCTGGAAAATAAACTGTTGCAGCATCATAGCCGGGAATTTTACAACTACCAAAAAAAGATCAATGTGAGTAAATCAATATCTAATTAACTTATGTAATGGTAGCTCAGTGTGGTGTCACTACAAATGGTATTCGGTGTCTTGCCTTTCTCTCGTAGATTGCGATCCAGTCTGTTGTGGCGAACCATTTGTGGCCCTTAATGTCATTGACTCCGTTCTTCAGGTTGCCGTAGCGTTTGGTCAGATCCACCTGCAGCAGGTTTCGCAACAGATCCTTTAAGTCGGAGCTGAAGTGGGAGGGAAATCGGACCTGGAAGAAAGAAGAGCTTATTAGTCGGTTGCATTTTTCCCCTCATTTTGGAAGTTATAAATAAAAACAACTGCCTGCTCACCTTTCCAGACACAATCTTCTCATAGATCTGAATAGGTTGATCTGCAAAGAACGGAGGGTAGCCAGCTGCCATTTCATAGATGAGAACTCCGAGGGCCCACCAGTCCACAGCTTTGTTATAGCCCTGAAACAGTCAAGACAGATAACAGGTATATGAGTATGTATTCTTTTTAAGAAGGGACCTCCACATGTGTCTTATATGCCGAAAGGGATGATAATAACATGAGCTTGCAAACATATGTTACAGCAAATTCGCCTCAAACAAAGTGATTTTCTGTATTTTTCTAAATCCAAATGCAGTTTTTTCATTTAACAAAAAGCTCCGTACTTTGCTGAGGATGATTTCTGGCGCCAGGTACTCCGGTGTCCCACACAACGTCCAGGTCCGGCCTTTTACCCTCTTGGCAAATCCAAAGTCTGTCACCTGGAAGTCAGGAGCACATATATTGAGCATGGGTCCACAGTGTGGACAGATGATACACAGAAGCATGATGTGCTCATTCGTTATGTTCCAGCTCACCTGAATGTAGCCATGGTGGTCGATGAGAAGGTTCTCAGGCTTCAGATCTCTGTATATGAGATCTAGTGAATGGAGGTACTCAAACGTCAGCACTATTTGAGCGGCATAAAACCGTGCATGTGGTTCACTGGAAAACAAAACAGCAGAAAATAAAAGGTCAAATCGATGGAAACACTGCACAGTAACACACTGGGAATTACATGTCATGAGTGTTTACTCACCTGAACCTTCCAATTCGTCTTAAGTGTGAAAACATTTCTCCTCCTGGAACATACTCCATCACCATGTACAAATTGGAGTTGTCCTACAAAAACCAAAGGCACTTAAATGGCTGATAATTTTTTTACAGAAAATGCATTTATATTATTCTATTTCATTAAAAAAAAGCACACATACCTTAAACGCGTACTCAAGTCTGACGAGAAAGGGGAAGCTCACAGCCTGTAATATCCTCTTCTCGTTTAATGTGTGTTCTATTTGCTTGAGTTTCACAACCTGACAGATGAAAAGAGATAAGATGAGCTTGTAGGGCAAATCTCACTAACTAGAGCAGCAGAGAAAACACTGAGCGGAATGAGGAAAGCTTTGAGTCATTTATTTATATATTTTACTCGTGTTCTCTGGTAATCCCATAATGCAACAAAACAGGTTAAAATGTCATTTTAGACCATTTGCTGAATATAATGGCACCAGTCTTTTATTACCTCTGCTCTGTTTTCTCCTCTGTCTGTTTGTTTGTTTGACAGCAGGATTACACAAAAACTACTGAACCATATTCCAAAAAACTTGGTGGAAGGAGGGGACATGTCAAGAAAGAGCCCATTAAATTTTGGCACAGCTCGGTACAAAGGGGTGAAGCCAGGATTTTCTCTTCACTTTCTTTAACCTAGTGAGGTTTTTTTAATATTTTAACTAATTCCCTGGGGATTAATTATGGATCTTGATGAAAAAACTGAAATCTTGGCATGTGTGCAATCCGGTGCAGCTTGATTGAATTTAAGGGGACTGTTGCTGGAGGTATGTGCTCCACCGGGGGCCATTCTAGTTGTACCTGCATATTTATGATACAGGTTTCGACTGACCTTCTGCTTGTCCAGTATTTTCATGGCGAAGTATTGCTCTGCTCCTTTGTGTTTCACCAGCATGACTCTCCCAAACGAGCCAGTACCCAGGGTCTTTAATCTCTCAAAGTCATCGAGGCACGTTGTGCTCTGTGGAAATAACAATGCGTTAGCCTCATGTGTGGACAGAGCTAATATTATGTTTAGCCTTTACTTATTCTCACCTGTGGTGGGGATTCCCATTTCCGTAAGAAATCTTCTTTGGCTTTGGCTAGAAACTCTTTCACTAAAAGAGAAAAGGAGAGCATACTAAGATACAGCTAGCCCACTGTTCTTCCTCAGCAATGTAATTTGGGTTTATTATTATAAAAACACAGTCAGGTATTAGATGGGACTGGCAAAAAGACCAAATGCTATCATACTATGAGGGGAAAGGACAATTTGAGGTAAATTGAAATTAAATTGCAAATCAATGCAGAAGAGAAAGGGACAAAGTCAACTCTCATCTGGATATAAATGAAATATTAAGAATACCACATACTTTGTTCTAAGAGGAAAGACAAAACACAAACACAAGACGACAACGTTCAAGACAGGCAGACAAGTGATGCATGCCAAGACACTCAGTATGTTTTGTGTTGTTTAGTAGACTTATTTAAAAGGGAAGGGGACCACAACACTGAAAAGTTACAGGGCAGATTCGTCTGAGCGTCTTGTGCATCACTTAATGCGACTTGGTGGAAAGCTAATAAACACAGCATAGTAATGGTAAGCAGAGACAAACCAATGTATGGGAAACACAGCAGACAGCAGATATCCAGATTGAGAGAATGTGGACAACAAAAACACGGACTCATTATCAAAGCACACAATAAAAAGCAAGCACAACTAGCAAGTCTGTCACAATGAGACCAATGCAGTTCTGCCATTCTGGTCATCGTTTGGAGGAATGAGCATACCAAAGGTCTCTATTGATCACCAAGGTTTTGCAGGAACAACCACCCACATGGATGGGATGATACGGAAGAGAAGAGAGAAATATAGAGTTCATGTACAGAACAACAAGTAAAAACACATCAACAAACATGAAGCATATGTAGTGAATCAAAGCAACAAGAATGAAAACAGAGTTGACATTCACCTGTGGGATTTAAAAACAGACTGATTGTCAGAGAACAGGAACAGAATGTCAAGTGGTAGAAATTCAGTCGTGCATATTAGATCAGACTGAAAAGATAACGATCCATACAAGAGAGAAACAAGATTTACTATCTACTGTGTAGATTGTGAGTTTCTGTTAACTTACAAGGAAGACCAAATTCTGAAAACTGAGATAAACTCATTTAGAAGAATTACAACAACTTTCTATCAGTTGAGAGGCTACTGAAAAGATAATATACGTTTTATTAGTACATAAACAACCATTTAAGTCCCAAATACATAATTTTTTTAATTATGTAAACAGAGACTTGAATTATTACTGAAAATGTGAATTATTAAACAGATGTTGATAAGTCTTTGTGATAAACTAACTGATATATTAGCTGTTTCGGTTCTGGTCTGATATTTTACAAGTCAAATAATAGTTGCAAGCCTCGAACACAACTGCAATGCTGATTTAATATTCTCCATATGGTAATAATATGAGTTGTTTTTGTTCACACAAACTTCTCTCCAACATTTTGTGCCTTGAGGGAAAATTAAATGGTCCAAAGCCAACACAGTTGGCAAAACTTCCCTGAGAACAATGCCAAAACCAGACAAGAATAACTTAGTTTAGTTATGCTGGCGGCTCTGTTCTGTTAAAGTATAGTGTGAAATACAATACATGGACATGGGGGGGGGGAAATAGGTGTCATAATGGCAGCTGTTTAATTTCCCCCTGACCAACTGTGACCATGTTGGTGCGGTTCCAACTGGTCCAGCTAATGGCAGCGATAATAGAGTAAACACAGGTAGTCTGGTGTATAAACAGCGCTGTAGGTGAGCAGGTCGTCAGAGCTGCTTTTCTACAGACAAATCTGCAGCTCAGGGTATCGTGTCAGCTCAAACTGGTTTAACAGTTAGCCACAGCCCAAGATCTCCAGATCATAGCTGCATTCAAAAGAAATGCTTGGCAGTATTGCTGATCTGATCATCTCTGTCTGCCTGAATGTCGAGCAGGCACAGTTCACTGTACCTGCCTGGTCTCTCTCAACAGGTCAATAAACTTCAGAGGAATGTTTCACTGCATCATAAAGTGACTGCTTTAAAACCAAGTGTGTAACTGAACACAGATGGATCCCTACAGGGGCTTAAGAGTGTAAAACGTGTGTGAAGGTAGGGGACACATTCAGTGAATAAATGACTAATTTGAACTGATTCTAGAAAAATCAATCACACCATGAAAAAAAAAAAACACCATGGTTTTTTTTTAACATGTCCAACCAGGCACGAGGAAGCCTGTGATACACTGGGATGGGATGCTCAGTGATGACCAGCTGCACACATCAAAGTATTTAAGTGCAAAGTAACACTGGCCTAGGCTGAATTACGTCAAACCTTTCAAAGCTTGTAATACCCCTTATCCTCTGACGAAGGTTTGGTGACAAGCTGCCCCAGTCAATGACAAGCCGAGTGTGAGAAGTGAGCCCCGGTGGACCTGCACCACGAATGGGGACTCTAAATAAACACGAGTGACACGATTCAAGTGTGTTTGTGTGGGCGTGCGTGTGTGCGTGTGCATATGCCAGGACGACAGTAGTAGCTCCCTGTTTTATGAATGGAAAGAGGGCATTTGTCATTTCTTCACCATATTTGGTCAGGGTACTGTACTGAGGGAAAGCTCTGTTTATAAAGCCAAGAATAAAAATGTGGCAGCGAAGCCCGAGGCAGAAACAGTCCCACAAGTACAAAAAAAATAAATTTACCGGGTATTTATATCAATTACTCAGGGGTTTTGTGGTCGAGTATCGGAGATTTAAGTTTAAGTGTGCTGGGAAGAGGCTGCAACACTGAACATAAGTCAGAAGCAAGTCGTGATTGTCATGAGCTGAAGGCGACAGCATGGAAGATGTGATGAGCTGATGCTACACTGGAGGTTTTTTAGCCATTATCCAAGGATTTAATGGTGTGTGTGTGTGTATGTGTGTGCAGGCCTGAGCAGCAGCACCACCACCAAGAGGCAATGCAATGACAGGGGCCTTCGGAGGGCTAATCCCCCCCTCTTCATAGCTAAAGTTAGCAGGCTAGCTGGCCATCAAGCTCGATCCCCCCCTGTGCTACAGCTGCAAACAACCGTTTAGTGGGAAATCACCCATATTGGGGGGGAATTGATCGATCAGCATTGCATTAGCAGCCCTGTGATATGCCTTCATAGATTGTTACCACTGTCTGTCAGTGCTCTCGCCTCCCCAACCCCCCCCCGTTGAAGCCTCCAGAAAACCACAACATGCACGGGGGTCTCCTCGCTGCTAGCTAACTTTAGCCGGGCCTTTAATGGTTGAACGTGCAACTAAAGAAATATAAAAACACCCCAAAGATGGTTGTTTTGTTCGTCAACTAACTAAAGAGCGAGTGTGTGCGGGTGGTGGTGGGAGAAGGAGGGGGGAGGACAGGCGGCCCTCCCCAGCTGCCGGATGGGACAGCGCTAACTGTGATAGCTTGGTTAGCTAGCTACTGTCACAGGAGAGGCAACAATAAATAATAATAATAATAATAATAACAACAACACAGAAAAACAGGAGCAGGTAAATCAGTGGGACTTACCGCTCTCCAGCTCGTTGCCCTTCTTGGCGGTGGCAGCGTTCCCCATGGTGCGGAAGACACGGCGGTCGCTCCGGCGGAGGAGGCGGAGGAGAGATGGCGGTAGGCTACAAGCTAGCAGATGATATCCCCCGAGCCCCCTTCTCCTTCTTCTTCTCCTTCTGTTCTTTTTGGAGATTATCGCTAAACACAAATCGATAACCGGATAAATCGGAGATCTAACGCGAGCGAGTGATGTCCCTTCCGGCCGGCAGCCCCCCCTCACTCTCCCTCTGTTCCGCTCCTCCTCTTGCTAACAGCGGCAGGGTAGCGTCCGTGTCTCCCTCCGTGTGACATGAAGCTAAAGCGGTCACTTGTTCCTCGCTGAGCCGCTGCCGCTCTGCCCCCCCTCCGCAGCACGTCCTCATCCCCGGGCCCTCCCCAGGTTACGGTTCAGGTCTGGAGACGTCTCCGCGGTCCCGGCTCCGCACCGACGCTGCTTCCGCGTTCTTTACCAGCGGGGCGATGCTGGTTTGACATTTTGCAGGGAGTCGGTAGCAGGACTTTATTATCAGTCCAGAAACTCACCTCAAATTGTGGAGAGAAATGTTCAGCATTGACTGAAACAAGTGTCTCTGCACTAAAACACAGTTAGTCAAACCTGGAGTCACATTAAAGAACCTCAGGCAACAAGTGATAATTACTCTGTTATGAAACCTTTAATTTCCCCCCCAAAAAGGAAATGTTTTACATATACACTAAACATTTGGGCTGAATTTCTCACCAGCAAATGAAGATTGGCTAAAACAAACCCTTCACAATATTTAAATATTAATCAAAAAGCTAAAATCATAAAATACATAAACACAAATCAAGCTTTACTTGTCCAAAATAGTATGTTACTTATTTATTCGTACACAAGTTTATTTATTTGCTTTGCATTATTATACCAAGTCATGAGCTCAGTCGCTAAGTTGTACTAATGTGTACTTCACCATTTGGTACTCTTGATTATATTTTTGATTAATTAGTTTCTACCAGTTTTTTAATTCTAAATAAAGTTTTATTAAAAAAATATTAAAAAAAACATTACCAGAGGCTAAATATAACTCAGGCGACTACTTTGTTTTATCTGTAATTTGTTACTAATGCAGCCCTTAATTTGCACAGAAGCGTTTTGAAATGGCAACAGACTGTTTCCATTATGACCTAATATACTAGTAATTAGCAGGCACTTAGTTTTAAAATGCTCCTATAAAGTTTTATCTCATGACAATTACACTGTTTATTAGCTGCGTAGACAGAATACTTTCATTCTACGCATGATACACTTGCAAGTTTGTGTATTTGTAAAAGGAAAGCAAAAAAAATAAATGATAAAATTACTAAATTAACTAAATTAACAATTTTATTTACGTTGCCTGAAATTGTATCTCAGGTAGGCTACTCAGATTCTTTGCTTAAGTAAAAGTGATAATATACTCCATTACAAGAAGTAAAGCTTGAATCGCTTTAAGTGGAGACTTACCCACAAATTAGGTGTTTAATATTCGAATTATAGTTACCAACTGTGTTAATGTTAACTTTAAACCAACTTAAATTATTTGTGTGTAACCAGCTGAAGTAATTTCTTCAATACAATTCAATTCAATTTTATTTGCATGGCGTCAAATCATGTCATATATTATCTCAAAGCACTTGAGGTCAAAATGACAGTTCCCACAACAAGTCTCCTCACAGGAAGAAGAAACCTCTAGCAGAATGTTGGACGGCCATCTGCCTCTTTAAGTTGGTCAAACTTTTTTTCTTTCTTCAATGTATCGTTATCTCTACTGCTAATCCTTTGAGAGTCATGTGGTCGAGTGGTGTGGTACATCCTGGTCCCCAGCTTATCGCAGAGCCAACATTCAGAGACAAACAACCATTCACTCTCACATTCAAATCTAGAATCTGATGTAGAGCAGTTAAGTAAATTAAATTAAATTCTAACACTGCTTATCTAACTATTAATATTTATTTTTTAAAGTGTTTACAGCTCAAAGAATAATTAACTATTGCGAGTATGATTTAGCGTATTCATATTTAGAAGATATTACATTTTTAACCACTTCTTGAAACTTTTATGTCTTGTGCATCTCATTTGCTTATCTCATTTGCTAGTTGATTTCGATCACTGATAATGTAGCTGTTACAGTGTGTTTTATGGCTCAAAGATTACAAGACTCTTGCTATTAGGAGATTACTGTTACACTTTCTAATAGCTGCTCATACTGAATGCTATCACATCCAGTGCATAAAAGCATTTAAGCATATTGGTACGTGTTTACATTTGACAAACATGAAGGATTTCATAAAAATACATATAAAATAATCGGGAGACAAAAAGAAATATGACTGTACTATTTTACTGTAACTCATAATGCAGTTATATAGAAATGTTGGCCTTAAAGTACCAAAAGTAAAGTACTTGCAGCTGAATGGCCTCTGTTAGATAGACTGAGGGGTGATACTGGTGTATTCATGTTTAACAGGTCATTGAAATAACCCATTTGAGATAAATCTTCACTTCTTTGATTCAATAAATCACATAGAGTTGTTACACGTGATCATTTCTAAAATATAACAAATAAATGGTTACAATTTCCGAATAGTAAGTTTTCATTTTCAAGGTTAAGGGCTAAAATCACATTTATCCATGTATGGTGTATTTGTTGAAAATGTCCATTCACCAGCACAGTCTAAATCAATTTGTCTTGCTGATATTCACTCAAAGTTTAGCCTCATTTAACTGCATGCAGTAAAAATTCTATAAATCTAAATCACTATGAGCCACCAGGTACAGCTATACAGCTGATTTAATATAGTTGTGTTCAAGCCTGCTCTATAGAAGTTTATTGTGGTGGAGAATACATCAGTTTACTCCAGGAAAGAAGAAACTTTTGGAGGTGTTTGTAATTTACTTGAATATTTCCACCTCATGCTTTCTGTTCCACCCTCATTATGTGAGTTGGATTGTTTCCTGGAAGCAGTTCTGAAATGAATACAACACAAAACCTTTTAGAGTAGTTATAACAAATCAGAAAGATACGAGATACAACCAAAAACAACAAAACTTGATTCACAAAGGGCAAAGCAATTTTACTTACATAGCAAATTTATTTCAATAGCACCTAACAAGAAATACAACAAGAGCTTTATGTAAGATATAAAAGGTATTGAGATAAGATGTAATGTTTACACAGGGCAAGTTAGAAACATATAAAAGTTAAATTACACTTTTGCTAAAACACATTATAAATAATTCCCCATAAAAAGCAATGAATATAAAATGTAATGTCGAAAGAGTTCAAATTAAAAAGAGTAAAATAACCACACTATAGCTCCACCCATGTTGAATTAGCAGCACATTAGCCTAGCTTGATTAGCACATCATAGAAAAACTGAATTAACATCTCAAATTATAAACATTTATTTAACAGTTGCAATAAAATGTATAGTTCCCACAGACTATGCTCCAACAGGAACATGTTGCAGGCAGATGCCAGCAGATGTCTGTCAATATTTGCACTGAAGGACAAATCTGACATAATGGTGGATGTAAGAATGTCAGTGGAAATGTTACTGACGTGGAACTCCACCGTGTTGTGGTTGCTATAGCAACAGAATGTTCAACTGAGACCAACTGCTGCTGATGAAATACCACTTTTATTATTCTACTCCGTTACACCAGGGATGGAAATATACTTTTTCTCTACATTTATGTGAGAGCTTTTATATAACCATCTTTTTCCTTTTTCTTCTTGGAGACTGAGCTTTAACTGAAACTGTTAAAATGGGTTAAAGATTCTCACTTGAATTCTTTCTGAAAATGTATTTAAACAATAAGACTTTTTTAAAACCTTATTTAATTTGTGTAATATTGCTTGAAGTGTTTAGGCTGTTAACAGTAAGTCTTAATGTATCATACTTTAATTTGTTGTTGTTGTATTATTATCACTAAAGTTGAATATCCAGTTAAATAATCCAAAGTGATTTGAAATGAAACTGACTGCTTAAAAGGTCCAGTGTGTACGATTTGGGTGAAAGGGATATATTGGCAGAAATTGAATATAAAATAATCTTATTGATGTTTTTTGCTAGTGTGGCATCATCTGAATTCTTTACCCACTAATGGACCCTTTATATTTAAATACTTTATATGTACATCAGAAGTGGGTCCTCTCTATGGAGGCTGCCATGTTTTTTACAGTAGCCCAAACTGGACAAACTAAACACCTTTTGAGTTTTTATGACGACTGGCTCCACAGGTTCTCTTTCATGTCTGGAAGGGACGGTTGAGGTGAGGGGTGTTCAGCTGCAACATGCAACTTCACCACTAGATGTCACTAAATAATACACGCTTAACCTTTAACATTTGACGTATTTTAATGGTATTTCGCTTTGTTGGTACATGAGTTTAGTATTGTTTACACTGTGGTACTCTATTTTCTATTCACAAGTAGTAAAGAAAAGTAAAAGTTAAGATTATTTATTTCTACCACTGCTTGCTGACTGTAAGAGTAATGTACAGCTAACTATGAGGTGGGTGTGATGGCTAAGGTCACTGCACAACCTCATGCAGATACCGTGGGTCTTATTATCATTTCCATGTGGGAAGGGAGGTTCCTCCGTCACTGACACACTCATAGCCAGCTGTCATATTTTGATAAGGTGTCTGATGATTGGTGTTTGATTACAGACTCACTGCAGAGCCCAATCTCCTGCGTGACCTTTTCTTGGTTGGTACACTATTGCTCAAATAGGTTTACGTGTGCCTTCTCCACCTTTGAATTGTGAATGTATAGTTTTTTTTGTATTTAATCTTGAGTTTTAAAATGTCTCCTTACTCTAATGATAATAATACGCTTATATATGTAGCACTTCAGAGATTATGAACTGCTTTACAAGCACAAAATAAAAAACAATAAATAAAACAGAAAACATTCATGGTACATTTTAGTCTCAAACATATAAACTAACCTGCATAAACACATAAATACACATATGCAGCCAAATGTACCAAAATTGAACAAGGTACAATAGCAATATAAAAAAAATAGGTTATTTCAAAGAAATATGTTCACAATAAAAGAAGATTCTGATTTTTAAAGACAAACAAAATCACTATTCTCTAAATACACTGCTACACTCGCTGACATTTATGCTGTGAACAATTTAGACCACAATCGAGCTGCATGGTGTGTTATTCACCCATTTACATTAACAATTATTTCAGTAACAGCTCTCTCGTGCTGCTTCTCGTGTCAGACTGATATATCACAGCGTGATGTAAACCGCTGTAATGTTGTTGACGGACGTGTATGTGCTCTCTTCAGGTGCTATTACACTGAAGTACACAAGAGGGCAGCAGATCTCTGTTGCATAATCCGTGGAGAAAACGTGGGCCAGTTGTGTGGATAGTGATGTTTGAGCCTTGGCCACAGTCACGGTGACTGGATGCAATTTCATAATTTAAATCAATTGTTTTCTCGGCTATGAATTCTCTGCTCAGATGTCCTCATTAGGATATTTGGGCTTTTGGCTGATGTAAGCGTGCGGGTTGTCAACTGGGTGAATTGAGCATTTCTCTTGTAATTAGGTTGCACTTTTTTGGGGCAAACACATGATGCCCCATTGTCTTGTGAGAGCTGTGGTATGTTCATGCTAAAAAAAAAAACCCTGAGTTTTATGTAACCCCAGTCTTCCAAGAGGTTTTCTCTCAGCCAATAAAGTATAGTGCCTCCTTTTGTTTTTCATAAAAGAACATGCGCGAGCCTGTGAGGAGGTATTTCTGTTATTGAACGGGACACTCATCTGTTTTCACTCTTTTATCTCCTCATTTCTCCGTTTCTCTCTGTGTTCTTCCCAGCAAACAGCATGTCGTGTTCATCCCGACTGACCAGCTGCTCTCCATATTGGCTTTCTTATGTTCCTTGCAAACACACTGGGCTGTTCTTCAAAGGGAATGATTGATGTGCTTAAATGAATGAATGAAAAGCCATATCTTTCCTGTTTTCTGATCCTGTCTGCTTGGAGCCGTAACCATGGACTGCGCCGCATCATTTCAGCCTGACGCATCCAACTTGATTTAATCGCAGCGACGATAATTGGGAACATTTTGTCGTTGCAGCCGAATCTAGCTGGTTAGCGTAAAACATGCTGTAACTTTAACGCAATTGTAAGCCTTTATTCGTCGAGGCGAGTGAACTATTGCGTGGAGCGGCTGTATTTCAGACACACCCTGCTATACACATTCACACAGGAGCTAGAACCACAGATTTCCTCTGTTGGCGACCGACCAACTCCACTCCAGTGGTTGGGGCTGAAGTGCTTTCCTCCGCAGCACATCAAGTGAATTTATAGTGAGTGAGCTGTTTGATATTTGCAGTTATCCAGCTTCTGGTTGTCACTGCATCCCTACATTTTCATCCTCACGCTGAGATTCAAACCAACGAAATAATGATGGAAAATTCTTGGTATCATTTTTAAGAGTACTAAGGCCTGGAGAGCACAACCGTTGGACTCTGGGCATGCAGGGTGGGTGTGGCGGTGCCTGCATGAAGCTGTTGACTGCTGAACATGATGTATTGTGGTGTCGCTGATTTAAAAGAGGCGAGCGAACTGATGTAATGCACAGAGGAGACCAAAAGCCTGAGACCACTTATGGGAAAGTGGTCTCAGGCTTTTAGGAAAGTCTCAGACTGGTCCCCATTGTATCTACGTTAATTTGTTAATATCAGCACAATTTTTCAAGGTTGTGCAAAGACAACAAAAAAAATAAGAGCATGAGCGAGTGGGAAAGAAGAGGTTACAGGTTGCAGATGACAGTGATGATCTGGTTATCTCCTTCTTATCAGTCACCAGCTCCTATTAGGATGTTGCATGTGGTTCCAGGACATTACCCATTTCCTCCTCTGTATATCAAAGCCTCCAGGTCCCCCCTCCCTCCCGCAGCCTAATTCATTCCAGATGAGCACAATGGGACATTTGATTTAGTGTGCACAGACACATGTATACAGCTGTGTCAGCTCGCCTCACACAGCTGGCGCGGAGCTTCAGTACGACTTTTAATCATGCATTTGTTTATGTAATTAAGATGGAAAAAGAGAAAAAAGCCTCACAGCACCGGGAGGACTGTGTTGCGTCGTCCTCAGCTGCAGACCGATCAGATATTTCAGCGTGATGTAGGTCCTGTCTTTATCGCAGCTCACACTGCTAACAAATGCTCATGGTTTAATGACATGCAGGTGATACAAATCATGTGCGAACTGCAGAAGGTCTTCCAAATGTTGTCAACACTCGTGACAGCTCTCTCGCCGAATATATTTATGTTGCATATGTCCTCTGGCCCCGGCACAACTGGCTCAAATGACCCATTGCAAAGGCCTAAAGTCTAATTGAAACTATCATGTAGTTCATTTTTTATCTGCTTTTATTAAGATGTTAAGAATTTTGACTTGGAGCAAGAGCCGTGCAGAACACGCCTCACATCTTTGCTTCCCATTTTTTTTTCTTTTACTTTCAAGCGAGGTTCTTATATTAGCTCCAAGCTGGGTGAGCTCTGCACATGAAGAAGGTATCATATACACATATATTGTACGTCTGTCTGGGTATATTGATCTGAAAAACATAACTCTACTCCGTTTCAATTCTCTGCACCCAGTCTCCTTTGTGCCTCCATGCAGGGAATATCTACGCCTTTTTGTCCTGTGGTAGGCTCAGTGGCGCACTACAACATAAATGCCTATAATTTCACAACCGCAAGATAATGTATTCTTACCAACAGAGGACGGTCTAAAAGTGCTCAGACAGTTGCTCAGGCAGCTAATTTGGGAAAGATGCACAATATCCCTTTGAAGTTCTGCTTTAGTGCTCGCACTTCAAAATCCCCCCACCCCCCCTAGAAAACAGCACATACCAGCTTCTCTGCGGTTCACTGTTTTAGCTGCTGAAAGGAAGGTAATGTTGCATTTTATTAAGAGGAAGGTTGGCTCATTAACAAAGCACTGCACGCACGAGGGAGTCGAAAAACCAAGTACAGCAGAAAGAAGTGGTCTGAGTCACCTTGTGAGTGTCATATTTATATATTTTATTTCAAATAACTATTATTTTCCTCCTTGACAGACTAAACCATGTGTTTTTTTATTTATAATGTATTCAGCGCTCCCTCAGAAGATCTGTCTCAAGTTTTTTTTTCATAGATAAGGTGATTCATGCTTTCTGCGTGCGGGGGGTGAAAATATTGGTCGAGGCAGCGCGGAGACAGACAAATCCAGTCAGTGTCTTTTCCACTGCAGCGTTTCAGAGATGGCAGAGATTATGGGAGGATAACACTGCACAACATGGCCGCCCCAAACCAGATCAAAGCAAAGACAATCAAAGCCAGAGTGAAAGCTACAGCAGTAAGCTCTTTTAAATGTCTGCCTCCCCCACCATGCCCCGGCCGAGTGAGAGTGTTACCCTCAAGTCAACTGTTTCCATCCCCAATCTTTGCACTCCTGGGACCGACATAAGCCCCTTCCGTAGGAACACTGGACAGAGAGTCGTCCAGACATAAATCCTTCAAAGCAATGCAAACAGTGGAGTAAATGGCCTATGATGATATTAAACCTAAGCAGTGGTGCTGTAAAACCTGTGTAATGCCAGAACTGATAAGACATGACACTGGTCATAATCGTTTATGGCGCTGGTTTCGGGCTATATAAGATCGTCATGACAAACGACTTGTCATGACTCATGTATGGTTTTACATGAAAGCGCACGACCACAGGGCTTTGCACACCAGGGTCGAAGTTTCGAACCGCTTTCTCACAGACGATAGGCGACGCAGTGTAACGCAGGCGGGAGAAGTCTGTTGACACCTCCCCATACATCTTAAAAGTCAAGCCTGCTTGACTTTTAAGCCTTTGACCTTTTACCTCCTTGACTTTTGTCCATATGTTTTCAGATTGATGAATGCAGGTTTTCCACCTCACAGACAGCTATTGGTTTCAGTTCATTTCCAAACGCTGTGACACTCAACATCAAGAGACCTGCCCGAGAAAGGTAATCCATCATAACCGACTTTTTATTCATCTTTATTCGTCGTCAGAATGTTGGGTTAATGGTCGCGTGGCAATGCACTTTAAAAGGCTGGATTGTTTCAAAAGGCTTTCAAGTGCTCAGAGGAAGCTCCAGTGACCGAAGGCCTGTATGAATCTCAGCAACTATTCTCGTGCAAAAAGCTCCCGAATTCACATTTTCAGTGAAGTGAAGTGAATTTAAATTTTTGAGAAATACGATCCAGCCATGCAGCTCGCAGCTCGCAGACATTTTTAGCTCGTGATTTTGGTTTTCTGGTCTGTGTGTGGACTGTGTGGTCGAGTCTCTCTGTTCTCAACAAACCCTGTGTTTTAAAACCATGAGCAGCTGTTTCCAGCAAAAAACAAAAAACAAATCAAACTATAGGCCTGTACACTGGTTGCCAGAAGTAAATGGCAATGAGCTGATGTAAACTCGTACTGGTGAAGAAAAATCCAACATCTAGAGATGAAAACCAAGATATTTGTGGACAAAAACAAAAGCTTGATGTGACTCAATACTCATCTAAGATGTATCAGGATCATAAATAAAACCTCCTCTTGGATGTTGCTGGGTGGAAGCTTCATTTGAACAGTGACTAGGCAGTTTGCTTTCCCTTCTATGTTAGCTAGAACAACAGGATGAGCACATAATGCCTTAGAGCTGTATTTGTGTTGCCCCATCGTAGTAATACATTGTTTGATAGAGTTTTAAACCTTTAAATCAAAGGTGTTTTTGAATAATATTTTACTCCCTTAGTTATAACATGTCATTTACTTGTTATGGAACACACACGTTGAACTATATTCTATATCTCATTTTTATGAAAAGAATAAAACTTTTATAGTGTAAAATATGTGTTGCATTTTTTACTCCCTTTAAGCGAAATTGTTTTCTGCTTTGGAGTTATCATTTATTCAGAGTTAGTTGGGTGGCCACGGTAACCAGGAGCTTACTCAAGTTCTGAATATTAAGAGAAATGACAAGATTATGTTTACGTTTGCATAAATGTTCATCTTTCAGGTTTGAAGTTTCCCAACTAATTTAACGTAGTAATTTATAAATTACCCCAAAAAATGGATTAACTATCTAAATTCCAAATGCTCTACCATATCATTTTCATCTTAAAAGTAAACGGTGTCTCCCAAGAAGGATAAAACATTCAGTGACTCTGTTGCTGTTGTACGCTTTGGAAAATGGTTTGCAGCAGAATAGATTATGCCCAGTTTGCAGAAAAATGGGCAATGCACAAAAATGCTGGTGTGGACCTGTACAAAAAAAAACACTTTAGTTATGAGTCTGCAGTCTTAGATGTAAGATTTCACCTCAGGGACGGAGGTGTCTCACAAGCACGTCTCAGGGACAGAGGGGATAAATGTAATGTTTCACCTGAACCAGCCGCTGGGGACGGACCTGTATCAATTAAAAGCATCATACTGATAACGACTGAGATCAAACACCCCACCTGACCTGGCTCTGCTTGTCGAATCCACAGACAGCAACTTCTGCAGAGCCTCTGTGAGAGCACACTGAGGGGAACTCTCATTCTGTTTGAAGTAGTTTTTGTCCTTTTTGTGTGCCCTTGTACATCTCATACCAACGGGGATAGAAACTGGTCGACAGCCCATCATTGTGTTACCAGCGCCTCTATTGTACCTAAATGTACAATTCAATTAGACCAGATACAGGTTAAGTGGTTTGTTGGCCGGTTCGTCGAGACATTGCTAGAGAAAGGTCAGACTAAGAATGAACGTACACATGTTTGTAGTCTTATCAGGCTGTTTTCTATATATCCTGTATATTCTGAAGCGAGGATCCTTGCAGCTGTTGCTTTCTTTTGTGTTCTTTTCACCATAAGTCTTATAAATGAGTCTCTACGAAATGTGACAGTTCGGTTTCTAACTTTTGTATCATTCCGTTTTTTCCCCCCACTCCTTTGTTTTCCGAGCACTGATTAAATGACTTTCTGGCATCAGCGCGGCAGACTGCGGTCGTGTTTCATGCAAATAAAACGAGTGCTGCCTCTGCTCTAAATATTTAGTCATTGCAGCCCTGCAGTTCATGCTCTGTGTCTGCCTTAACAAGATGTGACCGTGTCTGGACTTTAACTCCATTCACATTATTACACTTTTCAAATAGCTCTAAATTTCGCCTTGGACATGAGAGACAGTTTTGGCCTCAGGTACCAGTGTTCAGCAGGGAATGGCTTGTTAAATAGCACAGAATCTGAGCTGTGGAGTCTGCAGAGGCGTCTCGCACGTATTGCTCAAGACATTGCCGATTCCAGTGTAACTTTCTGATCTTTCAGTATTCAGCTTGACTTCAACTTTCCCTTTATAAATCAAGAATGTGGGAGTGGTATTCTCAGCCCATCTCTTTTTTTCCAACTCTCCTGATAGCTCTGCTTCCTGTGTTCAACATCTTTTTCTCTAGCCTAGGTCTGCCTGCTACCGTTGTAATTAAGACCCAGTATTATCAGACCGGGATCAGATGAAAGGCTCATAAAGCACTGCTGAATTCAGACGTATGCCAGGGGCCAGCTCAGTTACAGACTTAATTCATATTCCCTTTGTTCCTCTCCAATCTCACAGAGGTCTGGAGGCTGCTGGAGGACTAGTGGCTCTAGTGACAATATAACAGGTATTGAACAGACCATTTCCAGTGTCACCATGTGGTGACTAAAGGCTTCAAAGAGCCAACAATTTGCTATGAAATTAAACCAGGGATCAGTCTGGCCCACACGATACTGTGAATCTCCAGCACTGCAATGAGAAATGTTGTGATGCAGACATTTAGCACCCCCACATTAGAGACCCCTGAACATCATTATTTTCCTGAAGATATTAGACTGCCGTGGCAATCGTGTGAAAGAGTTATTTTCATTTGTAGTGTGTATAAGTCATGATGTGTTTCCTGAGTGTGTGGCGTGGACCAGAGCGAGCGACATCATCCGTTTTGCTTCCCTTTCTTGGCTCAAACCCTCTAATAGGCTGTTTCAAGTCTATTTCTGTAAACATGGCAGAAATTATGCTACCTAGCCTTGCAAGTGAAAGGATTCTGTTTGTAAAAGCTTGTTTGGTATTCCAGTCATTCCCCACCGAGCCATCTGGTGGCGGTCTTTGCACTCTCCTAGTGGATCATTACTCTTAGTGATGCTGTTGCCCTATCACCTGTTACCTCATTAAAATGAGTGATAATAAACCCCACAGGCCACGTGCAATGAAATTGATCTTCAAACACATGCATGTATGCATATGCATGCATGTATGCATACAGAACCACAAATAAGCTCTTATACAAACCGATCCACTATTAGAATATTTCATCTCAAATCCCTCCTCATGGTCCAGCACATTTGCAGGTGCTCGGTTCACACACACTATAGAGACGCAGAGCGCAGGCTGGGTTTTGAAAACACAGACCAGAGAGGAATGTTTAATCAGCCAAGGTCACCGTGTGTTGCCATGCACTGTTGTAGAAGGAGGTTCTGGGAGAGGAGAGCGACCATCTCTCATCTGTATTCTCTTCAGATGGCTTGCGTTAGGAGGATCATGCAGATACGGGATCTTTTCTCCCAGAATTAAAACCCAGATGTCATGCTACCAGACACACACGTCCTCGCCACAGTAAAATATTATTTATGGCGCTGCAGTCAGCATAACTAATGCCTCACACTCAGCAATCACTCACTGTGAACAATGCAAAAACAGTCGTCAATTTGAACTTGTTGGCAATAATCCAGTTCCACCCATGCACCTAAATCTATCTGCCCTCCTAACTCCGCTCACACACGCACGCACTCACATGTGAATGTTAAAAATTAAACAATTTCACAGAAACCATAAGAAAACAGTTATGTTTCTGTGATATTTCTTTCCCCCACTGTGGTCCCAGTTATTTTCTCTGGATGCGAGTTTAAATGTCAGAAACATCGAGTAAAAAGACTTTTGCTGCAGCGCTGCATAAACACAGCAGTTTAGCCTCTTTCTTGAATAAATCCTCCACTCACTGATGTGATGTGGAATCTACTCATTTGCATTGGAATTTGGAAGTGTGAATAGTAAAAGAAGTTAATTATTAATTCCATACTAAGGTGAGAACTGAAATGCTGCATTCACATAATATATGCGACACCAGATTATCTTCTCACTTCACAGAGACACACACAGAGAAGATGACAGGTTACGCATCGGGAACTTCTCGCACAGAGAGATTTTTAACGCCTCTCTTCTGCGTCGTTTAATGTAATTATAAACAAATTTCTGCATCATATCTACAGATAAACTTGACACGTTAATGCGTTTTTGTTGTGAGGCAGAAATCCCAGATCCATCCTGAAGTGGCAATCGACTGTGCCACAGATATGAAGCAGCCGAGAGCCTTCTGCTGTTTTACATAGAGAAGGAGAAGCTTTGATGTTCCCCCATGAATTGTGCTGCAATAACAGTCCCAACAGGAGAGATAAGATCCACATGTCACAGGTACAAGCGACGCAACAATATGACAAGGGTTTCATGCAGTATTTGATTATGCTAATGCGCCACATAAACACGGGCAAGGCACCAAACAGCAGTTTAATATGTCTGTTCTTTTGCTTTGAAATATCCTGGAAGCTGCAGTGATTACTTCTGTGATTTCTTCTTTACAAAGTGACTCTTCACCCAAAAATACCCCAAACTCCTTTAAAACCCACTGATGGGATTGCGCAAGCTCCAGGGTGTACGTTGGGTAAAAATAATAATAATACTAATGCAAAAGAGATGAGAGTGTTTGTCATTTTAATGTTCGCCTTGGCATTTTTTGGCAAAACACAGGGTTCTTCGGGGAGCCTATGAGTGAAACCTTTTTGACTCTGTGCCCACATCGCTGCATTCTCTGTTCTGTCATTACGAGTCCTCACAACGGAAAAGCAGCCTGAGCCGGTGCCAGCCATCTTTACTTAGAGCGGAAGACATTAAATGGAGACATACCTGAAGTGACACAAACTTGGCAGGCCCGAAATAGTTTCCAGATAGTTAATTAACCTCAGCGACTGGTACGGCAGCGTGTGCGTGGCTGGTCAGTCGCAGCCCGTGCCGGGATAAATACAACCAGTCATGTTGACATGCCACAGTTCATACATGTCATGTGTGCACTGCCAGCTTTTACACGTTGTTTAGAGCTGAGTTCACAGGGTGTTTTCATCAAGGAGGGGGAAAAGGTGCGGAGCCATAACGGTATGCAAACATACAGGGAGTCTCCCTGCCCATAATTAACTCAACTAGTTTCTAAAAGGATATTTGTGTAGAGTCGTGATACAACCTATGTCCTTTTCTCTCATTTTTGATGACATAATAAATAGATATAATCTTTATCTAAAAGACCAGTCCACCAAAATTACCAAAAAAAGCACATCTTGGTAATTTTAAAGCTAGTTTTAGTTTGCATGTATTCTTAGTCTAATGTGATATCAAATTAAATATATTTAAAGGTTTTATGGTTTGGTCAGACAAAATGAAAGTTGGTGGAAGGCTGCAGTATGGGTCAGGGAGGAACCCATTACATTTTGGTGCAGATCCATGTTCACATTGCAAGATTTTATTATAATTATCATTATTATATTTATTTTAATATTATTATTGTTGGATAAATTTGGTGCTGATCCATATAATGATCTGGATGTATCTGATCTCAATATGGTGCTAAAATGGCCAATCAGCCTCAGTGGGGGTATGAACTCTCCAAGTGCCCTACTAGTTTAATTCAGTTTAAAAGATTCAAAAAGACGAATTCATCATGAAAATAAGTGTTTGTTACAGTCTGAATTGAGATATTTTATTTCTATGATGAAAAGTCAGTGACTACATTGCCGCAGTGCTCTGTTGGAGAGATAAGTAGCGAAAGCCAAACTGACGTTTAAAGAGTAACAGTGGTTTGGATGCATGAGGTCCAGATGTCACTCTGCTGGGATGTTATGGAGAGAAAATGTCGAGCCAGGAGGTGGTGGCTCAAAGTATCTATTAAGTCCAGAAAGCGACATGAACATTTATGTGGATCCCTTCTCTGGTTTTAATCATTTCCATATTTCTCATCACCATCGCACACACAGCTAAGTTGATTTTCAAAAAGCCTTGTCTCCAAATCAAAACGTCCGAGCGAGTGGGACCGAGAGGGAAACATGTGGCGGGCAACACCTCGCAGCTCCTGGGGAAAGAGAAGAAAAAACATTCGTTGAAAGAGATTGCATGTGTCAGAGAAATGGAGGTAACGTTGGCAAGATGAATCTGGGAACTGGAATCAGGGAATGATGACACTAGCATGGCTGCGATTACACAAATGAATAGAAAACAGGTGGAATCGGCATGCACACACCAGAGACTCTCCATTTTACCAGTGTTGATTTTTTTGAAGGCTATTATCCAACCACCCTTTGTGTGGCGAAACCTTGGTTTTTTTGGTTGTGCTCAAAGGTTACGCACATGCTTTCTTAGTCCCACTGTGTGCACGGCACATTTCTCATACCAGGCTCGTCATGTTAGCTCAAATGCAGAGGTTTTTTGTCAAGTTGTATCAGTGGAGAGTTCAGCACACAGCTGTGTTCACTACCTCAAATGCTTAAAGACGTCTGTCCGGGACAAAACGAAAGACGGCAAGATTTTGTCGCAATTTGTTGAGCAAACCCAGTCAGTTTGAAAAGGTATATTAGCGTGATATTGGTGCCAAAAACAATCATGGCCAACATGTTGAGTATCCCAACCTCTTTATGTATATATAAGCCCCACAAAAGCGTCATACCCCCGCGTCCATTGCCTGACATGTCTCTGTCAAATTGCCCCCTGATATTTTGTTTTAACAGAGTTTAGGTGATTTAAGAAACCCTAACAGAAGAAGACATGCGGTTTGTATTCTCATGGCTCTCTCGGCTTAAATGTCTCCAGATTCCTCATGGAAGGGATTGTAGGGGGTGATTTGCTGACGTTATTTACATGGAGAGGGATTCGCAGCCTCCTCGTTGGCCAGAGCATCAGGATTTTGGAATTTTTTGGCAGTGACCTACATCTGGATTTCTGCACTAGCGGATGCCCCACCCCCTGACAGCCTCTCGCAGAACCACAAGCCTGTTTTTGCTCTTGCTCTGAGTCACACTGCAACCCACACAACTGTGAATCTAAGAGTTCCCTGTCACACCTATCACAGCGGCGTCCAGTGCACTCCTAAAACAACACTTCCTCGCTGTCTCTGCAACAAAATACGAGACACGGGAGGGAGAAACAGAAAGCGTCCTTAAGGCCTTATTCTCCGTGCTGTGTGTGGAAGAGAATGTGGAGCACCCAATCTGGTTTTCATCCTCGGTGCCCCACCCTGGCTTAAATACAATGGATTGGGAGCAGGCCTGTGACTTTTAACTCACTCTGCAGATTCTATGCTCTGCCGCCAGTCTGGCCAATCTGCAGCCCAGAAAATTCCCTTGATGTGTCCGCCAAAGCAGCTTTGAATCCAATCATAAGGCCATAGGTTCCCTTGTAATAGAACATCCATGGTCCTTCGCTCAGACACAAGGACGTTGCGTTTACGTTCAGCAATGTGGAAAAAGACAGAATGATTTTAGCCATGAATCTCAGATCCCCCAAGTGATGCACTGCAAGACGCAGATAGTTGAGTAAACCTCCTCAATAGTTAATCAGTGAACTCCCTGGTGAAACTCTGGCTGGGAAACAGTTAAAGTCTCGTTTCTTTTTGTCAGTTGTTGAAATTCAACCATAATTTTAATATACAGTCGAATATATCATCTGGCGAGTCGCCCGGGGTGTGTAATCAAATCTATATTCGTCTTAGTTATTTCCACTCTGTTACTGAAGCGCCGTTTTCCATAGTAGAACCAGGATGGAGACTTTAATTAAAGAAAGCTGTGGTGAATGAGTGAACGTCAGTCTTTAAAAACCCTGTTGTTCACCCGTCAAACTTTGAACCACTGTTCTACGGACTTGAGTGTCTCCACAGTGGGTTTTGAATGATTTTCTTGTTGTAGCCACCGTACAAACAAAGGCACCCCTGTAGATTTATGTCTCATCCCTCTCTCTCATATTGGACTCTGAGGGTTTTAAGGCTGTAATTAAATTCCAATCCCCACTCTCACTTCTCCACCGACTGTCCCCCTCTCTGTGGGAGGTTGAGAAGCTGGGTTTTACCGCCTGTTGTGGTTTGTTTGAGAGATCCAGAAATCTCTGGAAACCCCGGCCATTACAATAGAATTCACACATGTGGTGCAAAAAGAGAGGGAGAGAGAGAGAGTGCGAGAGAGGGAGGGAGGGAGGGAAACGGCCAGTGCTGGTTCACAGACGGAGGACTGGTGTGACATCCGGTCTGGTCGAGCATTTGAGACACTGCAGCATGTTTTACCCACTTCTCCACCTCTGCCTGTGAACTGCAGGATTTGAGCATTCTCATGTCAAAGTTAGTGAATTTCGTTCCAACACGATGCCGTTTCATGCATTGTGATGGTGCTTTTCGGGTGTTTAAGATGCCCTTATGAATAACTCAATCATCGTACCTATCAAAGCTTCTCCTTACCAGACGGCCACCCACTGCCAGAGCACAGATTGCTGGAGTCGGCCCATAGCATGGCCGACAAACTGGAATCAGCTGCAGCAGCAGGCTGTCAGTTGGGACTCCTGACAGCGATATGAGGGGCTAGACCGAGCAAGTCCAGTCCAGCAGGGACCAGCGGGAGTGGAAGGATGAGTTCTGCACCACTGATCCAGAGTGACAGTGATGGACAGGTTCAGAGAGGAGAGCTGATGGCCAAGGTTTTTCTCCTGTCTGAACAGCGTTTGAAAAGATGGACATGGCGGTCGCAGGGCTTCAGAGTCCAACACGGCATGCGTGTGTGCCTGAGTGTGTGTGTACGTGTATGATTGCCTGTCCCAGAGTGTTGATGTGGGTGTGCATGCATGTCAAATGGTCAAGCAGAGCAATAAATGTGAAGGGTGACAGTGAAATCTGAGATCAGAACCTTGTTTATGTTCCATTTTAGGTGGTTTTTAGAAAGTGATGTGTGACATGTAATGTAGGGCGGCACTGTATTTTCATTATATATCCACTGTTAATATATTCTTTTTAATTGATCAGTTTGTTAGGCAGATAAAATATCCGAAAATTGTAAAATAATGCTCATAATATTTTTTTGAAGTGGAATCTCCAGATGTCTTGTTATGTATGACCAACAGTCAGATGTTCAGCTTTCTATCGCATTAGAGGAATAAAGCAGAAAATCCTCACAAACGAGACGATGAAATAAGAGGGTGTTTAGCATATGTGCTTGAAAAATGATTAAAAACTAATAATCTATTATCACAACCGGTGCCAAATATTTAGCTGTTGATGATCAACTAATTGTTTCAGCTCTGTAATTTCTTAAAAAAAACAAACGTTCATTCCCGGAGCCTGCTGACGCTGCAATTACTGTATAAACCCCAGTAAGAGAGAGGGACACATTGGTTCTTTAGGGTTTTGGGAGTCAGCTCTGTCTTGTTAAAAACCTGAGTTATTTGTCACAAAACATGTTTCCGCACAGCTCGTGTGTCGTCGAGAGTCAGGGTTCCCTCTGACAAGTAATTACGTCAAGAACAAACGTTCCCAACGGCAGCAATGAATGTTGAACTCATAATACACAATGATACCCCCAGGCCCCGGATCTAATATGAACACTGGCACCCCTTGTCGTGCCGTTTACCCAGTTGCCTGCTCTGATGACTCACATACTTAAACAGGTTTTCTTATTAAGTTGCATGTGTGTGCATGTTTCGTTCACTCGTCCCCCATAGTTCCTCTGTGTCCTTAATTCTACAGATTGGAGTCATACGGATTATATATGCCATCATATCCAAGGACCAGTAATAGAACTTATGTTTTTTCTTATGGGAACTTAGTTTTCAGACACATACATTATCGATTGCTACAACTTCAGGATGCAGACTGGGTGTATATCCTCTTTATGATGAAATTAATCTTTCTTTGACTGTGGCTTCTCCTTCAAGATTTGCAGTTCCTCCAGGAAATACATTGAGCGCAGATCCCTCTTCACCCCCTCTGGAAATAAGCGAAAACACAAGCCCTGGCCTCCCCATTTTTCCTGGATGCCTTCAAGGTCTCCACTATATCTCACACACACACCGCGTCCAAGTTTGAATTATGTTTAACACAATTCAACCATGGTCAGGAGAGCTTTCAGAATCAATACACGATAGGCTCGGACAGAAAAATGACCAGTGCATCTGCTCGATGTGGAAGATTGACATGCAGCATTTGGAGTCTGTGGTTTGAGGGACGGCTTCCTCTTGTGCGTGAGGTGGTCAGAGACAGCTCTGGGTTTAGGCTTTAGGGGCTTTGTGAGGTTGTTAAAAATGTTCCTGCTCACTTTTCCAGCTGCAGCCTTTTAACGGTGCATTAAACGACAGTTACCCCCAAAACGTCACAGGGGAAAACAAGAAATGCTATTTGAAAATCAAGGGAGGGTCAAGAACAATCTTTTTTTTTTTTGCACTACTCTCTCTCTTTTTCTTTTCCTTACTGTTTTTTTTATGTGCGGATGTGCAAATAGAAAAAACAGATGAGTCATGACTCATTTTACTTTGGAAAAAGATAGTTCCCAACCCTTAAAATGCATCAGTAACGCAAACCTACAAGAGTATTGAAGTGTTTATTTTAGTTTTTAACAGCTATAGTCTAAGCTTTTTATTTATTTATACCCCATCACTCGTAAGCATCTACAGCTTAAAAGCTCTGTAAGGCTGGATTTAGAGATAGGTGTTGTTTTGCTTATGTCGGCTTGCTAATGCTCACAGCGGCAATGCTAACGTGATGATGTTTAGCTTGTATGTTTACAATGTCACCAGCTGAGTTTGGTGTGTTAGCAAACATTCGCAGATTACAACTAAATACAAAGCACAATCTAAGACTGTTATTTTGTCATAAGCCAAACTCGGCTTTTCAGTCCATCCAACAGTTGCTATGGTATTTCACTAAAAACCACCACAGCTGACCTCATAGTGGAGTCAGATTTTTTTAAAACCATAAATCAAAGAAAACACATGTTAAAGGAACAAGGAAACATGGTTGAAAAACTAACTGAACTTCAGCTAAAGCAAGGGAGCAAAGTTAAACAAATAATAAAATAATCCCAGTGATGTTTTCACGAGTGTGTTTCATCTAAATTGTTCTAATTGTTGTTTTCTTTACCCACGAATGGACCCTTTATATTTAAATACTTTATATTTACATAAGGAGCAGGTCCTCTCTACGGAGGCTGACAAGTTTTCTACAGTCGTCCAAACTGGACAAACTAAACACCTTTTGAGTCTTTATGACAACTGAAGGCTACCACAGGTTCTCTTTCATGTTTGGAAGGGGAGGGTGAAGTGAGGGGTATTCAGCTGCAACATGAAACTTCACCAGTAGATGTCACTAAATTCTACACACTGAATCTTTAGTGTGTCACTATTTTCTCACCACTAGCTGTTTCCTGTAGTTCAATTAAATCTATTTTGATGAACCGACATTTTGGTTATTAATTTTGTCATTCTTTAATTATTGAAATGGCTGTTTCTCAGTAACGTAAGGACATACCAAATATTTGTTTGTCAAGTATGGTTTCTGACATTTTAGATACTTTCCTTAAGTGTTTGATATTAAATAGAGATTTGATGCTAGAACAATTCACTATATTATATTGAAAAATATCAAAGACGACAGCTGAAATGGACTTACAATTGGTCAACTACTTTGTATCGATTAGTAATTATGAATGTGAGCAAGCATAAATCACATGTGGAGTTCCTCAAGGGTCTATTCTTGGGCCTCCTCTTGTAATCAGCATGTAAATACTCTGTGTTTCTCAAACTATGGAATATTACATAGTCTCTTACTATAACCTAGCAGATGACTCATAATAGGACTAATAGGACTAATAATAGTCCCTTACATTCACTGAAGAGGTGCATTGAACAAGTCAATGAGTGAAAACTGTATTTACTGTTTTTGGCCACAAAGAAGAAAGCTAATAAATCAGTGTTTATCTTGAGTCCATGACACTTAAAATCTAGAAATCACACCAGAAATCTTACAGTTATGGACTCAAACCTAAATTTCAACAGTCACAAAATACAATAATATAATTGTAAAATCCAGCTCCTGTCATCTTAAAAAAACTATAATTAATGGATCTGTCTAAAAAAGATACAGGAAAATGTTCAAGTGTTTATTTTCAGCAGGCTGTTGCAAAGCATGTCTTCACAGGTCTTAGTAAAAAATCAACCAGACAGCTGCAGCTCATCCTGAATGCTGCTGCCAGAGTTCTCACCAACACCGAGAAAGTGGAGCACATTACTCTGCTCCTTAAATCACTGGATTTCAGTGCTTCCTGTGTGTCAGAGGATAGATTTCAAAATCCTATTACTTGTCTATAAAGCACTAAATGGTTCCGGGCCTAAATACATCTCTACTTGTACGTTACCCCTCAGGCTATCTGGAACAGGTTGACTCCATGTTTCCAGAATTAAAACCAAGCAAGGTGAAGCAGCTTTTAGTTTCTGTGCTCCCAGTACACCAGTGGAACAAGCCTCCTGAACACCCAAGGCCTGCTAAAACTGTCTGTTCATTTAAATCAGGTCGTAAAACACTATTGTTCCCTGCAGTTTACCAATAAATCACATGCATAACCTCTTTTTATTCTAATCTTTAACTATTTATTTTCTTGCTTTTGCTTTTATTATCTGTTAAATTAATTTGTATTTCAATGCCTCTGGAAATCACTTTAAATTGCCTTGTGTCTGAATGGTGCTGTGTAAAGACACTTCACCGTCGAGGGGAATAAAAACCATCAAGATAGTTTCATACCAATAAAGTGTGGTTAAATTAATTTAAGGTCACATCTATTTAAATGTATGAACTTTAAATAGTTTTTTTACATTCATTTCAATGAATCACTCACAAGTGATCAATGGATAGCACATTAGAAGTAATATTTCCTTTTTTCTATGCTAGTCATAACGCCATAGACTTCTCAGAAAACAGCTCACGCTCAAGGTCATATACAGCATATGGATTTATATTTATAGAAATACATTTATTATTTATTTTATGGGTATACACCCAAAGAGAAAAAACTATTACCATTGCAGCGTCTTTTATTTCTTCCACAACATTTCATTCACTTTCCCAGCACTCGAAAAACAGTCAGTCAAAAACCTTTCTCGATTTAGAAGCAACAAAGTGATGAGAGAAAGAGGAGAGGGCAGACAACCAAGGCTCTGCAGGACCACAGTGGGAGATTTCCCTTTATACGTTGACTGAAGAGGCCTTTCGGCTCTGGTAAAGTTGAATATGTGAGTTCTTGAAATGTAGCTCATCATTTAAAATGCACCTCCTCAAGAAGTGTATCCATGGGAGTAAAAAAAAAGAGGTGCAACGCAGGAACAAGTGTTGTATTGGGCTCTCAATAGACTGAAATGTTAAAGATGAACGCAGGCATGGGGTGAAAACTTGGAGATTTCTCAGACTGCCTCGAGCTTTTCCAGTCTGATCTCTCACAGGCCTGAGAACACAGAGCTGCAGTGACTTTCCATAAAATATCATGGTTTTCCTCCTGTCGACTTCCGAATGACTTTTCTATCTTACATTGCTCAAATGAAAAAAAAGGAGAAGAGAAAGTATTGCTTCTGAAAAAAACACAGAGGCAGATATGTGCCCTGTATTTATTATTTATTTTGCATCAATACAATTCTAACATTATTCTACTCTTTTCCATCACTGGAAAATCAGCTGTCTTCTCTCCAACAAGACCTCTGGTTCACATTCAAGTCATTCACAAGCATGAACAGAGCTTTTTCTGGCCAACACTTTTAGTAGAAAAATAAAAAAGTAGTATATCTACATAGTGTGTTAGGTGTGGAAGGGATATTAAATGGCCTCAAAAACATACAGTTGGACTGCCAATACACATAAAGTGAAGGTGATATTGGCCTGTTGGACAAGCTAACATTTGAGTTGGCCTTATAAAACCATGTCAAACAGATGTTAATATATCATCTGATATAAAACTAAAACTATTATCCTCTCTTGTTAGGAATGGATTTGACAGAGTAAAATATAAGAAAAAGTAAAGTTACATCAATATCAACCATAGATTCAACAACAACATTAAGTTTGATCGGTTTAGTCAGACCTTGCTAATGTTAAAATGCTAGTGGTAGTAAGTGTTTTAAGAAAAGTGAAATCTGCCTGGTCCTTATTGTTAGATTTTTATTTGACCTATTGCAGATTTTTAAAAATACATAATTCACTAGCTGGTAAATTAACAGATATTTGGTTTATGCTTATACGTTTGTGGGAAAAAAAGGAAGTGATCCACCTTAATGTCCGGAGACTCAACTCTTTCAATCGGCTCGGAGACCTGAGGTTTGCCACACATCTGTTCCGCAGTTGACCGCAGACCCCGCTCAGCAAGGTGCCTTGCTTCAGGGCACATCTGATGGTAGGAGGTTGAACCAGCTGAGGAGCTTCCCTTTCAATATTCGTCTCAACCTCTCAATGAGAGGGTCAAGGAAATGTATCCAGACCATCAAAGTACAGCATATTCTGTTTAGTGTCGTGTGGTGAGTCTGTAGATGACCATTTCTAATTAAAAAGATAACAAAAAGATTCTTTCGAAAAAAAAAAAGTAAGACGTTGAAATCTCCCCCACAAAAACATTATGTTCTCGCTGCTCTTTTGTTTCCGTGTGTCTGTGGGTGGTTCGGGGCGTGTGCCTCCGTCTTAACCCCTAAACCAAATATTTTGAGGAAATATGAACCGTTGTTGATGTAGTGTGTAGCAAAGGTCATTAAGTGTCTACAAGAGAGCAACAATAAAACATGTCACCATGTGTAGCGGCTCAGTGCATCACAGCTCTGCAGTTTTCAGGCTGAAGCCAAACTTTTATTCAACTCTCTTTCTTTCTCTCTCCCTTGTTTTTTTAAACCCGCCGCTTTGAATTTCAAATCAATGGCCCAGGAAAACATTGCTCTGGGCATCTTTTGAATGCAACTTCAAGCATGACATTGATTATCCTAGCTTCATAATTATCTCCACATGCTACTGTACCGTTGTACTTCGCATTCAGCCGAGGCGCGCTACATCCTCTCTGAGCGATAATGGCAACTGTAAGTTAATTAGCGGTGCGTAAAGGCCTTTTAAATAAAGCGTTAGGCAAAGACATCCCGCTGTTTAATGCTATAAATTTCCTCGGTGATCCGACAGCGAGGTCAGCGACAACACAAGAACCGCACACTGACATGGCTACCGTCAGTCGGATGGAAAACGGTTCTACCGCCGCACTCAAATATTCAGTTGTCCTGTTTTGCACTTTAAATCTGAAGCAGAGTTGTACAGAACAAATCGCGCCAGCGGTTCCTCATTTCATTGTTTTGTCTTTCTCTGTCCCTTTTCTGTGATAAATTGGAAATGCAAAATCGCCACAGATGTGTTTGTGTAATGGTGGGGCTTTCATATAAATAATGGGTGTACAGTTTCAGAGATATATGGAAAACATCTGTGAGAATGATCTGTAATTATCACTCTGAAATTCCACCGAATAAAACAAGAACAAGGCTTTTTCTTGAAGCATTTATAGCCCATGCTATACATGATTCAATAAGAAACGGGCTTTTCATATTTTTCAAAGAATTTTCTGTCCAGGCTGTCGTTGACAATAGCGTCTCTCTGAATGGACATATCAAAAGGCACTTTGAAGTGGGACATACACTAGAAATGACCGTATTTCATGTTCATATGCGTTTCTCACGTTTGAAGGAACGTCAGACACGTTTGGAGTTAATTCACATATTCGCTTTTTCTTCCCCCCACCCGGTCCTGCATTTAAGAAACAATTACAATCATTACATTTTGACTCTAATGACCAAAAACTGTGGGAGCAATTGCTTAAATATGGTGAAATTCCTCTCCTGAGCTTTTGACTTATAACAGTCATGTGTTGTGTTTATGTCTCCGGGGAAGGCATTGACATTTTTCTTCTTTTTTTTTCTTTTTTAAACCAGACACAACCCAACAAAAACACAGGCCTGTGCTGAGTGTTTACTGTATAATGGGTGTGACATGGTACCTTAGACCAGCGCTGAGGTCACTGCTGGTGTTTCCTACGAGGTATGACAGCTTTACAACTGCGGGGCTCAGACTCGGATTGTTTCTGACACGTTCGGCTGCGGCTGCTCTCCGTCTTTCTCCTTTGACGCTGTATCTCAAACACTCACTTTTTCTCTCTTTCATTTTCACACACACACACACACACACGCACACACATGCACATGCACACACACGCACACACACGCACACACAGGCAAGAAACGATATCAAGCCTTTCTCAGCCAGACTCAAAGAGGACTCTTGAGCATATTTTAAGCCCAAAGTCTAAATCTCTCATAATAGGCTTCTTTGTGGAACTCAAGGAGGAGGCCTGTATTTCTTGTGAAAAAGCCCCTCTGTTGCATGGAGCGAGTTGTGGTGATATTCTAACAAGCATTGAAACAACAAACTAGAAATGTCACAAGGCTAGAATAGAAAAAAGAAAACGAAAAATGACAGCATAGTTAAATTGAAATACTTGCATCGGAAGCAGTAAACAGCTAATTTTAACAGCACAGATCGTCAGAGCAACGTTTTGTGGTTTCTATATTGGCCTGTGCAGCTTTTCCTGATGCTCAAACAGCTTCATCCAGCCTATAACACAGCCTATAAGCGCTCCATCCTGTACGAGGCGCAGCTATAAAAATGTGACAGGACCTGATTTCGTCTTGTCTTGCCGTTTCTGCTGGCAGCACTTCTCGGTCTTTACCGGGGCTTTAAACGCACACAGGGAAGTTGAGTCAGCCAAGGCGGCGCGGCGTTGTTCGGTGGGACGGTGGCAGCCGAGCAGCAGCGATTCAGATGTTCTTTATCTTCCTGCTGCAGAGTGAAATGCAGAGGAATGTAAGCTGTACATTCACAGAGGCCCTGAGGAAATATAATACTCCTTCTCCATTGTGGCTGTGCTAATGTAATTATGCATAGTTCCTGCACCAGCTAGAGAAAAGATTACTATCCACGTATACAAACATTGTCTGTAGGAACACCATTTCATTTTAATAATAAGGTTATATATGTTTTTAAGCAAGACCTCGGCGGAGCAGGGTCAAAAAGCGGATTTGTATTAATGCAGAACATAATGCTCATTGCGGGAAAAGTTTGGGATAAATCACGAGGAATAAATAAACCGCTTTTAAGTGCTCCTGCTTACAAGAGTATGTACAGTATAAGCTGCGTTCGCTCGGCACGCGCACACGAATGCACACACGCCGCATTTTGGCCGCGGCTCTCTGATCTGATTTTGAATGCAGCATCTTGTTTGATGTCTTTTTGATGATGGACATGAAATAATGTCCAAATCACCAGAGGCCGGAACATCAAACAGATCCAAATGAAAACACGGTAATGTCTTCTCGGACTGAGCCTTATTGCGCTTTTCATTTGCCTCTGCCCCATGGAGGCCGAGCTTTGACTGGGAGCAGATAAAAGATGGGCTGATAAATGAAGCGCTTTCATCTCCCAACAAACTCTGACAACTTTTTCATTTGCAAACGCAAACACCGCACGGGCGATGTGCCGCATCGTAGCATAATGAGATAAACGCAGATTGTAATGTCAGCAGCTCGAGAGGAGTCAAAGGTGGAGGGCGGTATCAGAGGGAGAGGATGAATGGCCACAAATCACGACAGCCGACTAAGGAGAGCACAGGATCTGCTGATGTGTGAATCAGGACCCCCCCGGTCTTATTGGAGCAGAGGATGTGAGCATCTACACTGTATATTGTTCAATTTCAGAATCCAATGTTCTTTTAGATCATGGGCTGAGAGAGCTAATACAGAGCACAGGTGACTTAGTGATAATGAACCAATATATATGCATCACGCAAAACCGATCCTTATGCTTGGGAGAGGGAGCCCTGCTCATTCATTCATCACAATTTTGTCTGTTATGAAAATGCAGACAGGGAAACTTCTCCCCTTCTTCGCCGTGACATCACACTCACCCCGCAGGGCCCGTCTGTTGCGAGCTGCCATGTCGACTCTCCAGTGTTTGTAATAAGGAAGCGTTCGTAGACAATGCCGGGCCCATTGCTGGTGAACCGTGAGCGGGTCGTCAACTTTTGCATTTAATTTGATTTATAGCTGAACGGGAGCCAAGTTTCCATATAATTTACAGAGCCATTTGGTGTCTCTCCGGGCTTTTGGATGGCTCTGTGTAAACCGAGAGGCTGATGTTCAAACAACGAGGCGGGGGAGCCACGGTGGACTCAGAGCTTTGCCTTGGCCTCCACGTCAGTCTCCTGACAGCAAACTGGCACCCGGCTCAAACTAATAAAGTGCACCACCCAGATCCTCCGGTGACTGCATGTACTGTACGTCTGCCGAGTGTCTGTGTGGTCAGTCGGAGACGAACACTCCTGAAAAGCCGCGGGCGAAAGACGAGGATCTGCTAAAAGTCTGTGACGCGAGTCTCCTTCAGTCTGTCTCCTTCTCGGATGATGTGCTGCATCTCAGCACTCGAAGTGATTTGGACACAGAGACTGATCAAAAATGATTACGGCCCGTCCTGTTAAACTCGTAATTAATTACTGTCATAAAAGCCTGGTGATGTTGTATTATTTATTATGGCTGACAACTCCCATAAAAAGAAATAAGAGCAACAATGAAGTGATGCTCCTACAAGAAGGGCAGATTACCGACAGGGCAACTGTCCAGAGGCCTCAGAAGGTTAAGTACACATCAGTTTGGTCTACATAGCAAAACCGCTATGATCTGTGCCCCATCCTCCCTCTTGGAGAGGGGCTCAATGCCAAAAACTCATTTTAAGACCTTATTGTTTTCGAAAACTCCTCCGAGAAGGTTATGTTTTCTTCTGCATATGTTTGTTTGTCTTTAATTTAGCAGGATTATGCAACAACTACTGGACAGATTAGCACAAGACTTGGTGAAGGGATGCCGTACGGGTCAGGAAAGAACCCAATAAATCTGGTGCGGACCCAGATCAGGGGATGGATCCAGGATTTTTTTTTACACGCTCCTTACCATTACGAGATTTCATGGATCTTGATGAAAAAACAATCGGACATGTTTAGGATATATTTATGAGTGTGTGTGTGCAATTGGGTGCAGATCCAAAGAAAATCTAGTGAATTTAAATGTGGTTGCGTAAGGAGACTGTTGGGCCTTGGCAGAGGTGTGAACTCTACTGAGAGCTATTCTAGTTTATATTGAGTTAATATGTTGTCAGATGACAATCAGAACACTGAGCAACTCTCAGGTTAAGGAACATTAATCCATCATAGAAGTATGAAATAGTGGAACATTATTCATGTGGTAGCTGAATCTACAGCCACACAGTTAAATAAATGGTATAATTCACTCTGTGTCACCACATTATATGGATTCAATTCAGGTTCATGGTCTCACACACTGAGACCATAGTTATTTTCTTTGCAGTCACATTTCGTTAAAATCTTGCTACTTGTTTGACATCGTATTCTGAATGAGGCGTGCACACTTAGTTTAAACTGTTTAGTACTTATTAGTTGTATTAAGTCAGTTTTCTTACCATTTCTGCTGCATCATTCCTTCTTCCTGGTTTGGCCAAAAGATGAGTGTGTGGGTGGAGCCTGTTTGAATACAGAGTCCCAGTGAAATGGACAAGACCAAGTGCTGCATCTGCGTGGGGGCGGGGGGGTTTCTTTGTATGAAGTTTGGGTTGTTTCCAAATGGTCTGATCAGCCAGTTATATGTCTCCCCTGTGTCTCATTTGGTAGATGTTTGAGTTCATGTCCTAAATTGTTGGCAGTGATGTTTGAGTTCTGTTTAGTTGACCTCTTTTAATGGACCAAGTTAACTCTTTAATTTGCCTTTTTTAAAATTCCTCTGAATTTGGATATTTTGGGGCGAACTAAATCCCATCTTTTGAAAAGTAATAAAAATCCCTTTCACTGTCATAGAAAAGTGTCAAATACTCACATACAAGACGACGCTGGTGCCAAAGACTCTTTTTTAGTATTTTAGAATTGATTAATTAACTCATAATTCCAGCTCTCGAGCACTGGCTGGTTTTATTTCTGGGATCCTGATTAAATATTAAAACTCCCACAGTACAGTGAGGATCAGTGTGAGGACCCGACAACAATGTTTTGCTGCAGGGCCCAGATTAATGCAGCCATGACTAACCAGTGATGCCTCTGCAGCCAAAGCCTGAATTAGCTTTGTTCCTCTGTGATACACTTCCAGTGTTCTGTCAAGTCTCTTCACACTTTTCCTCAGTTGCTTTGGCTCAATCGTAAGAAAATTTTAATCGAGATTTTGCAAAATACAGTTCTCAGATCTGTAATTCATTGCTTGACAGTGTAATGCATTCTTCGTCATTTTCATACAGAAGTCAAATGTGCAACTGTCTTCAACTAGTCCAGTGATGCATAGCTTTAGGTCAATCTTTATGTTTGAGTCATACATTTATGTAAACGCAAAAGTTCAGAGGATGAGATCATATTCACTGAGACATGCTGTGTTTGTCAGCGGAATCAAATCTTCCACTTTATTTTAATATAAACATGGCATCTCCACATCCTCCAACTGTCCAGAAATATGTCCTGGATACAAACGCTGCCATCTTACGCTTTGTGAGCCAGAATCTGAGCTGTACTGATCATGAAGTGGGGCTGTGGGAGCGAGATCTCGCCAATACAAGTGCTTAGCCAATCATGAGTCGGTCTCAGCTGTCAATCATGACGTTTCACATAGCATCAAATAACTAATTACCCAAAAATTAACACTTAACCAAACATCAGTGATAAGTGCTACCTAAAATGACAGAAACAATTTTTGAGAAAAAAGTATTTGACGTTTGACTTTATCGTTTGGACCAACTCCCATCCACTAACATGGAGGAGGCGGGGTTTATGATCTGCAGTGCAGCCAGCCACTAGGTGGTGATTGAAACATTTTGCCTTCACTTTTAGGGAACTGTCATGTCGTCCATCTTTTAATTACAGTCTACACAATATAAAATGGTGTGAATGTGTGTAATACCTGAAAAATGTACTTTCTGTTTGACTAAAATTTCTCGTTTTGTATTTGTTGCAAATAACAATAAATGTAAAATATCTTCAGTACTATCCTTTAATTGTAATTTTTACCACATGTTGAGATTTTCTAATGCAAAATGAGAAAAAGCAACGAGACATCTGCGAACAAGAAAAAATTTCACATTTATTTGATATCAAACAGGAGTTGATTTAAATATCAGCTGATGATGGGCTCTTACAAAAGAAATAAAATGAACCTAATCAGTGCTGCAACAACTTTTCACACTTTCCTAACACAGTCTCCCCCCCCCGCCCCACCCCATTTTTTTTCCTCTGAATACTTCAGTTAATAAATTAATTAGTGTCAAGGGATGAAACATGTCTGCAAACACTGAAATATCGCATGGACACGAACATAAGTCCTTAAAACCTGACAATTTCTTTCAAGTAAAATAAATTACACAAGAATCCAATTCACTCCAAATCTGTGCATGGCCCGGTGTTAACAAATATACTACTGGCAAAAAACTCATCATTCATGAAAGCAAAAAGCACTTCACAAGCAGAGACGTGAGCATGAGATCATATGGACTGATATCTCTCAAAACTTTTTTTTTTTTGTTTTAAATGCAAACATACAACGAGTCAAGTGTGAGAGGAAAAAGCACATTTCCACCATTTTGATTAACCTTGTCTGAAGAATCGTATTAACATTGAAAGGGTATAACTACTGAATGGTTGCCATTTCTTTTTTTTTGTCATTTTTTTTCTTTTAACATTTTTACACTAGTGGTACAGCAAAATATATTTTCTTTAGCTGTTACTTTGACAACAGTTAAATGTGCAATAGAGAAAATATAAGGCCTGAGTCTGAATTAGTGGTTTCTTGACTTTACAGTCCTGACTGTGTATTGGAGCCACACTAGTTCTAGTTCTGTATTTTATGACTAAAAAGACCCTGGTTCAGCAAAGTCCCCCAGGAATATGTCAGGAGTTTCATAGTTCTTTGCTCGGAGTATGTTTTTTTTTTTATCCCTTGTTGTTCGACTCTTCTTTCAGTACAACAGAAATGAGTCAGACTTATCTGTGAAACAGCGGCCTGTGTGTTATTCTCTGCACCTCTTTAGTCCAACAGCAGAGTTTTCACAGACCACATTTGTCTGGCATCGCATGGACGTGTTTCGTGTGTTAATGAGATCTGTGTGCAAAAGTCATTTATTCATTCCTCTTCCCACCCAACAACATTTCACTTCCTGTTCTAACAGGAAGAGCGTGCGGAGTGCGGAGCCAGACTCGCCGGCTCTCTTGACATCGACGAAAAGTACCCATCTGTTGAAACCTGTGCAAACAAAGACGGCCGCTCAGAGGCTGGTAATGAGCTGCATTTGTCCGTCGGTGGGCGCCTCTCCTTCCGGCGCGCATTCTTCGTTGTTGGGCGAGATGATGCACCCGTCGCTGATGCCTCTGTTTATGTGGTAGTAGGACAGGGGCTGCGGTGCGTCGCCGAGCTCGGGCATGCTTTTATGATACGCGTCCTCGCTCTCGCTTCGAGGAGAGGGGGAGAGCTCATCGTCCTCCTCCTCTTCCTCTGGGGGGTATGGCGAAGCAGAGGGCGAGGGTGAGTCTCTCAAGTTTGGCATGCTGGTGTAAAGCGAGTCTCTATTATTGTTGGGTGAATGGGAGCCCGTGTCCTCCACTGCGGTAACAGTCTCGGAGCCATGGTCGCCTTGCCCCTCCAGGCGCCTGGGGGCCTTCTGATTGCTGTAGAGCAGGGAGTGAGTCCTCTGAGGCAGGAGGGGCGCCTCCAGCGCCTCCTTATGGTGGGGGTGCAGGAGCAGCTCCAGGGTGGGGTGGCCTCCTCTTCCACTTCCTCTCTGCGGGGATGAGGCCTCGGCGTGGTCGGCCACGATGGCGTCATCCTCGCTGCCGCTCCCACCCCCGCCTCGGTCCACTGTCACTCTGGTCTGGGGAGGCAAGGCTCTGTCCCTCGGGGCGTCGCGACCTTTGGGGGCCCCGCGGGGCCTGAGGTTGTTATGGACAATCTCAGAAATGATCATCTTTTCAAAGGCGACATCGTCCAGGTTGAGGCCCCCCAGGTCACCTGCGGCCCGAACAGCCACAGCCTCATAGTCGTCTTCTCGCAGGGAGTAGCTGTTGTTGAAATTGCCATTGAGGGGGAGGGTGTCCATGGCACTGATGTCCCTGCTGTTGCTCAGAGAGTGCTGTCCTGCAACGAAAGCAAAGGGAACGCGTGAGGTATAATTTCTTTCTTTTGGACAAAACAAAACCGTCTCCACTACACCATCCACACATACTTGATACTGCTCAGGACACTTCACTCTTGTGCTCTTTAATCTCTGCGTTAATTTTAATTTCATCCAGATACAGAAACTTTCAAAATCCAAAAGAGAACCCAATTGGCGCTCCAACATGTCCATCCTCCTTCTGGCTGAATATCTATTTAGCCAATCTAGGAAATCATCCTGAACAATATTGGAGAAATGAGAACAAGCAATGACTCAAAACTAAAATATATATATATATATAAAAAATAAAATACTATAGCATCACATTGTAATGTAGCGTATGAGCAGGTTACAACACAGAAGCACACAGAAAGCAACAAACAGGATGAGAGCAAAAGAAACAAATGGGTGCAAGCTGATGAGGAAGTGTTGTGACACGAACAATGAGAAAAACATTCCACCGGTTAAAAGAAGGCAAGACAAGAGAGTAATGCTGAACACAGATGGCGGCCACCTCTCTGCACCGAGGCCCCACAAGCACAGCAACAACCCCCACACACCACGACAGACAGGCACGGTGCAATGACTCACTTTGCCACCACTCACATCAAGTGTGTCTGCTCAGGCTATCTGGCCTAAGAACAGCTGATGTGCAAAAAAAGTAAAACAGATGCCTTTTTTCAATTGCAGCAGAAACAACAAAATCACCGAAATAAGACAAAAGTGGAAGCTTGTAACATCCAGCCTGGATTCAGTCGATCCGACTCAGATTGTGTGTCCTTGCAATTAACTATAATTCAGCCCATGGGATGCTTTGCACAAATTGTCCGAGGTGGAAGGAGAATGACAGCGAAATGATGTGTTTAACAGTTTGAGAGGGAGCTAAAGGACAAATCAAGGACGACTGAATCCTGGACTCAGCAGGTGAAAGGGTTCAGCAGCAAGCACAGTCTTTTTTTTTTCTTCCAAAAGGAACATTTCTAATACACACATAATTAGTTTTTCATTTTTCAAGTGTACACCTAGTATTATGTGAGCAACACACATACACAAACACACACACACACACACACACACACACTCACACTCACTCAGAACAGTGTACACTAATTCTGTGCAGCTCAATGACTAAGCTCAAGTAGCAGGATGGAAGTGAAGGGGTCCAGTTATATGAGCTTGTGATATGAGGGGTTTATTTTCTGTGCAACACCGCGAGGCTTTCAAGTGCAAAGGCTGACATTTTGTAGGGTGTCGTCACAGCCAGTTTCCACACACAATAAAGAGAAACTTTAGTCGTAGGTTTCAAACTAAAGTGTCGAAGAAGGGATGATAGCAAGCGGGGGGGGAAACAAACACCTCTGAAAACAGCATCAAAGACTTTTCTAAAAAAGAATGAAAGGAGCGCAGAGAGCAAAAGGGCATAAAAAAAGCGGATGGGTGGGATTATTAGACGCTTCTCTGAATAGACCCCGAGTCCAAATTTGCATTTGTTTATGCACAGGCGGTGATTTTATTTCAGACAGGTATTGTCTGCGGGGAGAGAAGAAGTGGGAGGGGGGGGGAGAAATGATGTGAACAGAATTCAACTGGACACGGCGACAGCTGCACTCTGGGAACGGCTCCAGCAGAGATTCGTCCAAGATGTTCTCCTTACAGATTTTACTGCGTCGGATGAACATCTGCAGAGTATTAGTTAGTATTAATACACTCATAATAGGAGACACACACACGCACGCACACACACCCTTCCTTGTGCAGGAGCTGAATGTAATGACTATAACAGAGGACATTTTCAAAGAGCTTACGTTAAACTTGACGGCCTCTCCGCACGTATTTCATACTTGGTTGGTGATCTTCACACCAGGTTTTGACATTTGTGTGTCACACCGCTGCCTGCTCTGCACAAACTGGTTTCCATATGTTAAATCCTAAGATTTTCCATGTTTGTCACTGCTTCTTGATCTGCTGTTAAATAAGTACAGGATGTATTTCCTTTTTTTGTTTTTCACTCCTGTGTTTAAACCCAGCTTGAGTGCAGCAGGTTCGGAGATGTTTGAGCCGACATTCGAAATTACCTGCTAATTAAATATGGGAAGTCTTAATTCATCTCCTGTGCTGCAATGTTAACATGCAATTATCCTACAATGATTAAGCAGGTAAACATGTTATGGTAATAAAGCACAAGCTGTCTGCACACACACACACACACACACACACACACACACACACACACACACACACACACACACACACACACACACACACACACACACACACACACACACACACACATTAGTTCGTCTGGCTCGGCTGCTGCTGAGCTCGCAAAAGAAAGAAAGAAAAGAAGTAAAAAAACAATCATGAAATGTCTTTGATTTTCTGTGCAGACATTGTTTGGTCCCAACCCTGCTTCATTATCTCCGAGTGTGAAGTCCTCTCATTGTGCTGTGAGCGAGCTCGCGACATGAGACACCAGACCGCGACGACTGCGGCAGGTTGAAGCTAAATGTTACTGTGAATCCTCTCTTTACTCACTTTCGCCATACTGCTGTTTTTGTATATTCTCTTTTATCATCAAATGCCTGTGAATATCTGAGGGCTACGACTCTGCCCGCATTGCGTCATGTGGTTCTGTTATTTTTTAAATTTAAATTGGGTTTTATTTTTGCTCTGCCAGAGAGAGAGAGAGAGAGAGAGAGAGAGAGAGAGAATGAGAGAGGGAGGAACTAGGTCACCATAAACACTGACGTGTTTTAAATCAAACTCGCTCATATTTGAAGTGGAAAAATGTAAAGATTTCAACACGCATGATGCAAATGTCGGGCGTGAGGGGGAGAGAAATAAACGATCTGGACCAACGTGTCAAACTCATATTCGACAGAGGGGAATTCCCACACGTCTGCTCAGCGTAGCGCAGATAAGATAGAATTAACGTCTGAGACTTTTATCTCCTCGCGTTTATGGAGGAGGACGTTGCATTGATATGAAAAAAGATGTGAGTGAAGAGGAACAAACGATAAATCTGGTGCAATTATTCTCAAAACGTTTCATTCACACGGTGTCACAGGTGTTGCATGTTTAGAATAAATCTGACACACTTAAACAAACAGTTTGGGAAATAGACTCATTCACCTTCTTGCGGAGAGTTACACGAAAAGATTGACACCATTGAGGTTTCAGTCAGGAGGTGGTTAGCTTAGCTTAGCATGAATTCTAGAAAGAGAGGGGAGTAGTCCAATGGGAACAAAGTCCAGCGACTAGCTCCTCTAAAGCTCATGAATTAACTAGATCTGACTCAAGTGTAGAAATGATGTGCTGGACTGTTTCTTGCCAGATAACCTCCCACTAAAAAGGAGGACTGGTATCAACTCTTTTTATCTGACTCCCCTCAACAAAGCGAACAAGTGTATTTCCCCCAAAAAAACGAGTTAGAACAAACACAAATCTCTGCAGGAATAAAGGTGGAGGGTGGATGTGCACCTGGGGAGTGAAAGGCCGGTGGAGAGGGGGTGTTGCACACGACCGTTTCTGCCAGCAGGTTGTTATAAGGGTTAGTGTCGTGGGTTCGGAGGAGAGGGTTAGTTAGGAGGTAGTTGCCAGTCATCCCTGAAATAACAGGAAGATAGAGAAAAGGAGAAAAATCAGGAGTGAGAAAGGGGAAAAAAAAAACAGTTGAGGAAAAAAAAAGTAGCAGGAGGTTCTGTAGTTCATGGTCTGTGGCGGCGGTGGTGGTGCTGGTGGTGCGCTCGTCGGTCGACATAAACAAACGCTGACATACGCTGTCCGGATTCTAACACCGCTAAAGATTTATGACCGGCGATCTGTCTGACTTCTATTACGGACAAAGCAGCCATAGAAATGTTGGTCGGAGCGAAAAAAACCATCATCCAAACAGTCCGTCGATGGAACTGACAAACAACGTTACCGCGACGAGTGTTGACCAAAGGGCAGCAACACAATCAGCTGCAGTGTTTACGTGAAACAACTTCATCCAAACAAACTCGTCCAGTCGAGACACCAGACAAAACATGTCTAAGTGGCCCGCCATGAATAATACAGTATCCCTATCATCCCCAGCATGCTTGTGTAAATCCTCAAGAATGTAATAACTGCCCTCAGTCATTTGGACGGATCGCTGAGAAGCCCTGCGCTGGCATGTGTGTGTGCGTTTAAAAAAAAAAAAAGTAATTCATAACCAGGGCCAAATCTGCGCTGGCAGGGTCTGGAGCCTGAGCTTCATGATGCTGGGAACTTTCCCAAAAAACCCTGCTCTGACCTCAGCCTGACTTTACTCATCTCTCCTCCTCCACCTTCATCCTGACGATGATGGCGGGGCCACGATGAGCCTCTCCCGTTCCGATTGTTATGATTTGAACTCTCATCAGTAACGTTTTTATGCCAGGCTTACATATCGCACCTCTTCCCTCGTCTCTTATTCCTCCGCTTTCAGTCGATCGCAGTGAGCAGGGGAGGAGCAGGAATAGAAGCTGTGAACTTTGACGCACCGGCAGCATTTAACGCAATTTTTTGTTTTGTTTTTGTTTTTGATTGCTTAGCGGTAAGAGAAAAACGCAACATTAAATCAGGCCTCGTCTCTTCCCTGTTTCCGAGCTGCCACGGAGCCATGTAGGCTGCATCCATTGAAGTGTTTATTGTGAATTCAGAGCCTCATCACAAAGAGAATAGCGTATGTGTTGCGTCTGGTGGTGGTGGTGGTGGAAGAAAGGGTAGCTTACCCTGGTTGAGTGTGGAGGTGCTGTTTATGTCTCCTGAGATGAAGGAGGACTCCGACTGCTTCCTCACAGTGTCGTTCCACATCCGCCTGATGCGGCTCTGGGTGGAGAGAAAAGCAGCCATTGATCAGGACTCAACATGGTGCCGCTTTTATTCAAGGCCTTCTGGCCCCGAGGGTTGAGTGGCTAAGTGGGTTTGTGATTCAAGAAGCCTACACTCGTATTCGAGAGTCGGCCCACTGCTTGATGACATAGTCGTGCTACTGTAAAACAAAAAGACCCTATGGGCTATTGATCCAAAACGGAAAAAAAGAGAAATAAATAAAAAGGGATACACTGACAATCTCTTCAACTTGTAATTTGAGAGATAAGCTTTGAAGCAGAAGCCGCCACCATATTCCCAGAAGCGTTCTTAAGATAGATCGTGAGAAGACCACGACGTCCCGCTCAACAGACTCCTCTCATCTGTCTCCGTCTTTTGAAATCGGATCTAGCAACCAGCCCTGATCACATTCATAGAAGAAGAACAACTGTGTAAAACTTTTCCATAACACTTTTTGATCTACGAAAAAAATTCAATCCCATCCTCTGATATATAACCTTTGCTGTCTAATAACTTGATAACGGAGCCTTAGCGGAACAATGTGAAGCCTGAAATCAGTTTATTCTGTTCAGTTCAGAGTGATTTAATGAGATGTGGGTTATAACAAGGTGAAACATGTCAGCACAGCAATAAGTGCACTGTGACACTGTTCTGTTCGGCAAGGTTAGATTTCTCCCTCAGCGACTAAACTGTGTATTTGATTGACTGAATGATGAAATCTGAGCAAAAGGTTAAAAAATTAACTGAAAACATTTGAGTCTTTACTGAAGGAAAACTGTAACTATATTCTACCTTTCTTTTTGTCAATGAATTTGCTGAAAAGACCAACATCGTTTGTCTAAGGTTCGCAGCCCCAAGGCTGTATGTTCCCAGTTTCAAAGATGTAGTTGCAGCTATTTTAAAAAGGGAAAAAAATAACATCTATAAACATCCGAGGTGTTTTTTAACAAGCGTCAGTCAAACAGGAGTAAATAGAGCATTTATTGGCAGCCAAGTTCAACTGCAGTGCCCCTGTTCATATCACCCAGTGTGACATGTGGCTCTGGACAATAATGACTCCATGGCACAAATATAATGAGCTAAATTACCAGGCTTCAGCTACACAGGCAGGACTTGTTAACAGGATCAGGCCATTGGTGGTTTCAGTCCTTTCAAGAAGAGGTTTGTTTTGTTTAAAACTACAACAGCCCATAAAATACACGTATTAGAATAAAATCCACTGACACATATGGTTTTCTCAGTCCTAAATCCTGCTTCATCGTAAACTCTGATATCTCTGATTCCCAGTACAGGTACGTACCTGTGTGGCGGAGGAGTAGCGGGCCGTGGATCGAGACGTGGCCACCTTGGCTGAACTGTGGGAGCCCTCGACCGGCAGCGCGCCGCAGCACTGGGACTGACGGAAACATTTGCTGTACTCTTTGCGGACCTGCGGAGGAAAAAAGGATCAGAAACCGTATGAGCGCACACACACACACACACAGCGACACACCCGCTCCCCCCACCACCACCCAGCAAGAGACGCAAATCCCAAATCTTTATCAAATGGCAGCTGACAGGAGTTTAAATGCCACATCTGTAAGGACAGGGATAACAAACACTGTCACAACATGTTGAAATATTATAGAGGAAGCACTTTGATACGGCTGTTACTAAGGAGAAGGTATAAAATGTCATGAAATGCCTCGTGGAAAATTTCAACATGTTCCAGTGAAAATGATCCACACCTGCAATATAAATCACATGAGGAAAGAAAGAGGAGATTCTCAGTCCCGCTGCGTTTGTTTCATAAACGTAAAAGCTGCTGCTAATATTTACCTCCACCAAAGAGGTTATGTTTTCACTGCTGTCCGTTTGTTTGCTGGTTTGTTTGTTTGTAAACTACTGAAATGTGCTGCTTCCCTCTAATGAGTCCCATTCTAGTTTTCATTAACAATTAATCTGCTGATTATAGTCTATAGTAAAAAATTCCAATCACAGTTTTCTAAGTTCAAGATCATATCTTCAAATGCCCAACAAAACTAATTTATTATCATTTACAATAAAGAGAAGAAAAAAAGAAAAAGGTTTAAGAAGCTAGAACAGCTGTTTTTGGCATTTTAGTTTGAAAACTGAACAGTTGCCAGTTGCCTGTCATGGACTTGACGTTTATTTACTGACTTGTCTTTTCAGCTCTGTAACCGATTTATCATTACTAATCATTTTTTCTTTAATCTTTAAAATATGCTCAAATTGTAAAACATTACATTTCTGGTTTTAAGAGTCTCTAAACAAAAAATATTTAGTTTACAAACAGATAAAATCCACAAGTCAAGAAGCTGGAAGCTGTGACATTTATCAGCTCTTGATTGACAGAAAGTTTTAGAAAACTAAATCTTGCCTTTTTCTGGAGCAGGCAGTGGAAGATGAAGATGAACATCCCTTGCAGAGTGTTGAAGATGGTGAAGAGGTACGCCATCACGATGGAGGATTCGTTGAGGAAGAACAAGCCGAAGGACCAAGTGAGTCCCAGCAGACAAAGTAGGGCGAAGGCTCCCAACACCCACGACCTGCGAGAGAAGGAGGAGGGATATTAACCAGTGAACGAGAATCTGCTGGGGCGGAACTTTCTCTCTTCCTGGCCGACACCTTGTTAAAAATGAATAAACACACTTATCTACTTTAAGAACAAAACTGTGTTGGTGAAGTGTATAAAAACAAATACAAAAGGTTTTGGATTAAAGTGCATTTAGTATTTGACACTGAGTCAAAAATATTTCCTTGGGAGTAAAGGGCTAAAGAGACTGCAGAGGCAGCAGGTTTTCTCCTCGGCAGCTTCCAGGAACTAAGCCTAGTGGAAATAAGATAACTTAACAGTCAGTTTCAATGACAATGGCTGGTTGTTATTGATACACGAGAGTGGAGTGAGCCGCCCCGAGAGAGAGACGGCGAGCGGAGAAGAAATGGGACAACAGCATGCCACCGAGAGAGGACACACAGAAAAATGAGCGGCAGGATTGAGAGTGACGGATGATTAGAGTCTCTCCTCAGTTTCTGTGTCACATTTCTTGTTTTTTAACAAGAAAACACTTAACTGGCTGAGTAACCGACGATTTCACTTTATATAACATTTGACAGAATTGGGATTTGAGGTACGGACTAATTATGGGCCGTTAATGAGTTTTGACGATTTATGATTATGTGTGAAATCCAGCAGGCGAATGCAAACAAATGTGGTTTTTTTTCCAGGAGCTAAAAACAAACCTGAGAGCCAAGTCAGTGCTTTTTTTTATTTATGTGTTTTTTTACTTTGGACCAAAATCATTGTGGCTGCCTAAAAATCAAACGCCCACAGAACATATGTTGGCCTGCTCTCAGGCATATTGTTGAAGAAGAATCCAGGCACAGACATGTACAGGGACACGTCTTCTTATCGAGCAAACGCAGCCCACTTGAAGGGGGGAAATGGGGCCCCCTTTTTTCCTGTTTTTACCATCATTAAATCTATGCGGCATGTGATGGAATCCATCTCCCAAGAAAGCCTGTAAACTATGCCAGCACAGGAGCACAAAGATACCAAAGGTCAGAAAGGCAGTTATGAGAAATAAAAATAAGACCATATAACCCTGGGTTGTGTAAATACTGACATCATAAAATGAGCTAAAAAGGCACCAACTATTGACCAAAGTTACACCTGAGAGAGAAAAATATTGGTCTGGTCGGGGTTTAAGAGAAAATCAAATAAGCGTGTAGGTCCAAAGCAGCCATTGAAATCTCAGGAAGGAGGCAGCAGCAGTAATGGTGCATATTATTTTTCTTTTCACACATACTCAACCACCACACGCACACGCACACGCACACGCACACACAGATCCACACACACACAGATCCACAAACCACAGAGCAGACATCTAATCTCCTGGAGTGACACCCCTCACCTGATACCCCCCAGCCTGGACGAGTCGGGTTTCATGGAGGTGGAGTGCTTCACCATCTTGTACATGGTCACCACCAGGAAGATGACATTGACCTGTCAAAACAGATGCGTATCAGGATTAACAGACTGCACTTAGAAAGGAATCTGATTTCTGCCGCTAACAGGAGCTAGAAGAAACGTACAGATCCTCCACTTGGGTAAATGTTCTAAAACCACACTGTGAAAATGAAGGAAAAAAATCCTGGATTTAGAAAAAAAAACAAAACAGTATATATGTAGAATCAGAAAATATATGAATATTCAGATTATTTTCAATTTAATCTTCACAGTTTTTGTGTCCAACCAATAGGTACAATTCTTTACTTTGAAGAAGCCAGAACCATAAAATGTTTATTTTTGCATGAAACGGTTGCAAATCAATGTTCTGTTAGAAAATAAATAGTTTCATCTCTATTTGTATTTAATCTTTCATATTTTCCATCCTTTTCCTATGTTTTTTTAATGTAGAATCTTAATTTACCTCATTCAGATTCTGTGTTCACCCCTTTCCGTTTGTTTGTTTGTACACTAAATTACCCAAAGACTCCTGGATGGATTAACATGACAAATCTGGATCTAGTGAATTTAAATGTGGCTTCAAAAGGACACTGTTGAGGCTGATGCTCTCTGCTGAGTGTCATTCTAGTTTGTAAAGTTAAACAATGGCGTCAAAAAGAGTGAGAAGTGCAGTGTTTCACTTTGACATATTTTGGCTTTAAAAGAAAACGAGGTAAAGAGAAAGTACCTCGAATTTGAACATGTGTAAAATGTATTTTCACCTCTGGTTGCTAACAAACAGTTGGTATGTTTCCCAGTGACATGTGAGTATTGCTTAATCCACAGTGGTTTTGGCTCTTTATAGCATCAACACCAGCATACCTTTACTGAGAGGAATATGAAAAGTTATTGCTTCGGTGCAGATCATAAAGCACGCTGACTTCCAAAAAGAAAAACAACAGTGAGAGGTTATTGCTGTGGTCTACTTCACACAGCTCTGGCCTTCAACGCGAGCTGCGCGGAAACTTTCTCTTCCCTCTCTCTTGTTTTGACATTAAGCTCCAGCCCAAAAGTACAAATTCTCATCGAATATGAGAATGTATATCTCTCTACGTCCAAGCAGATCGTTGATGAAAAAAAGACTCCAGAAAAATACAGAGGAATGAGCGGAGCTGAGTGCCATATTTTAGAAAATAATTTTACAGAGGCCAGGAAAAACATTTAAGTGAGTCGAGCCATACATCCAGAGAGGTTTCCATGCTCTCAGGATGTCTCGCTGTAAGCACGGCAGGGTTCTACTCCACCAAGGGAAAGGAAGGAGTGTTTCAGTTTGGTCCAGCACCACATTAAACCTTTCAAACGCGGCTCTGTAAATATTCACTGAATTAAGTATATCCAGATTTTTCAAAAACATATATTCTGTGTCTGCTCCAAGTGAGCATTTGGTAGGGTCCTTTTAATCTGCGAGTACATGAAGGAAAATAAAAGATGAAAAAGTTTAACTTGGCGAGCAAACAAAGCATAATAATCTAGATGCAGCGTCCTCACTTTATCGAGCACTTCGTTTTTTAATGCACTCACAAATAAGCAGAAAGATCCCCCATTATCACCCAACGTGGATGGATGTGAACAGAGCAGTGTCTCTAAATGGAAACAAAGAGCGTGAGAGGGAAGCGGACGGAAACCAACGACAGCAGTGGGGAAAGATGGAAGAAAAAGGAGTGGCTAAGAAGACAGAAAGAGGCTTTTAGATCACACAGCTTAGAGTAATGCCGGGTTTTGTCTCCCAGCCACTGGGGCCGATTTACGTCCGCATGAGTCGAGTGGCTGGAGATGCATTTAACACAGCTGCGAGTGATGACACAGATCCGATGAGACAGACAGAGGGACGGACGGCGAGGCGAGGAGGCAGGGAGGCAGGGAGGCACTCTGCAGAAAGCAAGAGGCAAACCGCATATGGACCCCCCCCCCCACCTCCGTCATGCCCGGTCTCCAAGGGGCCGTCCTCTACAATATTCAGGTCTCTCACTCCGCTGCCAAATACGACGCAAAACAAACTGGCAGTGCTGACGCAGCACCTCTCCAGGTTTTGCGTGTATTTACAGCCCATGGACAGATTTACATGTGTGTTACTGTACGCAGCTGTATGGATATGCAGCGTGTGTTTGTTCAGGGCTGTGTGGATGCATTCTTGCATGTGTTGTGTGTGTGTGTGTGTGTGTGTGTGTGTCAATGTGCATTGTGAACACCCAGTGCACCACATGAAATATTAAAAGGTGAAGATGGAGATGTCCGTGTGCTGGGATTGGCTGGGGACGTGTCATGATCCTCAGCAGGGCTATGAGCTGTGGTAATGGTTGTCTGGCCAACCCACTCATTACTTCCATGTTCACCCCCCCTCACCATCACCCTTGTATTCCCTGTGAGCAAATGACCTTCATGCCTGAGACGATCTCTCCTCCTGATTGCAGTAGGGGAGTATTATCGAGATGTACAGCAAGGCCCAAACAGCTTTAAGCTGTTGCCGCTCACCAATTCTGATTTCAGAGGATTTCATAGCTGAGTGGACACTGATGTCCTTCTGTCAGCTATAATGGGACCACTTTCCTTTCATGCAAATTGATCTTAGAAATCAGAGCCAAGAGGCTGCCAGCACAAAGAGAGAAAATCTATAAGCTGTTTTCAAAGCTTTTCATTGAAAGGGGAAAAAGAACAAAAATATATGACACTCGTGCACAAAATTACAACTTACCACAATTATGAAGGTTACGGGCCCAATGAAGCTCCAGATGAAATGGTTATCAACCCTCAGCCAGCATCTGCAGGGAGCAGAGGGTGATATTCAGTTCATTAAATCATCTCAATGCCAAAACAAAACTTGTGTCTCATCGATCAGCTGCAGCAGAGCCGGCTGGATGATCGGTCGCAGCAGAAAGAAAAGAGACTCGTCTGACCACAGAGAAGAAAAACCCGACCTCGACGGAGCGTTGGCCTCGTGCCATGAGAAGCTGCAGTCGGGAAAGGCAGTGGCTGTTGGACTCATGACTTCACAGTCTGCAAATGCTTACAAATGTGTGATGACTGTGTGAACCTCTGAACTGTAAACAGTGTATTGTACACAGTTCAAGAAGGAATCGCATCCCGGTCTCTGTGTTAATCACCAGGAAGCAGAAATGAAGTGAGGACCATAGGAGTAAAATGGAGTTTAAAAAAAAAAGAGGCATTTAAATCCCATAAATTAGAGGATTGCAGTCTTACAAATCATAAAGCTTGCTGCTTGGATGAAGACCAGCGGAGAAGTGCATAAACTTTTAACTAGCAATTATCCACTTGGAAAGAATAAAAATCCAGCAGGCCAGTGCATCTAGCCAGCATGTTCATTAATGTTGCAGCTTTGCTCACATCCACTGTTTTTTTTTTAGCAGAGACAGGGTGTAAATGTTCCAGGGGCAGAGGTGGATTACTCTTTGTGATATCGCTATCATCAGAACACACATGCAAGCTGTGTGGGTGTGTCTTGATGGGGAGAGGGGAGGATTGATGCCCCGGATTTTTTTTTCTTTTTCATCCCACAAAAGAAGCGCCTCTAGCAGAGATGCTACACTTACGCCCGCTGCGTGCCGTAGCTTCTGTAGTCGATGGCTGCTGAGATGCCCACCACCACAGCCGGGATGAGGTACCCGGAGACGTAGTAGTACTTCCTGCGGGAGAACTCGCTCTCGAACACCTCGACCAGCATGAGGTACAGCTGCACGCCCTCCAGACACATCCAGGCGAACGCAGCCAGGAAGCAGAAGTGGAGGACGCCAGCGATGATGGAGCAAACCAGCTGACAGGAGGACACACGCAGAGGTTACACACACACATAAGCAGTTTTTAGTTTTATCAGTTTTGACCAGTTACCAAGAATGACTTATTTACTGCTTACTAAAGGTTTAAAAGTTCAATGACAAGTGACACAAGCTAAGTCAGAAGAGAGTATTTGTGTGATGAAGCAGTGGCTCCGCTTACAGCTGCTCTAATCAATATTTGAATATCAACAAAGGATCAAGTGACCTCTTGTAATATGAAAAGGGCTGTTTGAGATTCTGAGCATCTTTCAGCTCAGGATTTTGGTTTAATGGCCGACGACTTTATTGATCCAGTTTTTACAACACAGCCGGTAGCTGTTCTTGTAAAAAAAATAAAAATAAACCTTTGATAAACTCGGCGTATAAAAAATATATCACAAAAAACGGAGCTTAAACAAGGATGGATAATGGTTTTACATTCATTGAGTTGACAGAAACACTAGTTATCCATATTAACAATGTAAGGTGATAGAAGAACATTTTGTGATATATTTTATTATGGCCAGACATTTTTTAAATGTAAATTGATTAATTACATCAAAAATGTCCCTGATAAGTCCAAAATGTGAAATTCCTATTCTTTTATTTGTGAGTATCCTAAATGTTGCTGATCCCCTGACAATTCTGTAAATTTATCGAATAAGTAGGAACATTTTTACCCAGTTTCACAAAGAAAAAACCCTTTTGGGTCCAATGCTAAAAAGCTCAAGTTTGGTTGAAAATCTATTTTTCCGTTTTAGTGAAGATCCCAAAGTTTCCAAAGATACAAATGATGTAAGAGAAGTGGGTCTCAAAATCATGCGTAGAATATTTGTATTTGATAAAATGGTGCAGTCACGAAAAATATCTTATATATATCTTATATCATCAAACAGAAAAGATTGGCGATTTAAGGCCATGAAAGGCAAACTGAAGGAGAAATTCAAGCATTTAAAGAAGGTTAATCACAGCAGACGAGCCCATTCGTCAGCAGCGGGAAATTTAAAGCCCCCCGCGGTGTCATTTCCACGGTACCTTTGGTTCCGTCATGTTGATGCCCACGAGGAAGATAAGCTCGCCGATGAAGAGGTTCAGGCAGAGGTTTTTGTGGATGGTGTTGCGGTCACTTTGAAGGCCGCGGAAGAAGCAGAAGGTGAAGAGGCTGATGGCGAGGCAGACGAGGGACACGGCGATGCCCATCCGCGTGATGACGGTGAGAAGCAGCTCGTGGACGCTCCCCTCCCCCTGCATGGAAACACACCGTCAAACGTCAACTCCACACTTCTCTTAATGATCGGTGGCATTACAGCAGATAATGGATATATGTATGTATATTTTTTGATGTGTAAATTGGTTCTGCTATTATTTCTTATGACACATATATGTATTACTGTTAATATTACCATTATAACAACCTGTATGACAGTGCTTGCTTGAATAAAACAATAAATTCAGCTCCTGCGTTTTATCTCCCCTCTCCCCCTCTCCCCCCATTTCTCTCCTCTCAACTCAACCAGTGGAGTCGGACGGCCGCCCACCCTGCGTCGAGCTCTGTTGAGAGGGTTCTTCCTGTTGAAAGGGAGTTTTTTCCTCCTCATTGTCTCGCACCAGCTAAGTGGTCGCTCATGGTGGGAAATGTTTCCCTCTATAACCTCGTAAGGTCCTGATCTTTACTCTGGATTGTGCCCTCGAGATTATGTATGTTATGATTTGGTGCTATCTAAATAAAACTGGACTGAACACTGACCAGATGGAAACGCTGATATGCACAGTTGGAATGACAAAGATTATTATTAAAGCTGTTAAAAGAGGGTCATAATTTATTATCATATGTAAATACACTATGTGCAATGACAAGCCTCCTGCTATTTTAGGGTGAGTATCAGGAAGGAAAAGCCCACAGTCATTTGGAGCACGATTACAGCTGATGCTAATATGAAGCTTGAGTAACTTTGTAAAGTGAAATCAAGAAGCTCTATTTTTCAGTATGAAATTCCCTCTCTGTGTTAACCTGAAGTGAAAGGATTATAATGAAAAGAGACATTTTTAAACAAAGGAGACTTTCACTTTGAAAGACAACATTTTCATCTGGCTAAACTACAGAGGCCTCGTATTAGCTTCAGCTCAATCTCAGAGCCCATTGGCTTGCGCCTGATCATTGATTAGCCTCTGGGGGCTAAGGCCAATATTTTGGGGTTTCTGTTGTCGACAGCTGAGTCTGAGGTGAATGTTTCTCCCCACAAACAGGAATACTTTTTGTACCCCTTTTCAGCCCAGACAGCATTTTGGCTATTCTCTATAAACAGCGCATGCGTATGAATGCAGATGAATTAAAAAAAGATAGCTGATGCATTTCAGTCAATGTGCTCCAACTCTTTTGCTCTCCACGCGGACTGTTTAGCTGCGGGCAACCCGAGCCTGCTCAAATAGGATTGGCCAAACCTTAAAACGGCTACCAGAAGGCTTCTGGCTCCAAAGTCTTATCCCTCGACAACAAATAGGCTTAACGTATAGTGTATTTTTTGCACAGAAAAAAGTGTTGGATTCTGTCCCTCATCTCTTACACTGAAAACACGTGAGAAAGGGATCTCTTAATACTTAGAGCGGGCAAAATCTGTTTTAATGTTCATCCAGGCACCTGACTGCTGATTTAAGACAGACGTGAAAAGTCGTGCGTCTGTTCTTTCACTTGTTCATACGTGATGACATCTGGCACTCCCGGCTAACACGCTTGGATCACACTGCTACGCCCATGTTGCAGAAAGTGACATCAGTGACGTCCACATGTGGGTTCTGTTTTTTAAGGTCAAGCCCCGCTGTGCTGCAGAAGATCTAAAACTGAGCACGTTTCAAGATGGGCAGCAGGCAAATGTGGGGAAAAAAAGCAGACTTGACCATAAAAAATATCGTTCAACGACATGGTGGCCCCGAAAGTGAGGCAATTCTTCCTGTGATATTTGTAATTTTATTGAGGGCAGGAGTTGCATTTGAGGTGATGTGCAGGGAATTGGTGTGAGATTAAGCCCGGCCTCAAGGCTCTGGTTTCAAGCTGTGGTTAAGGTTGAGGTTAAAACAGATGACAGGGACAGGAGTTCATGAGTTGGGACGTATTATTACACAAACCACAAACTTATCCTCCACATTTAATACTGGCTGGGTCCATGCTCCACATGCTATTTATCATGTAATTGGATTATAATTGCATTTCGCGACCAAATGGTTCCTACACCACTTCAAGAGTGGTGGAAACAAAAGTTAAAACTGAGGTTCTGCAGTGATGCTTCCCATGATTCGCAGGGACATATGCACGGAGGGATATTAGACAAGGTCCACAGGTAAAATATAATTACCTCTGATGATTGGTATGGTGCTTCCTGTCCTGATCCACAATCTCGCTCTTTTAAAGTGACAGCCTGCTTCTCCACCTCACCCCCTCCTACCCCCACCCTCACCTGCTCCTCCGGCAATAATCTAATTATCTCCACTGAAATGCCATTCTTGTTCCTGCCGTGTGTGCACAAATCTGTCAGCGAGATGGAGGGAGAGAAACTAACTGAGACGAGGGGGGAGAACACCCTCCTGTAATCAAGAGGCTAGGGCCACTCACCACGTTCCCTCGATGGGCCATGAGGATGGCGAAGTTGGTCAAGTGACTGCAGGAGCAAGTGGTGTGGCTCTTGTTGGTTTCCAGCAGCTTACAGCCTTGCGTGGACCAGTATCCCATCATGCTCCGCTCTGAGTAATTCCAGAAGGAACAGTTGGGATTGTAGTAGTGCTCCTTCTACAAAACACAAACACAGAGAAAAAGAAACCATCAAACATACATGAACGTGCTCTGAAATATGCATGATGGTACACAAACAAACCTTGTATATTTCATATCTCTAACTGTAAGTCACCGTATGTCAGTATATGTGTTGTGCAGACTTAATACCAGTGTCTGTGCAATTGAAGTTCTTCAGACGCAATGGATTGTGAGGAGAATAGTGATGAAAGAGATCAGAAAAAAATAAAATAAATTGGAATCATAATATGTTAATTTGGGAGAAGGATTACTGTTGTAATTTCAAAGCACAAAAGGAAACACGGCACACAAGAGGCTCCACTTACTTTCCCAACTCGACATTAGTATTAATCTCCAACCATGTAACACATGGATAATATGGATGTTTTCCTCTACAACAATAAAACATTAAAAGCTCCATGGAACTGCTTCAGTGTAGCTCTGGGGGAGTGTCAGGAGGGGGCTTACATCCAGGTGCTCCAGCGTGAAGATCACGGGGTCGGCCACGAACACACGGCTGGACTCCTTGGTGATGGAGGCTGAAAGGATGTGGGAGTTGACGGTGAGGGAAAGGTTGCGTTTGCTCAGGTCCCCCATTCCCCTCAGCGTGGCGTTCTCCGTGCTGAGGAATTGACCCAGATGCTTGTACAGCACAAATACCAGCTTGGCCACACCTGCAATCGGCAACAATAAAGTCATTAGACCCACAGGGTTCAGTGTTCATTCAGCGGTATTATACAAATGTAACAAACAATAATGGGCTAATTGCAGCCCCTGCATCTGAGACCACAGCTGTAACTAGAACGGCTAAAGGCGCTCATACCTCCCCTAAAGGACAAATAGTCACATTAAATCCAGTCAAGCTGCACCAACATTCACACACTCATACTGTAGATATCCATCCTCTAAACATGACTTCTTTTTTTTCTTTAAGATGAATGAATTAGTCTCTGGGATATCAGTGAAAATGTAAAAATAAACGCCCTCTCAATGTTAAAGTGGAAAACATTCCTACATTTGTCCCCTGATCAGCACCAGAAATTATTGGCTTCCTCCCTGACTCATACCACATCCTTGAACCAGGTTTCATGGTGATCCGTCCAGTCGTTTTAGTGTAAAACTTTAACTAACAAGCAAACAAACGCTCTATGGCGGAGGTAATAAGTGTCTCTCCCAATGAACATAGGGGGCAGCGTTGAGCAAAAACCAAACCATGAGTTTGAAGGAAATTCCTGCCGTGCTCAGAAACAGGATTGTGTCGAGGTACAGATCTGGGGAAGGCTTCAAAAAAGTTCAGCTGCACTGAAGGTTCCTAGAAACACAGTGGGATCCATAATTCTTAAATGGAGGAAGTCTGGAGCAAACAGGACATTTCCGAGAGCGTGTCTTCATAAGAGAGGCGACCAAGAACCAAAAGGTCACTCTGACTGAGCTCCAGAGATCCTGTGAGGCTGCAGCACTCCACCAATTTGGGCTTTAAGTGGCCAGACTGAAGCCTCTCCTCGGTGAGGTGCACATGAAAGTCTGCTTGGAGCTGGCAAAAAAGCATCTATAGGACTCTCAGGCAGTGAGAAACAAGATTGTCTGGTCTGATGAAACCAAGACTGAACTGGTTGGCCTCAATTCTTAGCGCCATGTCTGGAGGAAACTAGGCAGAGCTAATCACCTGCCGCATCATCACATCATCGTGCTGTGGGGGTGTTTTTCAGAGGAAGGGAGTGGGAGACGAGGTTAGGGTGGAGGAAAAGCTGAACGGAGCAAACAGAGATATCCTTAATGAAAACCTCAGGACCTCAGACTGGGCTAAAAGTTCACCTTCAAACAGGACAATGACCCTGAGCACACAGCCGAGACAACGCAGAGGCTTAGGGAAACCCTGTGAATGTCCTGGAGTGGCCCAGCCGGAGCCCCGACTTGAACCCAATCAAACATCTCAGGAGAGAACTGAAAATGGCAGTCCAGGATGGTCCCCATCCGACCCGACAGATCAAGAGGATCTGCAGAGAAGAATGGCAGAAAATCCCCAAATCCGGGTGTGCAAAGCTGCTCGCATCATACCGAAGAAGACTGGAGGCTGTAATTGCTGCCAAATGTGCTTTAACTGAGCACTGAGTAAAGGGTCTGAATACTTATGTCAGCGGGATATTTCAATTTGATTTATTTTCAATAAATCTGCAGAAAGAATGCAAAAAGAAAATCAGTTTTTGCTTTGTCATGCTGGCATTGACTGCAGATTGAGACTGTAAAAATTAATTTGAACCATTTTAGCAGAAGGACGCCGCATAACTAAATGTGAAGGGCTAAGAACACTTTCTAAATATATTGTATATCAGACAAAAGGATTATTAACTATATATTTATTGTATTAATTGTTCAACTTCAGAGACTGTTGAACTAAGCGAATCACCGCCCCGCTTAAGCTCTTAACTTGAAGCAACAATCAATTTTCTCATCTGTGTCTCAGCAAGAAAACAAGAAAGTGAATTTCACAAAATGTCATATTATTCTTTTAAAAACACCAAATTAAATGCTCCCAGAAAGAAGCGAGAAACAATTAACTCAACATCCACCAAAATGTGATTTTAAATTATCAGTGTCAATAACCCCAACAAACCAATAAGGCAAAGAAAATAAAACAATCAAAACTTCATTTTCTTTACATGTTTTTGCAGCGGTTGTGTGTTTCTCACCATTTTTGCTGTTGACTTTGACCGTGTTGGAGGAAATCTGAAGGGACGCTCCACCTTTGCTCGTCTGTGGAAACCTGAAATCTTGCACCTGACCGTCGGTACTTAACACGTACACTTCCAACACTGAGAGGTGGAAGGTGAGGCGGAGAGAGGGACGGGGAGAAACAGAGAGATGTTACACATAGGCAGCATTTCAAAAGCCCTACATGGTGTTTAACACAACTCCAAAGTTAAGACCTGGTGGGGAGTGTGTGTTAAGATTCGACGATTGTTGCACCAGAAACAGAATCCAGCATTACTGGCCCCTGTGAAGTGTCATTCACTTAAAAAAAACATGTCATGCTGGTAGGTTGCCATTGTGGATGCCTCTAAGGCAAAAGAAGGAGAAGAAAATAATAAGGGTTGCGATACCGGATGAGCAAAGGCAAGCGCGAAGCTTACTGCAGCATGAATGTCAAATATTCACAGGATCAAAAATATCATTGAGCTTTTACTTTTACTTTTTCTTCCCCCCGTGGGTTCAGATAACTCTTGGCTCGACAAGCAAATCTCTGAAAATCCTCCAAATTCCTGCAGCCACTCTCCCCGGTATGCCAGCTGCCGGGTGGTGCTCCCTTTGATGTGTGAAATTACTGAGGGGTCAGGAGGACACACGTATCAGCGCACTCCCTCCCATCAGAAACAGCCTCACTTCCTCAGATAGATGGCTTCTGACAGACGGAGACGTGGAATTGTTCTCCGGTTGCGCTCCACCTCTGCTGAGTTTTCAGCTCTTCCTTTTGCGCTTCCTCCCTCGTTTACCCCTCCATGCTCGCCCGGAGGCGCCATTTGGGCGATGACAAACTGCTAATTAGGAGCAACAATCATTTTCGCATTTTGGAGGGAGGGCAGGTAAGCGGAGGTTGTGTGTCTTCATATAACTGCATTTACGTTGCTCCACTGGAAAATTATCTCAACTATGCAGATAAGCAAGAGCTCATAAAAGCGTCTGCCTGAATGCAGTGATTAAGTAGCAAATATACAGCATATTACACAATATATTAATCAGGGCTTTTTCGTAGAGACGGGGCAACTAGTACTTATCAGCTTAGCTAACTACCACTTAATGGGAAAGGCTGTGAGAGAACAGAGTGCTGCGTGAATGGAACAATGCCATTCAGTTGGGCTCTTTGTTTTCCCCCAGAAGGGCCGGACACTTCATCTTGCAGCGCACTTTCAATGAGGTGACTTTACTATGCGAGGAAAAGATTAAAAATCAATGAGGTATAAGACAAAAGGGTGAGTGGGAGACCATAACCATGGTAACAAAACGTTGTGGGTAGAAATGTGAAAATTCACTGCACGAAGCTGACAAAAAAATGAAAGAGATTGTGTTGCTGATAAACTGCACAGTGAGTGCACGTTCGCTTGATTCTTTAAAGACGCATATTTTGTTATGATGTCAACCAGATGTGGTCGTTTTTTTAAATTATATTCCTCTGTAGGAGCCGTTTTCCAGATCTGGGGAAAAAAAAATTTTTTATCACTCAGTTTGAAACAATTTTACTGATTCGTGGTCCCAAGCCAGGAAAAACAACATCATAAGTTGTGACTGACAGATGTGTTTATCTGTTTTATAGCTATCTGAGAGGAACTTACTGATATTCTCTGCAGGTACTTTTACGATCGCTGGCTCGATCAGGTTTTCCGCCAGGACGAACGCCCCTTCCTCCAGGGTATCCAGTAGCATTGTGGCGGCGTGCGTCTGTTCCGTCGAGTTCATGTCTTTCCAGGATTTCAGGGCTTCCGGCCTCAGGAGGTTGTCCACGGTGTCCACAATGGCCTGTATCCATGGAGACAAGTGAAATGTCAGTGTGCCGTTTCCTCCCATTAGAACTTCGGCTTGATAACAAAGTGCGGGGACTGGGCAGCAAATGATAGCACGGGCATGCATGGCCAACAGTGACGGCAGCGACATCAACTGAAACTGAAATATCGAGATCACTGCGAATGATGACATGAGGGTTCAGGCATGTCATGAGTAACTAAATTAATAATGATAATAAAAAATGCAGAATGTACATTTGAATATTCTGTTTACGAAAAATAGGTCTAATCTGAGGAAGTCTCTCTTGGACCATTTTCTTTATTGAATAATGATGTAAAACTGCTTGAGGGGAAAAAGAAATGCAAACCAAATGTCTTTTCTTTTTCCCTTTACCGAATAAGGCCGTCTACAATGCTGTATTCACAATTCGAGCGGCTATTTTCCAAAATAACAATTATCTCCATGAAGAACAGTCTCATTTCCATAACAGGATCTGCTCCTAATGGCCTTGAATACGATTCTCATAGAGGCAAAGGGGGGGAATCATTATGAAATCTATGTCCTGAGTGGTAGTCGAAGTCAAGATTTGGGGGGAACAGGGGGTTTCTGTTTGTTTTCAGAGGCAATCCTTTCATTTCCTGCTTTCAGATAAGAAGTAAGTAAGTCAAACATTCCAGAAAACCCACACAAGTATCGCATGTTGATAAAACAAGAGTTCCCCCTTGACCCCGGCAGGGCGAGTTCATGACCGTTTGGCACAATTAAGCCACGACTAACTTTGCTGAAATCCCACGACAGGCAGACAGCTGTACACAGATGCAGGGCTGCCCTTGGTGTGACAAATCAGAGTGACAATTTAACCATAGGTGTCATTAACCACCGCGAGGCCGCCACAATAACGGTAATTAACCACAACAAGCCCCTGCTCACTGTACCAATTAGTCACAGCTATGATTATCCCAAACACTAATTGACCACGGACAGGATTATCCGTTTGCTTATGAAAACAAGAAAGGGGATCAACAAAAGTCGGCACCAATATGTGATTAACCGCCACATTTAACCACTGAGCTCACGTTAACCACAGCGATGATGACACAGGGCTCTCAGTGTGTCTTCATACCTGAGTACAGACATCCATCTCTGTGCCCCTGACCTTGCAGGCAAACTGGAAGCTTGCAAGCTGTGACTCCGATAGGACTTATGTGTGTGTGTGTGTGTGTGTGTGTGTGTGTGCAGGAGAGAGAGTGGTGGCGATTACAGGACCAGGGTCATTATAACCACACAGACACTACATGGTGTTCCTCTCCTGGTGAGCCATCCTCAAAGGATCCATGAAATCCAAAGGGGGGGGAGCGAAAGGCTGGAAGTCTCTACTTTGTGTAACACAGGCGGAATCTGTGTTCTCAATGAATCCTCTTTAATGCTCGCTGGGTGGAGGTCACTTTAAAGATCACAGGGGCACTTGCAAGAGGAGGACCCGCGACTCACTTTAGATATAGGGCGATGTTTAGTGCAGTGAAAGCTACTCGGGGAACAGGCCATCAAACACTCGAGGGGGGGGGGCGTTACAGGGAAAAATCAGAGGACAGCCAAAGTCATTAAGAGTCATCCTCTGGGAAGCACGAATGTCTGCAGCAAGGTGCTCAGCAATCCATCTGATGTCTGTTGAGATATTTCAGCGTGAATACAAATGGTAGACCAACTGACAAACTGACCGACATTGCTCCACTAGAGGCTGAAAAGGGAAATGCGTCGTCTTTTTCTAACAGTAAAATGAAGACCACCACCACCACCTGAACTTTGAGAAATACTAAATCTGATCAGCAAGACATCTCCTCCTGACCTTCATCACGTCTTTCAGAAGAACCAATGATGTCTGCCACCGCCGATGAAAAAGCTAAATGTCCAGGGGTGAGACGGAAAAATTCAAATGGTGCACAAATATATTAATGGGCTGAGAAATTAATCCCACAGATAAAACACAACTGCAATGGAAGAGGAGATTCTTTTTCCCTGCTATGGGGACAAGGGAGACTAAAAATTGTACAATGTAAGCAAGTGAAAATTGAGCACACTGCCACTTTGATCACACTTCTGGCTGACAGGGAGGTGCAATTACGACCGTGGGAAGGCAATTATTCACACAACGTATAAAGAGCTGACAAGAGAGACGGAGAGAGCGAGAAAAAGTGGAGGAGGAAGAAAGGAAGGAGAGAGAAAAAATGAAGGAGAGATATACAAGTGATAGCACACAGAGGAAGGGGGAGGGATTGGACAAAGACGGAGTGATATTGACGGCGGCACCCTCAGATGGACAGAATGACAGGAGGACAGACAGCCGAGTCAGATGAAGAAGCAGCCATATCTTGTACGAGCAGGATCACCAGGCACATACTGTAACCAAACAATCAGGGACATTGAGAGTGACAGTGCTGCATGCTGCTGGTCGGACATTAGGGATCGGGCAAACAAAAAGCAACATGGAAAGCCCGGTGGTTATACCTTCATGTACGCCCTGCACGTCTTCTCTCGTTTTTGAAGCTTTTCCGTACAACGAGAGAGGATCGAGGCACAAGAGACAGATTGTAGAGAGGCAGTAAGAAAACAGGGAGCATTAAATCATGCTACTTACCATAAAATTACAGATTTAATGGAAAAGAAGAAAAGCAGCAGGTCTGTGAACTACAACCTTAAAATGATGCGACAGCTCTTAATGCTTTTTGGGAGGAACTGTAGTTGAAGTTTTAAAACTAATGTGAATCACATAATAGAGAGAGGGGAGAGGGGAGAAATGCACAGCAGAGCCGAGGGGGGGGGGAGATGCTGAGACTCGATTCTGATGCTCCCCATTAGTGATGCTTTAGAATATGTTGATAAGATAAACAATGTGAGATGAGGTCATTTGTATTTCATGGCATGGAGAGAATAATATAGTCCTAGCTCCTTTTTAAAACCTCCCTCTGTTGGTCTCTTGGTATTAAATAAGTCGCCTTATTCTCCTAATTGAGTCAAACTGGAGAAAATCAAATACTGTAGCTCTCCCACCGAGTAAGAAAACAAATAGATAAAATGTTATTTTTATCCAGGTTACAACCTCCACATCACAAATACCTCAAGAAAACACACAGAGGAAACCAAAATGTTTCTTTAACCCAGTCAGGGTAGAGCCCGTGGACACCTCAATTTACTTGTTGAATTGTGGGAAACGGCTGCATGGAACTTTAACGACCATGACAGTGTTCTTTAGCTCCTAAAATACAAATAGTTTACTGTATATTTTTACAGTTCATTTTCAAATGTGAGGCTTTAGGTTTTAAAATGTTAATTTTCTTTTGTCTCAGGCCCCCATTGATTTTCATTTATTTCCATATAGCATGAAAGTAATTTGAACTGTCGAACCCATCCTTGCATTTTCAAATGAGAAAGCAGGTTGGGCAGGTGACTAGAAAACCTGATTTCCCGATTAGACAACATCCATACTACTAAGTTTTCATTTGAAAATTCTGCTACTCTGCTACGGATACAGCCGGCGTCCATACTTCTGGTTTAAGAGCCGTTAAAAAGTTTGGAGACGCTGCTGGCTATTCATCGAGTAAATCCTGTGTACAGTGGCATGTGCAGGCCTTCCTGTGTTTTCAGGTGTGTTAGTGTGGACGGGGATTAAAACTGGTACGGAGCCAAAATGCTTGTGTGAACAGAGATTGTTTTAGTTTGAAAACCAAACGTAGTATGGATGTAACGTCACTGTTTCAGTGTTTAGTTCCTCTTTATGAGTATATACAAGCATTCATCTCTGAATAGGTTTATACAACTAACACATCTGAGCTCTAAAGAAAAACTGAGCTCTGCCTGTTTGCTACAATACGTATACGTTTCAAAATAAGATCAGTGGTGGGGGAGAAACCTGACCTGGTGCCTGTGTAAGTAGTTTGTGGATGTTACAGTAAACAGGTTACTACAGAGTGTGTTATCATATCATACCTCCTAAGGCTGATTTCACTGAATAAGGGTGAATTTAAACACTAATGTCAAGTCTGCATTAATTTTTGAGAGAGTTGTGATCATTGCCGCAGAGTAAAGCAGATCAGACCTTTACACTTCTATAACTTGGGCAAAAATGAATGCAGAGTTGATGACAAGTCAAAAAAGGTTTCAGGCGATTTCGAGTACATTTCCTTATCTTACAGAAATATGCAGAAACCATGAATTGAGCAGTAGAACGATATCTTCAAATGCATAACATCATTTGAAGGCAAGAACATCAGGATCAAAAACGGCACAAACGACCTTGTTTGCAGAGGAAACAGAAAGTCTAGAAAGTCTGAATAACAATGCAGTTTTTTTTTCAAACTGTCACTCATCGCTCCATGGGACCGCCTGCAGCTGAGAGAGGTAGGTACATCTCGGGCCTACTCCTTCCTCTTCAAGCTGTTGCAGCAGCTCCAGGAGAGAGCCGCTCCACACTTGTCAGCAATGAAGCATTATTCTCTGTGTTGGTGGGGGGCTCATGGCCATTAGCTCATTTAAGGTGGGACTGCCAGGTGAGCCTGTGTTTCCAAAGCCAGGGTAATTACCAGGGAGCAGCAGAGGAATGAGCTTCCCCTCAGGGCTGGACCTGCCTCTCTAGCCCCCTCACATGAGACTGTGTGTGTCCACCAGTGTGTGTGTGTGTGTGTGTGTGTGTGTGCGCACGTAAGCGAGTGCAGGCACTGGGTTTGTGTTTGTGTGCATTGGTAGGTGTCCCGCTAATGAATGTCCTGAGTCATGCTGGCACTGAGCTGGGCCAAAAGGGGGACAAAGTTTAATGAGAGGTTACAATAGGCCAGACAGGAATTTCACAGTACCTTGTTGAAGCTGCGTCCAGCTGAGTCCTTCTCACTGGGCCTGAGCTCCTGCAGCTGAGCGTCCAGGATGTCCACGAGCTGCTCCATCAGGCGCACCGAGGAGCTGACATCTCCGGCAAACACTGGGCCCTGTGTGTGGCGTGCCAGCTCATTGGCCAAATTAGCAGCGTTTTCGCCACTTCGAATCTAAAAACAGCAACAAGGAAAACATGGGGGGGTGTCAATGAAGCGGGCCTGAGATGACGGGCCTGCAATGGGAAGCTGAAATGATGTATCCCACATACACCTCGGCCATAATTCACCGCAACACAGCTTCTTCAGAGGGAAAAAGCCATTATGTGCGGAAATAATGTGAGAACAGGGTTTTGCATGTTTAGCAGGGAACATAATAAACTGTGATGCAGGCTTAAGAAAATAAAATTAAAAAAGCACGACTTGGAAATAATGATAAGATGCCAGCGTCTGCACTATCATCTGTGATCAGTGTAATCCAGCACTGATGATAAAGTGCTCTAATTTGTGGCGGCACCCACTCACCCCCAATCTGCCATGACCGAGCCGCGACCCAATTTGACACCACATGCTAATTTAACACAGTTTATAAGATACCAGTCGTCATTGTACGATGCTGCTGCAGTAAATATACGAGGAGTCCACGTCCCGTTTTTTCACTTTGAGGAAATGAAGATGCACAGACAACAATCACAATGCGACTCCAGGATGCCACTGTCATTTAAACTCCACATACAGCGAGCGGCTCCGGCATTCACGTCATATCATACACATCATAATTACGAGTGGCTGAGTGGGAAGTCAATGTTTGTACAATTCGACCTCCGAGGTGTAATTCAGAGACGGAGATATCTGGAATTTCTCACAGCCACAATATCTCCCACTTGGCAAGAAGAAATACACAGACGTGTGCGAACAAACCCGGGGCACAATGGCTCCAGAACTGCAACCGACGGCAACCAAATTAACACAAAATCCAACATCAACCCTAATTCAATCAGCTAAGCTAATTACACACAGTTTTATCTGGTTTCTCTTATTAATGAGCAAATATGCAAGAATAAAAAAAATACCTCACCAGGGCTCTAATTTCTTCTGTGTCACTATAATGGGTGTAAGAAACTTGGAGTAATGCCTGAACAAGACTAAACTGGAAAAACCACAATATGATACGGGAACAGCGTGAAAGGTTTTTTTTCTAAAAAACTGAATAAATGTTTGGGTTTTGTTGTGTTTTTTGCACATTGCCGTTTTGGAGAGACAAATCAAACACTAAGCAGATTTGATCTGCATACAGACATTTTTTAAAGCATACGAAATTCTATCACATTTCAAACACGGAACATAATGAAAAAACTGGCTTCGAATTAGCGGCGCTGCATGGAATTAGGCTCCTTTAATCATTTCTGCATTTCTCTAAATGCCTATTGACAACACCCATGAACTCTGCATGAACCTGCTGCATTGAGTCGCTGTTTTTTTCCAGTGTTCTGCATGACGCTCCCGTCTGTGCCAGCTACTGAAACTCTACATTAAATTTGTACCTGCGGACTTTCTAAGCAGAAAAGTCACAGAAGAAAGACTGGTTCTGTGAGTCAAGGTAACTAACTCAAGTACTTAACATTTACTCCTGACGTTTTGACAGGTCCTTTCTTTCTGCTACTAAACTGTATTGCCGCACTTTATTTCAGGATTCGTACCACTGACCATTTCTCTGCTGGAATAATAAAAATACACAGAGGAAACAGGTCAAAAGCTGTGACTCTTTGCTGTGTTTTGGCTGAATAACGCGCTTGTTTCCGGCTATATTGTGTAAAATGACACATTGCCCGCTCACCTTTTGTGCCACTTGAGTTACCCAGTGGGAAGTGCAGTTGCTGAGGTCCGGCCCTTTGGAGCACCAGGTCCCGGCCACAGTGCAGAGGAAGGAGGCGATGCCTGCAGTACCACAGAGTAAACACAGCCGTTGGAGGGAAGCCAAAGCCAAACTCACAAAAAGCTTTCTCCTGCTGAGTCGTCATTCATGCACACTCTGTCGCTGGAAACTAACTGTTTGGCAGCAACAACAATATACAAACATTTTAAAAGCCTTATTTTTTTTAAGCAGTCGACTCAAAAAAACAAAACCAAAATGCAGAATGGATACTAAAAGACTACCGGGTTTCAAACAGAAACAGTAGACTCGGCTTTGTTATTGTCATTAAATAATTCACAACCGTAAACACTTCATATTTTCACATACTTACCGTATCTAAATAAACAAATGAAACTCCTAATGAGTAGCTTTACGTACATAACACGTTTGGATTTCTCTTTCCTGTTTTCACCCTCACAGAGAAAACCCTGTCTTCTTCTTTGCTTTCATCCTGCAGTCTCCCTGCTTTGTGTTTTGACAGCGCTGTCAGTCTGTGTGATAGGGTGTTAAGGTAACTTGTGAGAGATTCCTGTGTGAGTATCATTGTCAACTGAACTGTCATAACGACCATCAGCTCAATGTTCCCCTCACTGCCGACTTCCCATCCTCCTCCACGAGGGATCTCCACTGCGAGGAGGAACTGCGCTGTCCGGATTTGATTAAGACAATTAGTTGACACTGGATTTATTTGGGTAATTTTATGGGATTTTTTTATAACTTCCCAAATGCTGTCAATCATTTTCATTAGCTCCTCTGATGCTCTGTTATGGAGAAGTAGGCAGGTTTTTCAGGATGAAAATTGGTTTCGAAATTACCAACAGGAACAAGCTACCCTGTGCCATTATATATATAAAAAAGGCTTATTACCTGTTCCCACAAAAGGCTCTAATCATGCTATTTTGACGGCCCCAGAGATTCTCGTTTTGAATTTGACATGCTGAACTGTCACTGCACATATACGCAAACAGCACATTAAAACACCTAAATGAGAAAAAGTACAGCAGCAGCTTCGTTTCGGATCATTTGTATTCTGACGGTGTGATTTTGTTTGGAATACTTGATTGTTAATGGAAGAAAAAAAAAGAAGAAGATTAAACATGTCTACTCCCTGCAGAGTATACTAGATTATTCAAGATGGTTAAAAATAGCTAGACAACAAAACTGTAAAAACAACTTCTCCAGGATAATAGAATTGAAGACTATAGCCCTGAAACTTTTTGGAAATCTCACATTTCTATTTATTGTTCAAAAGTGTTCATCCAACTGTATGGAAACATATGAGGAAACAGTTTGTGGTGGTGTTGTATTGGATTGCACCACCATATGACCTGGGGCTATTTTATTTAAATCTCTTTATCCACTCCTTGCAAGCCATGTGGGGACCGTTCAACCCAGAACTTACCACACAATCCTGGGCATACACATGTATGTACTTATGTACACACCATAAATGTTGTGCACCTTTCAACACCACGGATGCTATGAACACTTTGGAGAAGACAGTGGCTGTGTCCGAAATCACCCACTCATTCACTAACCCCTTACTATATAGGGTCTTCTATGTAGAGCACTATATAGTGAGCTCATCAGAATAAGAGAGAAAAAAAAAAAACGCTTTCGGAAACAACTCGCTGTGTTTTCTCTGCGCCGGTAATGATGTCACTGTCGGACAACTACAATTACTTCAAATACATTTGAAATGTTTATTTTACACTTAGTATCGATACTTTTAGGTATAAACAACCTAAATGTAGATATAAACTTGTTTGTTTTAGTTTGTGCTGTGATCATCTGCTCGTTTTTACATTTGTACGACAGGTCGGGCTGCTCCTGCTGCCCTTTCTCTGACCATCTGTCCGCCGGGAACGCAATGCATGATGGTATATATTGCTTGGTTACTGACCTTCGGCTGTAAAAAATTTTACATGATGCATTATGGGAAACAATTAGTGCACTATGTATGAAAACATTTTAATAAGCATTTGGACACCACTACAAGGTGGGGAACTCACTATATAGTGGACTATATAGTGATTAGTGAGTGATTTCGGACACAGCCAGTGTCTCTTGGGCTAAACGCTGACTGAAAGAGCAGCCAGTATCAAACTAAAACCAAAGCTAAAGCCAATAGTTGATTAGCTTAGCCTTGCATTCAGTCACATAAATTAATATACAGTTTGAAATAGTTTGTTGTAAAAAACCCTGATTTAATTTTTTTCATTTCCTCTGATATGAGTCAAACCAGATGGTGGCCTACCTCTGGTCCCTTTGGGGCAGGGCCTCTCCACAGTGGTCCCAGTGTGGGTCTGGGGCCAGTCGATGGCTCTCCTCCTGGTCTCCTCGCAGGAGCGCCTGGGTGTTGGCGGCAGCTCTGGAACAGTTGGTTCAGCTGTACTCGAGCCATGGCCGTCCTCAAACGGATCTCTCCCATCTCTTGGATCTGCCCCTGCCACCGTAGTGTCACCATGGCCCTTAGCGGTGGACGCAGCGGTGGTGGTGAAAACTGAGGTGGTCTTTGGCATGGACGATGCGAGGGAGAAATCTTCAATGGTTGGCCCTTGAGTGAGAGAAGAATGAGGCTTTTAGAGCTCAAAGTCATACATGTCCTCGTCTTGAACTCGCGCTCTGTTTTTCGCTATGGGGAAACTGCAACTACTTTGACTCCCGTGGCTTGTTATTTGTTACGAGAGTAACTGCTAGTCATAATACCTGGAAAGGAAAAGCTTCATGCTGCTTTCACTTCTTTTCTGCTCTTTAGCTGTACGAAACCAAGGCAAACCTGCCAATGCAAGACTCCATCTGTCTCCCTCTATTCTTAGTTTAGTTCAGGAAAGCAGTGGTGCTCGGGCATCCTTCAACAGAGCAGTGATTTCTTCCGCACAGAGTCAGTACCTTGGGCTGATTAAATGTCAACAATGAAGACGAAGCCTGCTTGCATTTTACTTTTTTTCTGCCTAGTTCATCTCTCTCCCTTTGATAAAGCTGCCGTGCAGGAGGAGAACTGCATCGCCCCGAACAAGAACCATACATCAGCAATAACACAACCCCACTGTTTTCAATCCCCTCCGACCCTGCAAAGCAAATCTATGTTTGAACGTGCACAAGCTCCTGATCAAGTGCATTCGTGTTTTCCCCATCGCTCAAGTGTGTTCAAGCCTCAAATCACCGTGAGTGCAGATGGATGTCTGCTTCGAGAGCCTGGATAGAAGTAGGAAATGAAAGCAGAAATAGGAAATCTATACGTTTTATACAGTATGAATTGCCAATATGAATAAAATGAAATGTCTACGTGGATATACTGGGCTACTTGTCTCCTGCGTGAATGATCATACATTTTTACCCACAACCACCTGATTGTATTTGGAGATAAAAGCACCTTCCCACAATGAGGTCTGCCGTTATGAAAGGCACTACAGTGTTGTCCTCAGCTTCCCCGGGTGCTTCTGGGAAAACGCAATATCATGCTATCTGACACTCCATCATCAAACACATATCTCCATTTCCTGAGAGAGAATGGTGACAAAGTCCACATTTCACATCGCGCACTCATCAGTCATTCAGGGAAATCTTGGGTGTTTTTTTTTTTTTTTTATATTCCAGTGAAACATCTGGGTTTATTACGAAGCTGATATGTGGTGAAGGGTCAGGAGGCCTCAGCGGGGAGGAAACAATGATCCTGTGACGGTCACTGAAGAAACACTCTGCACTGCAGCTGAATTGTGACATTTTACTCAGTGACCTTTTCCACTGGCAGGAAGCCCTGGCTAATTACCTTCTACTTACTCTGTCATTGTGTTTCTTTCACCTACATTTTCACAGGTTGGCTCGGACAGCGCGGCCGCGAAAGTAACAGCTGACGCGTGCGGGCAGCGTGAGCAGACGATCAGAAAGCCTTGGTTAGCACCCAGTCTAATAACCATCTTCCTCTTTTCACTTTTTTTTGAAGATATAGAGTCAATTTAATTTAAAAGAAACAAATAACCCTGCAGGCTACAACAACAGTACAATGCTGCGACTACAAAAAGAAGGTTAAAAAATATTCCTGCAAATATATAATGTATTAGAGGTGAAGATTTTATATTGACTCTGGGAAAGTGACATGATTCATAGGCTGACTCAGGTGATTCAATATTTGCATATAATGCAATACGAGGGTGAGTGGAATTGGTTTTCCTCTCGGAGCAAACTTCTGCTTTTCCACCGGCTGATATAAGAACCTAATGTGCTTGCATCACCTGATTAACCTGCTCCTGAGATCACAGTAATCCAGCTCAAGCACCTATACACATTTCAGCACAACTTGTCATAAATTCATAAATTATCACAAATTCATCATGAAAGTTTAGTTCAGTTCGGACGTTTCTTTCTTTTCTTTCATGGTTCTTTATCCGTCGAGGTATATTTGAATTGATTTAAATTGTATATTCTATTATAAGTGATTCAATCAATTTAGAGAAGGGGTTAAATATAATATATATATATATATATATATGTGTGTGTGTATGTGTTTTTGTTTTGTTTGTAAGAAAGTTTATACAAAAAGTTTAGGACGGATCACCACGAAACTTGGTGGAATGATGTGTCATCATTAGTTTGTCTGTTTTTTTAAATCACTTTTCGTTAACATTGTGAATTTTTATTTCCCATGGAATACTTCATGAATGTAAATGGAAAAAAAAATCTGTCATGTTGAGGGGACTGATATTTATGAGTGTGTACAATTTGGTGCAGTTTGAATGAATTGAAGGGAACCATTGGGCCTTGGTTTTGAAAAGTGATCCTTGTTGTTTTCTATACTGAATGTTAAGTATAAATATAAAAAAAATCATCTGATGGCCTCAAATAATTACATCTCAATCACTATTTCAAAGGGTAAAAATGTTATTGAATTTACATGTTGAACCAGAGCGATGACTGAAACCAGGGATTTTTGTCGAGTATTTACTTGTTTTCTGAACTGGCTTCTTATGAAAACATGAAAACTCAATTTCCTGCAAATCTGCAAATTGTGGTTATTATTTCACACGAGAGAGTATTTGTTTTTGTCTCTGTGCTTTTTTTAAGTGGTTGAGTCCTACTCGGAAAATGTCGCCTATCATGGGCTAATTATTGAGATTAATTGATAAGGAAATTAATCAACGCTTGCTGCCCTAATTCCCTTGATCACTCACAAACCCCCAACGGAGAGAAGGGCTTAGAAACATAGAGACAACACGTTGAATTGTAGTTTGTGAAAGAAGCACTGCGATATTTCGCACTGTGGGACAATTGGTCAGTGTGTCGCGCATGTTCACGCTTTCAGGCAGAATCGTGGAATTATATCGCGTTAATGAGCAGACACACACACTCAGATGTCGACTGAGTGATTTTTTTCCCCCCTAATCAAAGACAAGATTCAATCTTTGTGCATGTTTGTAGTCAGCATGTCTCGGGCTCCACATCAGAGTGTGATTGTGACTAACATCAAGAACATCAAACACACAACATATCTATTCAATACTACATCAAGTAATGTGCTTGTCAGATGCATCTGTGGGCTTATTTTGATGTCTCTGTACCATGCGCTACAATTTACTTTTGATTGCGGAGAGAGAAAATTCCCCCTCCAGTGAGAGTGTGTCCTCCGATAGCACTGTGAGAGGGCTGCACCAATTAGCTGCCATTTCTCTCAAGAGGCAGTGAAGTCACTCTTTATGGGCAATCTGACACCGACGGCATACTGTCGCCATATGCTGAATAATACCTCCTTGTAAATAATGGAAGAGTTGGAGATTGAACACTTGACAAACGGCTGTCACAAGAGTCCAAACAGAGCACGTAAATTAAAACAGAGCTAAAAAGGAACGAAAGCCATTACGGAGGATCATCAATCAGGACACGAAGATGAAGCAGGATTAGTTTTTATCCCTTTATTGCCCCCCGGAGTCATTTAAATATCAGCGAGGACGATGACAAAAAATATTAAACCATAATCAGATGATAACAAGCTTTGATAGGCTGTTTGTCCTTGTTTTTATACATTACAAAAAATCTCACATAACACATATCTACCTGTCAACACAAACTCCAGGATGGATGGATCATAAGCCACCTAATACCTAATATTAAGGAGGCGTAATGACAGCTGGCAGCCAAATATAAGCTGTTTTAATTGGTTTAAATTTGGGGGATGAATCACTTACAAGGCTAATCCTCCCAGTACAATAACAAATAGTCATATTTAGTTGTAAGGAAATATGCAGCACTCGGTTAGAAAGCAGGGCTCCATTTCCACACCATTTGAAATGAGGAGAAAATTACTAAATGCAAGAAGAGTAAGTAAACCATATGGTACTGTAACTGTAAGGTTTGCAGCTGGTGTGCTGAGCAGAAAGAATGGAAACACGAAGAAACTCCGACTTCAAAAAGTTCAGAAATATGCCAGTAAAGTTCGTCTGCTTAATCCCTAAGTGTAAAAACATCGATTTACTGTTTTATGGTGGGTTATGTGGGTCACATGACTGAAAGATCCGAGCAAGAAGGAAAACAGTGAGAAGCGCATAACACAAGCCGTCTTTGAATAATGAATAAAACCTTTGTCTGCAATGAGGAAAATGCAGTAATTTAATATCTACTAAAATATAAAAAACTACAATAATGCCAGAAAAAGACTTAGAGAAAAGCAAATCTAGCTCACAGCCCCACAAAACATAACCTTTCCCATTATAAACAACTGGCGAGTTTTAGTTGATCTGATTTTGGATTCCGTAAACTGTTGTCATCCCCACAAAATGTCTTCGTCGATCACCAGGCTAAAGGAGTCGAGCTGCTCTGTTCAGAAAGAGAAAGACCTTAATACTTACCTGTAATTATCACAATACGTATATGTATTATGCAATTACAGTTTTGATGTACTTGTACTGCACTGTCTGAACTGCATTTATCCCACAGCTGGAGTTACTATAACTTTACTGCACAATGTAGAAACCTCCATCTTTCTTAGTAACCCATGTCTAATATTGAGCTATAAAAGTTTTATTTTCTTAAAACAAGTTAATAGAAGTCAGCTGGTTATAGGAGATTTGCCATTTGATTTGAATCTACTTGTTTCTACATAGGATAATAAGGACTTTTACTTATGGTGGCAGTTAATGTAGATTTTAATGATAATACTTTTTTTTCCTGAAAGTTTCAAATCGGGGGTTTTACTGCAAGTTAATTGTCCTTTTTACACAGCGGACGTGCAAATCTAACAAACAGCACTAACCTTTAATCAGACTAATAGGCAGTGCTAATGAGGCTGTATATACAGTGCCTATGCTGTGTGCCGTGCCCATGCGTCTTCATTGGGTCTTTATTCATTGAGTTTAACTCACTAACAAGACCGTCTCCGAGGAGGAGAAGTGAGTGAGAGTTGGTCTTTTCGTCTCTTTACCTAGAGCCAGTGCTGGTAATTAACGACAGGGAAATAAATCCCACAAGACATGAATTTTACATCAGGCTGTTTAGCACGCAGCTCGGCTTGGAAGGTAAAGGTCCACGAGAAGATTTTCTCTAGGTTCTACAATAGTTTCTAATCCTGCGCTGAGGACTATTTGATTATTATTCCTGCTAAATGAAAAACTCAAGTTGATGTGAAATCGTTTGCAGGCCTCGCCGCTTTACTGACAGTTGTTCAGACAGAAAAAACTCTCTGCCGGACATATCCTGTGTCTGTGGGGGGGTAATTTATGAGACCTGAAACTGAATCCTGTGGAGCAGCCGACGTTGCGCAGTCACACCTAGTCTGAGTCAGAGGGAGGTGGCAAAGCTATACAGACACAAGCATGAAGACAGGAACATATATGTGCTGACAGAAACACGCTGTAAGCGAAAAAGACCAAAACTCCCTGTCACACACGCCTGTAAAGTCCGCTTAAACAATCTCTTGCCGTAATTCAGCAAGAGGGCCAATTAGAGCTCCTCCGAATCTTCTGCTTTGCTTCAGCCTCTATTTCTGTTGCTCCACATCATGCTTCAGAGGGTGGAACACAGGCTTAGTAAATGATACATCTATAAATGTCCCTCGTCTTGAATGCTAACCTGGAGGCGTCGTTCAGGGATATAAAAGCAAACGCAAGTGCAGCGAGGTGCACAGCTGGGTTTAGCCACAAAATGGCTGAGCAGAAAAAAAAGAAAACATTAGCTTTGTGATGATAGATAGTGTATGTGCGGCATGCAGGATATGAAATAGCATTTTATCCTGACATTTCACTCAGGAGTGGAGCCCACTTGTGCTCACTGCTAGATACCAGATTTCTGAAAGTGGCTCAGCCTTTCGGACAAAGCCATTAATTTTATGCCGCTCGTCTTTATGGTCTCATATCAATTCCACCTCAAACGCAAATTAATTTTCTCCTTTCTCTCCTTGTTAGGTTGAAATGCTCTTGGCAATTACTGACTCTTCTGATTGTTTCTTTTTCTGAATTCATTGGACTGAAATCCATTAATGTCTTTGCACATCACAGAGAATACATTACCTTTGTCCCTCTGCGTTTTGCAATTGTGAGCACCTAGGTGTGCTTTTTATCGGCATGCGCCTCTTTTAGAGAGACCTCTGAGGAGGCGGACTCTTTAAATATTGATCATTGCTGTTTTGTGTTCACAATGCATTAGCAGAGCAGAGACGTTTTCTTTAAACGTGTGTGAACTGTTTGGAACAATAAGCGGACAGATCGATGTGGGGAATGCTCTCAGCTAATCACTTCAAGCACGGCCAGAAATAAGAAAACCCACAGTGTGGCAAACGCTCGACGCGAGGTAAGAGAATCGCCGACAAGTTGCTAAGGTCAATTATGTTCTGCTTTGATCACTTTGCAAAAACTCTCCTAATATAAACTCCTAATCCTGCTGGCACCCCAGCGCCTCTCTGGGATGAGCATTACAACCAAGGTTGATGCTTCTGACAGAAAAGGACACTGACACTTCTCGTGTTACACTAGTTCTACAAAGCAGAGAAATATACTGGGTTTGGTGTTCGAGGTAACTTCACTCTGCGGTCGATGAATCTTAATGGGAACAATTAATTTCCTTTACGCCTCAAGTGCCCCTCAGTTTCAGAGGGGGAGACATTATTTCAGCACCATTAGATTACCCTGCAGAATAGGTTGTTTAATTCAACGCCATATCATGGGCAGCAATAAATCCTAATAGCTACACAGCAAAGAAGTTAAAGGTGTAGGTCTGAAAAAACCCAATAAAGAAGAACCAATTATTTTCAAGTGTCATTCACAAAAGGCCGGCGTGGTGCTGCCGCTGGTCGCTGGTCGCTCCTCTCTCTCCTTCTTGAACTCGCAGCATTTGAAAGTGTTCCAATAAAACACGGTTAATGATCCACGGTGACAAGTTCTGCTGCAAAGATTTATTTATAAATTGGATCCTAATAACAAAACAGTGGCAGGAAACAGGCACTTAGAATAAAGAGTAAAATCAACAACTATCATATATTGTGTTTTGCTCCCGTTCCAGCAGCAACACTGTGCCTATGTGGTATTTATGTTTGCCGAGCCATTACAGTAGCTGAGAGAGAGCATATTAAACACCCTTCATTGAAAATGCTCTGTGATGGCCACTTCTCCCAGAGCATCCTTTAAGACATGAGGGTAATTATGATAATTCAGCTGTTAATTACATTTCCATACATCAGGGTGTGAACAGTCGAGCAGGCAGTTTGCATGCATGGTGAACTCATTAGAGTTGGAGTATTTTTCATATCTATTCCAACGTACCCCCTAATTGAGGCTCTGCCCGTTCTGTAAAACAGACACAAACCCTGAGCTCCCCCTTGGGTGTCGAGTTATCACGGTGGGGAGATTCCAGCGAACGGCGGGAAAACAAACAGACGTGTTGACAAGAGGCCAGAGTTCAGGAGCACACTGACTCCATTGAGACATCAACACCGACCCCCCCCCCCCACCCCTCAACAGCTCAGGTCAAGAATCAGATTTCCCCGGCAAAACCCCCTCCCGAATATTCAGTGGTTAAAAATCATAACCTAATCCGGACCAGTGCTCAGGGGCAACCCGAGCCTCTGAAATAACGCCAAGTCGGGGTCACGCTCCTTGTTTCCCCACTTCGTAAAGGAGACTTAGCCCGGCTCTGTGGGATAAGGTGGCTGCAGTCAGGTAATTAAGCCCATTATCAGCTTGATGTAAGGTCTCTGTCTGATGACACGTATGTCACCTCTCAGCACTACACAGATTAATTTAAGCCCCCTAAACGCCTGACAAGTTTCTTCACTGTAATTGATCTCCTACCTGCCATTCTTCTACCCCAGCTCACCACGTGCCGTATAAGTCATCCACTCTTTGGCCTGGTGGTTTTACAAATATCGCACCACAATAGGACGGCGATTATCTCCTGATCTATTTCAAAAAATGGCTTCTGCGAGGTTGCTGAGGTAGCCATGGCAACACAACTCGAAATCCCACGGTAAGCATGAGAGGATAACCTCTGTCACACTGTGCACAATACTTCTCAAATGTATTCCCAGCATTAGGGGGAAGTTCGGGAGGGCAGTGTTCATAATGGTTTTGAATAAGGCCCGAGATTAAAGAATTTGATAGGGTCCCAGATTCAGCTGGAGTGAGTGCCTCAGCTTCCCTCATGGTAATAAAGAAGCTGATTTTTTCCTAGCGCTGCAATGCCACTGGGACCGATCCCTCATTCCAAGGTGAATCTGTAATTTCTGTCTGCAAATGAGCCCTTTCCCCAAGACTAACACAACCCTCTTTCCTTTATCACACCTGAATTGCAACCAAAATTAAACGGCAGCCATCTGTGACGTCCCACGCTGCAGCCAAACAAGAGGAGAATAACACAAAGACAATGAGCTGAAAGAAAATGGAGCAGCTCTCACCTTCGGCGGGATCCGGCAGCCTGAAGTCCAGGTCGTAGCGCAGGGTGTAAAAGTTATTCCACACGTACAGCTGGTTGTCCCTGGGGTTGTAATCCACAGCGGTGATGTACTGGTACTGGTTGGGGAAGAGGATGTCGGTGTATTCGCCGTGGCTCAGCTTGGTGTTGTATGTGTAATCGATTTGGCTCCTGCTCGCCTCGCTCTCGTTCTCTTCGTAGGTCGAGCGCACCACGTGCAGCACGCCGCACACCATGAAGGCGTTCGAGGCAGAGCGCTTGTCGTATGCCGTATCCCACGTGGCCTCAAAGCGAAGCGTGTACGGGTTGAGCTGGCTCACCACAATGCGCCCATTGTTCTGTTCGGTGGCATAGATTACCCATAAGCCCCTCTCATCTACTGCCAGGTCAATGTCTGTCTTGCCACCCCAGCGGTAGGGTGAGGTGTCGTGATAGTTGGCGTTGTTCACAATTGCCTCGCCACTTTTGATGCGTGTGCGCAGGTCGAACTTGACGATGTTGCGGGTGCGCTCCTTATTGAAGAAAATGGCGCCGTCGTAAGCTACGAAGCCTGTCCCGTCCACACGGTGCGGCAGTTTATACGTGGTCGTCTGGCGACCATTTTTGAAGTCCTCCAAAGAGGCGTACTCGATGAGGGTGTCAGTGCGGTACGGCGTCCAGGGCATGAAGAAGACTTTGTCTCCAGCCTGCAGCGGGTCTTTGCACCACGACCCCGCCTGCTGCTCTGCCTCGAACAAGAAGGTGGTGTCGCCCACACCCTTCAGAGTCCCAGGACAAATGAAAACTAGTGGCAGAAAGAGAGTGAAACAAAATACAATAAGGCCAAAAGTTAAACAAATACTGCACATTTGACACGCATCATTCTTGCTGCTGTACAACTCAAGATCAGGGACTGTGAATTTGGAGGAATACTTTAGCTAGTGCTCGTTTTACTACCGCTAATGAAAATTGGGAAAAAGAAAACAAATGAATGTGTCATAGTGATTATTTCAGAATGATAAATGTGACGTTAAGAGAACTTGCATCTCAAGGGTCTGCTGCTACATCCTAACAGGGACAAAAACAAAATAAAATGAGAACCAAAAAAAAAAATCCTGCAAATGAAAGACAGGGGAAATGGGAGAAGAGTTCACAGGTAGTTTTTTTTTTCCTAATACCAGCATGTCCCTGTCGTCAAATGCCACATGAGGAACTGGGAATATGGAGACACTGCACATGCATAATCACATGACTGAGGTCATAAACCAAAATGGTAAGGGAACAGACTTCACATCTTGTGATAAGAGTGAACAACAGGTTGTCAAATGGTGGTGGTGGCAGCAAAGCAGAGGTAAAATGAAAGTGGAGGTTTGGGGAATAGATTCGAACAGTGCTGAAGGATTTTCGCTACTTCTGTGGCAAATAAACAAGAGTAACCACTGATGGGTGAGGGAGGCCGTGGCAAGGTTCCCATTTTGATGGTTTTAAAATAATTGGTTCTGGATACAAAAAAGGAACACGTTGAATTGCTTTCTTTTCAAACTTTCTTTTTTTTTCACTCTGTGCCAATCTCACTCAACCATCACTGCTATTTCACATCACGTGCTATATGGGTGCAGCAGGAAATTGGGCCAAGCAAACTACAAACTGAGCTAACTAAGAATATAAACACACAACTAGTCAACTAGTCATTCTTCAAGGGTTAATACAGTGCTAAGCAAGAGTCCCTGGAACAAATCAACACCGAACAGTTGGTGTTTTCTTTCACGTTGTTGGGGAGGGGGGGCATAACTACATTCGGTGACCGTGGATGTCATTTGAAATTCCGTTTTGGAATTCATTTGGACTCCATGGGTGCAAACAATCCTCCTATGGGTTTAGCATTTGACGGGAGAGGCAATCAGGAGGGGGGGGGAGGAGACGTGAGGGGAGCTGTACTCAACACCACAGAACAAGGAGCTGAAGGAGGGTGGGGGGAGGGACCAGACCACTCATTTACCTTTTTGCTCCACTTCTATTTCAGGCATTGGAAAAGAAAGCGAAAAAAGAGTGCAAAAGGGAGAGAAAGGTTATCATGAGACAACTACCAGGTACAAAGAGAGGAATTAGTCGGAGGAAATGACCGAGAGGTGTACTGCGGCGCTGCTGAGAGAAGAGGAGCTGGAGGAAAGAGAGGGGATGTTTGTTAGTGAAATGGCCTCTCGTCCTACAGGATACAAAAACAGGAAAGTTATAACTGGAGAAAAAAGCAAAGTGCCATGCTTCTCAGGGCGTTAAAACTTGTCATTCCTGCGCTCATTAACTGCCAACAAGATAATGCATTGACCACCCGAAAGCAGAATAAATCCCTCTAAAAAATGCATCTGCTAAGTGGAGGGAGAGAGAGAGAGAGAGAGAGAGAGAGAGAGAGAGAGAGAGAGAGAGAGAGAGAAAAAGAAAATCTGAAAGTCCCGGTCATACTTCAATGGATTAAAGTTATTTTTGGCTTGTATTGACTGAGGGGGGAGTTTGTTCGAAACTTCATAAACACAAATCCAAACTCGATTCCAAACTCGCTCGCCCACACACGAAAAACATGACACGCTGCTAATATTACCGACCAAAACTCGACTTAAATGAGCCAAAGAGAGCAACAGCACATTAGATGACGGATGAACAGTCAGACTAATATGGAGAGTTTTTTTTTTTTGGAGGCATGTTGAAGCTGCATACACAGGGTGGAGGGAAAGAGTGAGGGGGGGAATCTGTGAAAGATTGGAAGTAAAAAAAAACGAGAGCAAAGAGGTTAGTAAGGGGGGGGGCAGGAGGTGAAAGGGAGGTCTGTTTGAAAGAAGAAAAAGAAGAGATGAATATTTCAGAACATGTTTACAATTCATCAATTTAAATACTAAGTGCTTTAACAGGCAGGAATGAAGGTTAGATTTGTAAACTACTCTCGAATACCCTTTTGAGGTAGACTAACTCAAATCCGATTCCAGAGACATAGTTTAATGTAGCGCCGGCTTTAAACAACTCTACAGTGCGTTCATTAAATTAAATCATCTGGAGACGAGAGCCGCTCCAGAGATTTGGGTAATCTGAGAAAAAGATGCAGAATCATCGCACAGTTTAAGGATTTTAACTCCAATATCCTCTGTAATATGTTTCCACATAATATTACTGAATGTGCTGTACTGGTGTGAGACCAATAAAGTACTCCTTGCTTTATAATCTCCATTATTATCTCAGCAAAACACTACAAATCTGTAGTTATTGCAATTAAAACCATTCAGAGAGCAAATTCAACCAAATAACACTGATCTTTTTATCCCAATTACCCCTGGTCATGACTACACATGCACATAGTTTGGGTTTTTAGAAATATCTGAGATTTCTATCTTTCTTTCACCAAGCAAATACAATAGATGTTAAAGGAATGTTGTTTGAGGTGCTCACAGCAGAGAAAACAAATATTTTTACAGGGATGGTATCTTCAGTTAGTTCCAGAGGAAGCTGCTCACAGTGAGGTCTGACTTTGTAGAGTAACACGAGCTCGGTTTCTGGAGAGAGATTTTGTTTTTAAAAAGCTTTTTTTTTAAAATGTCATATTTTTTCATGCTGTTAGCACCACGAGCAAAAAATGCACAAACTAGCGCCGTAATGAGGTGGAGGCACATATCTCAGATTGATGGGGAAGGGATGCAGACCTGGCATCCCATCCTCGTCCGTCCAAATCGAGTACCAGATCGGTTTTTCTAATCAAATTCCATCAATAAGTCTTAAGAAACTTAAGTTGTGTGTAACAACGACTCAATCAGCTCAACTCTGCACTTTTTAGTGGTCCAGCCTAATTAACATTCACAGCCTGTAGCTACAACCAGAAAAGACATGAAATGTTTATAAAATGTGCATCATTCCATCGTCACAGCAGGTGAACCAACGTTCTTTGACACCTTATTTTCCCATCATCCCATCATAGAACTATTAACTGAAGTTTGGATTAAATATGTGTAAAATCTGGTCTTTGTTGAATCATAAAAAACCCAAACTGCTTTTTTCTGTAAGGTTATTGGGCTGAGTGCAGCCACCGGCTCGCAGACAGCACATTGACAAGACATTCGTTTCATTTTAAGCCATTAGAGAAGTAACATTAATTAAGTAAAAGAAGATTTGTTAGCCAAGTATTTTGCCAATTGGGAAGCAAAACAGAACTTTAAAGACATTTATCTTTAAGATTAAAGTCAAAACTACCTGAAAGGTTAGATTCCTCACGAGGTAACTGAGAAAACTCTTTTTTTTATAATTGGGGTGAACTGATTTAAATGACACTTGATATTTCAACATAATTTTAAAATAACATTGCTACAGTGTCCTTCAAAATACTCCCACGAGTTGAAACGTCATCTGTAAAACAAAGGTATACAGTACAGTGTATTTGCAGAGGCTGCAGTTATAGCACATATCTGTCTATTCTACAGACACTTCAATAGCAGACAGTCAGAGTTCAGTGTGTGATTAGGATGGTGATACTTACTATAGGGAACACACTCATACTGGACCTCTAAGTACTTGTAGGTGCCAGGGCATGGATCAGGAAAGACATCAGAGCCAGTGACAACCACACACTGCGTACGGTTGTTGCACCTAGAAAAGATTGACCAGAGATTTCATCATGACTACCCACAGCAAGGGTGCTCGACAGAGACAACATTAACAACACAGGGCGGGAAAAGTTCATCGCTGTGGCTACAATGAAATTGATGAAATCCCGGCCGGGGCCTGTCACATATGCATTCTAGTTTAAACCTTGGTAAACAGAGAGAGGAATGAAAACATTAAGGCAGAGTAAATGGATGTGCATGGGAATGATAATGAATAACCAAGGTGAGAGAGCAGCTAAAGGCATGTTAGGCATTAGCGATGGTATTTCCTTTAACAGCGTCCTTATGCCGCTATTGAAAGGGAAGACATTCATTAAAACACACAATACAGGTGGCGGTGACATGCAGTGGAATGGAATGAGTGACCTCCGCTGAAACGGAGCGGCTCCGCTGCATGTGCGCGACAAAAAGCGGCGTGAATGTGTCGTTTTCGATGAAGTTATTCGTCTTTTCCAGTACGAAATGTTTTCCCTCAGCGATTTAGCGGTCTGATATGGGAACTGGAAAGTCAGAGCGTGTGCATGTGTGTGTTTTGCAGATGTTTCAGGGTGCTAAAAAAAGTTCAAGTAAAGAGGGAGAGGGGGAGAACAGCAGAGGACTGAGTTTGTGTAAATACTGTATAGGGTGAAATTGGCTTCACTTCAATCAAGCTGTCTCGAGGCCGGGGGATTGAGGATAAAGTCAGCAGAAGCAGAGGCAAACAAGGAGGAAACTGGCACCGAAATAGGACATTCAACAATTTGCAAGCTTGAGATAAATATTTCAGAAGGTCAGTAGCAGTCATGCAAGTTGGACATACATTTTAACATCGGACATGACATTCAAAGAAACATTAGTAATTTAAGAGGCTTTCTGTGGCTGCAAAATGGGTTCGTGCCTCACAACAACAACACAGAACCTTGTCTGCGTACTTTACACCATGCAGGTTTTTAAGGTAAAGAATAAAAAGGGAAATGTATGTACATTAATCAGAGCCACATTCAAAATCCTGCTTTGCATTTTAGTGAAAAAAAAAACATCCTTTGCAACTAATGGATTATTTCCCATTAAATATGAATAAAAAGGTGCAGAGTCCATTATGAAGTTAACAAATAGCATTAGCATCATCGGTGATGGTTTAAGCATCACTGACAATAGTGTGCCAGCTGCACTTAAGAGATTCTCTGTTATGGCTTCACTACAGGCAGAGCCGCTGCGAGGGAGGAAGGCCACAGCATGGAAATGTGAACCGGCTGACACCAGAGGATAGCATCGCTCTAAATGCACGGAGAGATATGCTATTTCATTATTTGATTGAATATTTTTAGAGTTTATTCGTCTGACGGACACTAGTCCCCAGTTATGGAAAGTACATCTACTCAAGAACTGTACTCATGAATAATTTTGCGATACCTGTCGCTCCCTTTAATATTTCATTTTATCCCAGTTTGTGCTTCTACTCACGTCATTTCTGACGAAAACAATGTTCTCTGCCCCCCCACATCTCCCTGACGGCTAAAGTTACATTTCACATACAAGCTATGATTATCTCATTTTATTTACTACATTGTCATGGATTTAAGTACACAAGTGTATTTGCTCAGTGACAATAATCCAATAATGAATTGCATAGAATAATAAACTTTGAAGGGATGGCATTAATTACATTAAACTTTAGCACAGTAACTTTATTTAGTTCAGTAAAACTATGAAAAGCTTATTCTTACATAGAATTTCTTTTTAATTAAATCTGAATGAACTCCAACCAAAACAACCATCTGAAAGACGCTAAAACATTTCACAGATCTGCAAGAGTTTGGAGTTTTCTGTGGGAAGTGTCTCTTCTGATCACACCACGTCTTCTGATCTGTAGTAAATATAAAAGGATCTAAATACTCCACAGACTCCAACACTAGCTTTTGAGTTGTAACGATTCACTCTGGCGTTTATTCTACAGTAATTTTTCATGTACTCCTGCCTTGGAGAAAGCTGAAGTGTTGTTGCTAAGCGCTTTAACACTCTGTAAACGGCTGCTGAAATCACAGAGTGTAATCTCCGCTGCACTGAGCACAATCTCAAGGTGGTAAACTGTCAGGTTCCTTCTCTTTTTCTATCTAAAAGCTGCATCTGTAACCAGGTTGAAGAAGTATTCTGCTAGTTTCACTGGGTCAGGGGACAGGTTGCCATCACAATAAGCTGATGCAAGTGAGCAAAGCAATCTTCTTTGGAGCATACTGTGGGTGAATAGTTTCTGTTTCGACACAATACATCGAGGCTAGCAGAGAGAGAGAGAGAGAGGTCAGACGTAGATTCCATTTACAGTCCATGTCTGAGGGCGAGAGACCACCTGAATATTAAACAGGACCAGTGACTTCAGTCCCTACATGCATTTTTAATCCAGCCACGTTTTTGTCAACAACCAAATATTTTACTTGACAAAACACTTTGATGTCGACATTGCAGAAAATCAAGCAGCTTGATTCCAGTCTGGTTGTTTTTGATGTGGAGAAACTGGCGGCTGATTAATATTTTTTTGTCGCAATTTCCAAACCAACAAAACTGCCAGTCTGTGCGGCAGACTCCCCACTGTGCCTATCTCCCCCAATCTTGGTTAATACTGTATCTGCCTGCAGTGCTTTTGAATTTTGTAGATCTTCACGATGTTGGGAGGGCATTGTGGTGCACTTTAAATAAACTCTTTGTTTTAGTTTACTTCAGCCTGAAGGAAGAGTGATTGGGGTCTCCCGAAACTTTGTGACTGCTTTAACATCCCCGGTTATCACATCAACCCTAATTACGGTCAGGAATCCGCTTCCTCTGATCTGATTCATTAGAATAATTCCAATGATTAAGGGCTTGTGCTGTAGCTCGTGGTGCAGAGTCTTCTCAAAGCTTTTTCGCTCGCACACTGCCTCCAGGGAATCTTCTGTGGAGATAAGTTTGAAGTGCGGCTTCAGCGAGTGAGAGTCAAACTCGTCAACAGAAGCGGTGCACAGCGTAGCAGGTTGCAGTAAAACTGAAGGACATGGACACAGACAGCGGCGCGTTGCTGTTTGAGTGTACTGGGACTGGGCTGTGAATTTAGAAACACAGGGTGAGACAGTGGGGCTGTATCTTGTTTTTTTCGTGAGCTACTCGGTGGTGCTGCTCCTCATCATGGGAGTAGAGAAGTGAATCAAGGAGGGAAAACCCCACAGGAGTATGATGGTGGGTGATGATGCTCAGAAGTTAGCTGAAAGGGTTGGGGCTATGTTAGGACAGAGCAGTGCATTAGAAGATGAACTGCAGTGGTTACTATTCATGAATAGTTCATCCAGTGCCCTTCAAACACACACACACACACACACACACACACACACACACACACACACACACACACACACACACACACACACACACACACACACACACACACACACACACACACACACACACCTCTAGGGGCATGCAGCAGTCGAGCTGAAGTGTTGCTGTGCTGTCGTTTGACAACGAGGCAGCATCCTGTGAGATGGTAACCGGCATAAAAGGCCCGATGATGGGCACTGCTCACTACCTGAGGCAAAGCCACTTCAATTGCAGTACAAGTGTTTGAACAAAGTAAGCCCAATATTCCATATAGGGAATTAAGAGGGTGTCTATGTGACTCGTGTCTCTGAGCTACGCTGATTATGACTCAAACAGCAGCAACAACGCGCAGCTGGTGTGAAGAGCTCTGCCACACGGACGTCAATTCCTGCCTGTCAAGGATTAATCTGTGCCCTAGTTTTCTGAATTTCAAAATGCCACCTACATAATCTAGTCAATGAAAGAAAAAAGTGAAAAAAATGTGAAAAGGTGCGAGTTGTTGATTAATTGTCCGGCGTGTGGGTGGATACAAGAGCAGGCTGATGGTTTAAACATGTCTCTTTGTGTGCAGAAATGTTGGCCGCAGAGGGAAAGTAAACATACTTCTGCTCCTCAGCTCCTGGTCATGTTTTTGAAATAAGATCCCTCCTCTCCCCAGCGTTTTTTTTACCTTTGTGATATAATCTTGTAGGCGTCGGGGAGGTAGCAGTTGACGTTCTCCATCTGAAATGGGTCCGCGTCACAGATCTTGTCGTCGGTGCGGCCGTAGTTGGCCGTCTCGATCATGATGACATCACTCCCCGGGCAGCGGAGATCAATTGCGTATCCTTCACACGAGAGCTCTCTCCTGACCAGCCCGAACGGCAAGGCTGCACGGCTGAACCCTGACGTACACAAGAGACGGAGAAAAATCTTTAGGCACACACATAAAAAAGAAATTAATCAGTTTGAAGGATCACTGCCTCGAAACAATAAGGCCACACATCATGCAGTAAAAAATCCACTGGCAAAAAGTAAATAGGCAACAGCAGTCCAATGTTTACCACAGTTTTTAAACAGACGGGCCATTACACGCGATACAGGACTGGGGAAAGACGAAACAATTCATCTCTCCATCTCTCTGTGGTCTTGGATGTTGGCTAAGACATCAAATCGTAAGTCACTGGAGACCAGTGGTAACCTCATAAATTCTTGAGCAAATAGAAAAGCTACAGAGCACCAGGAAGGCCTCCACCTAGAGAACATCCACAGAGGGACCAAACCTATGTGGACTGAGAATAGTTTGTTCATTCGTGCCCTTCGCTTCTTCTTGCTTTACTCGCTCTGGAAGGTAAGAGAGAGAAAAAAGAATCCTGGCAGAATGGAGTGTAATATAATCTATTTTACAGTGTCGGCGGATCGAAGAGGGGACAGTCTGGAGTCCACACGGGAAAAATCTATACACGGGGCGCAGCAGATGGGAGCGCAGCCAAATAGCTCCACTTTGGGGGAAAATTACTTATTTCACACAAATCTGACCCCTAAGCAACAAAACGTCTTGTCACAGATGGATGTGGAGATTCGGGGAGAGAGAGAAAAATGTCATTAAAAACCCCCAAAAGAATGAAGGAAAGAGAAATCCATTATCTGAGGGTTAAAGTGATCTAAAATTCAAAGAAAGGAGCAGTGAAAATCGGAGAAAACAATTAGTGAAAATCTAAGTACAACATGCAAATGTGTTCCATTTTAGAAGTGCAAGCAGAGCACGGCATGAACCGCCAATAATCGCCATTGTTTGGAGCAATAGCGGGTCCCTGGGGGGGGGCAGCAACCATTTGTATGTTCTGCACTGCTCTCTCCTAATTAGCCCTCCTTTCAGCCGGTTACCTTTTCCCTGCTCCCATTGGCTCCCGAGCATTGTCATGTTCGAACACTTACCACCCAGGGTTCACTTTGCCCCCTCACTCTAATTATGCTCACACTTTTGACAGCCGGGGCCTTACGCAATTAGCATTGTTTGAACCGCTCGGAGCTGAAGTGATTCGGACTTGAAATTCGTACCCTGAAACCCCCCGACCCACATGTCTGCTAGTCATTTCAGCCCGCTGTGCCTGGCTCACTTGTAATGATAGTCTGTGTCAGTCTGCACGTCACACACGGAAAACACAGACACAGACACAGACATCTGTGAAATACAATGTTGAAGTCATCGCATATTAGGAGAAACTTCTGCACACACTAGTCCTGGTGGCAGTATAACAAAATATGAAACTAATGGTATAAATTCTCTGGCACTCGGCCACAAGACATTTCATTATAATACCATGATCTATCTAATGGCCAGTAGATTCTGCTTAGCTGGACTGTTTATCACCTCATTAGGCGACGTCGGTGTAGCCGCGCCATAAGTGGAGGGCTGTGGGGTCACTCCATCTATTCCAATAACCCGTACAATTACCCGCACCTTTCAGAAAACCTGTCCAGGGTGGTGGATGATAAAACACAGAGTGAAGTCGCCGGCTTTACTGCGAAGACTAATGATTGTTCTGCCTGCCATTCCTCATGGAGGGAGTGACGGGTTTATCACGGCAGCTACAGAGAGCAGACAGAAAGAATGCATTTCATGGAGTTTAAAAAAAAAAAAGTCTGAGCAGAGAGACCGTCGTTCGGCTAAAACACCCTCACAGACACACACACACACACACGCACGCACGCCATCTGCCTCGATAACCTTCTTTCTCTGGCTGTCCACTACCGACTCTGCCCATCTATCAGCTCGCTATGGCATGATGGCATGCTGCTGTCAACACAGACCAAGCGATTGATTAGGATTGTGCTTCGCTGGCCTCCTCCTCCCTCGCCTGCATAGATCTCTCTGGTCATAGGCTAACACTACATCAATTAGGGGGAGTATCTAGACTGTACTGGCGGCCTTAAGAACAAATTGCCTCTTCTCCAAACTGCATATAGTCTCTGTCTCATTAATGACTGTCTTGTCAGCTTGTAATCGTGCAAGTGATGACAAATCTGTCGAGAAATTTCAAATACACACATATATATATATAAAGGAGTTTTTTTAAGCCGTGCAGGGGGAAGAAGAGGGGAGCTGAATTCAAGGGGATGTACTTTTGGTGGGCTTAACTGGATATTGCTTGAGATCTTAGGATTGAAGCGCAGCTATGGAGGAAATACCTTGCGACAACAAAAGGTTTCTGGATGTAGGTGTTGATTTTCTGGGTCTAGACAAGTTTTGCGAGAGATCTCGGAAAGAGGGGATGATTGTTTGTGTGCACAAGTGTCAGTGTCTTAAGGAAGTATGAAAAGCTTTTCATCTCACGTTCTGTGCTTTGTTTGACTGCTCAACTTTGCAGCAGTTGAATACTGCGACAGAAGGGCACCAGCTGCAGGGAAAACAGTGTCAAGAAAACTGGAGGGGAAAGAAAAAAAGCCCCCCAACAAGATGCCTGTGTATGTGTATGTATTTAAGATAGAAAGAAAATGAGCTGCTCTCTCAGTGTCTGTACCTCAGATTAACATGAAATTACACAATCGGTCAGGGAATTGAATAATGCGTTATTGAGAGCATTTAGTCAAATTGCCATGGTAACCACTTTGACTAAGTCATAATTGGCTGTGATCCCTTTTCCTGGCCTTGTTGACACGGAGCCTTATCATGTATTCTGGTCAGTGAGTGACTGCGAGGAAAGTAGCTTTTCAGATTCCTCCCCCTGACCTGCCTGCTAAGCCGTCTATTGAGCTCAAGAGAGCAAAGCAAAGGCCAGGACCACTTCTCAATATGTTGCATTCTGGGACTTTTTCCTTCTTCTACCGTTGGCAGCCTTTAATTCACTCCCAACCACCACACCCCCCCCACCCCTCCAATCCCTCATCGTACATATTTTGTTTTCTATCAACACCCTTGAAATTGGAAGTGGCACTGTGGCCCAGATGGACACATCTGAAAACATCCAGAGTTACACTTGGTGCCTTTTCAAAACCCTGGAGATGAAACCCAAAACATAATGGAGTTTTTTTGTTTGTGTGTTGAGATATTTCTAATTTTGTGGCCGTGCCGGACCGGTACACATAGATTCGGGTTAATCTCTGCTGGTCCGCGTCCTGATCAACCTTTAACCCTTAAAATTGTAAAGGACATAAAGCAGGGGGTAGTGGAGGAATGTTTGATCTGTGTTAAAAAGAAGAAAACTGGGCCATCTTTGGAGGGTAGACAGAGAGGAGGGCTGGAACAGACAGAGAGCAAAGGCGTTGGTTGACGCTTGTCATCCTCCATTAAGGTTCCTTTGATTGGCCTTTGTGGTTCTGGAAACGGCAAACAGCTGCATGCAAATGGCCCTGTTTGCCCAAGGCTGGCCCCCATTGTTCTGGGCTTGGGTCTGACAGGGACGCTTTCTCTGCAGCATAAAGGAGGGTGTAGCCTTTAGTCAAATAAGAGTGCCCCCACCGTGGTCACAGCAGGAGTACTTCAAGATTGTTTGTCTTTTTATGTTGTTTTATTCCTTATATTACTGGTAGCCAACATCTTCGGAAGAAAGAGAAGATCTTAGAGTCAAGCTTTTCCTCCAACAGCAGGGGACGCCTCCATAATCCAATATCCGGACTGACAGAGAGGCCATATAGCATGTTTTGCTCGGGTGGAGTAAAGATTTTCAATGGGAATTTATGAAGTGGAAAAATAAAAAAAATATGAAAAAACATATATAATTCCCAATATAGGGAACAGCTTCATAATTTTTGTGCCTCTTTCTTTTCCCCCAGTCTCTTTGTTCTTTACTGCTCTGTTCCATGACACACTTTGATTGCCGGCCAAAGGAACAAAAAATGCCTTAAAAATAAATTTCAAGAGACCATTGCGGTAAAGTTTATGTGGAAAATAAGACAAAAGGACACTTTAAATGTCTACGCACATATTTCTAAAATGACGGACTGAACTGGACTAATTCACAGCACACACACACTTTACAGCTCCACATCCCTACTACATTTGCAAGGGGCGTTCAGTGCTGCAGCCGAAAGAACGTGCGACACGTGCGCTACCTGACTGCCCATCTGATGTGAGACACACAGGAGCAAGGTGAGAGATGAGAAAAGGAGATTTGGGATTCACAAAATAACACCTGCTATTCAAACACAGACAACACCCCGAAGCTCCTCACTATGCCACAACGGCTCCTATTTCATATCAACTGTCGGAGCGCGGCGAAACACTGGAAATCTACTTGGACATATGGCACCGTTTCCCCATGACACTTTAGTCCCTGCTCTGGTCTACCTTGCTGGGAAGTGTTTCTAAAGACAGTGTCAGACACAACCACAAACCCCGGGGCTACACCCGCCTTTCCCAGACAGCTGCTATCAGAGACTCTTGATTCCGATAGAAGGATGCTAAAATAGAAACCGGCAATATAGGGCCGAGTCCATTTGTGGTTAGACAAAGCGCTCTAAGTCGTATCCATTTCCTCTTTCTGGTGATGTATGAATTCAGTGTTGCCACCTCAAATTCCAAAGCCATCATTTGTATTCACGGCTGAGGACTTTTCTGTAATTCAACTCCTGTTTATTTCATTTATAAAAATAAAAACACAGTGGGAGGAGGGAATCACATGTGGCAGGTTGAAGCATGTCTCGTTGAACGGGTTTAAGGGGAAACATTCGTTATATTGCTGAGACTCAGTGTGAAAGGCCCTGCCGCTGCCTCTTAACTCCTCAGGTGGGTCCATGGAGAGGAAGCCAGATCCTATCAAGCCAGATGCAGGCATGTAATGTTTTCTCTTTTTGTGAAGCAGCGTGAATTTAAAGGGAAAATAAAAACATTTCCCACCTTATTCTCATAATTGCGGTTTCTCTAAAAACCCTCCCTTGAACAGTGAGGGGTTGCATTTAGTAGTTCTCTCTAATAAATGCAATACCTGGCATTTTAAGAGTTTTTTTGGGAAGTGGTGTCTTTTATTTGTTGTTTTTACTCCGGAGCAAAGGTTTAAAGAATTCAAATATTAAAATGTGGGCATATTAGCTCTAAAGGTCATCAGTTGGTGAGGACGTTGGACTTTTTGACATTAAGCCTCAGCCTTTTCGCATTAAATCAAATATGCAGCCTTCATGGGAATATTAAATATCACACCATCTCATGAATCTTTAGCAACAGCATTAGCTCACACTCAAATGCCACAGTAGTAACAGCACTTGTTTTTCCAAAAGTCCACAGTTGTCGTCGGGGGAATGAGAAGATTTTCTTTACATCTGTTTGAAATTTGTGTCAAAAAAAATGACATGTGGTAAATCTGCCACCTTTATCCCTGTAAACTACAAACTGTATGTGCACAGTTAGCATGAAAACCTTTACAGGTGTAGATAGATATCAATTTGACTATACCTCTTACAGATTTATTTCCCAAAATTTTGAAGTACGTCTTTTAAACTGAGACTAAATGTTAAGTATATAGTCCCCTATAGATTAGCCACTAACAACATAGGCATTTAGGCTAACCATGCCACTCTCATGTTAAACGACAAGGTTTTGAAAATACTAATGTAGGATCAACATTTATTTGGAAAGATTGAAGATATTTGCCCTAATCTGTTTAGCAGGAGTCTTGTTTCCTCAGACAGCTACAACAGAGCTGGCGAGTTCAAGGTTAGCATGACCTGTTAGCCCCGATTATGAGATGAAGGATTGAAAATTGGTGGAAAACTCCCAGAGTTTGCTGCAAACACGACCTTAAATGAAGTGCAGTGAAATATTTGAAATGCACAGACTGTCCTGTTTTGCTGCTGCAAAATAAATCACAGTCTGAAGTCGCACAATGCTCCAAAATATCACAATTTTGACAAAACTGCTGCACGGTCAACACAGTGGATCATTGTAACTCTACGCAAACAACCGCTCAGACTGCACGAGACTGCAGATGAAGAATTTCTCCCATGGGAGGAAGAGCCAAAGGGAAAAAGAAAACAGACAGTGGAGGCTGTAATGACTGTGTCTTAATTCGACCACAGGAATCACGGTTTTATCCTGCGTGAATTGGTTGGATGATCCTTGACCCTGTGGGCGCACATCAAAGAAAGCCAGCACGGAGAGAGAGGGGCATCATTATATTACTAATACGTATAATCCTCTGGACGTAAAGGGGGTGGGCAGTTAATATATAAGTCATGACAGGAATAATTCAGTTGAGGAGACATTACTCGATGTAATGTCTTCTTTTGTTTGGTCCATGGACACATCACTCGGATTAAAGCAGAGTATAATTCAACACCTTGTATAGTCTACTTAGAAAACAACCCTTTCATAGTGATACAAATAACTGTCACAGGGGCTAAACATTTGAAAGAAATAAAAATGTTCAACTTGGAAGATGAAAGGAACATATATGCTCCCGTGGGAGTGCCATTTTGACAGAATTAGATCATTGCTTGTTCAATGTATAACATACTGTTGCTTCTCGGGTTTTTTTACAGGGGAGTTGATGAAACACGCGGAAAGAGGTGAGTTAAAGTAACTCTCTCGTGTGCAGCAGGGGCATAGTTTGATCTACCCTGAGTGAAGCTTAACCCCCCATAAAGCCTATATTTTACCCCTGCACCGAAACCCCATCTCGATTTTCCGCTCGGGGAAAACGTCTCGAAATAAGTCAGGTGGCTCCCCAAGGGTGGGGATGAAGAAGAAAAGTGGAGGAGGAGGATGAAGGGGAGAAAAGGCGGGGGGGGGGGATGTGGGTGCGTCTCCATCACATGCCTGTGCCTCTGTTCTTGTTTGCTGGGGCAAAGCCTCCCCATTTCACCCTCCTAATCAACCCCGCATCTCCTCCACCCAACCCTGCCCAAACAGAGCTGAGCCCGGGCTTACTCAGTGCGTCACATAGACAGGGTGTCAGGAAAAGCTGCAGCTGGAACATGGATCACATGAATAATGAGCTGGAGACTCGGGACGACTAGGAACGGAGATCGAGGCCTCGAGACGATAATGAATAGACAATTCTGATAAGGGGGTTTATCTTCGTGCGAGGCCAGCAGTAACCTTTAACACAATGGTGCTATCACTTTCACCTGGCACCAATTCATGCTGGTGCTTTCGTGCCTTCTAAACCTGCTCTAAACAAACCCACTTGTGCCGAAGTGGTTGGAGTGATACAGATGTGGTTGGTTTTTTATGCAGATGAGGTGGGTCAGCACGGTTTTGGCATAACATTTGCATGAAGAGACATTTTCTTGATTTTACTTGGTGCACGGAAGAACCCAAAAAATTATAATTTTGTTTTTCCTCTTTCATTCTGACATATGTTTTTCATCTACCGGCATTTCAGTGAACATTAAAATATATTTTTTGTATGCAGACTCCTTGCTGGCTTACATTAACGCAAGATTCTTATCAGGGATGTCTTCAGGACACATCCTGAACTCCTAACAATGTCCATCCCTCGGCAACCCATTTTACAGAATTCAGGCACAGGACTTGACTTTTAAATCAAGACAGTCCAATTAAAAACATGTCTTGGTCGCAACTTCAGGAAAATAAAGGTTCTCTGGAGACGGGGGAGACTTTCCAGAGACTCTTCAACCTGCAAGGAAAGTCGCATGACAGGAGAAGCTGAGTGAGCATTACCACTGACAAATTAATCTGCTTACATGTGATTACTGTTGCCTGTGTGAGCCAGTGTCATTTCATTTTATGGGTTTTTATTGAACAATGCTGGTGGAATTCTTTGGTTTGGCAACATAACCTCACATTAAAAAATTCTAGAAATCTGTGACTGTATTTTTAAAGGATTCTCGTCGGGTAGCCATTGAACTTGACTTTCTATGAGCCTTTAATTTGTTTCTCTGTTATTTATCATCTCATTGAATTGTTTAAAAAGGTCAACAATTTAAACAGGTGAAAGAATTAAGTTAAAAAACTTTACGGCACTTTTCCCCTTGTAGTTCTGTGGCACAGTCCAAGTGCACTTTGCCGCTCCTCTACAGTGGCAGGCACAGTTGCAATGCTACCGAGAAACAGCTGACAGATGCCTGCATGTGGCTGTCTCCATCGAACATGTAACCTCGCCTCGCAGGCCGCAGTGGTCCGTGGAGAGTCCCCCATTCATGCAAAGATTGAGCCTCTCATTAAATACACATGTACATGCTGTATAGTCTGACAGGGGAAGCATTTTGATCTGTTATACAGCTCTGTCTGGAGTGTCTCGGAGAGTAACCAGGAAGGCCGGTGAAAAAAAGGCATCCAGGCACATTCCTTAGCAGTAGCCTGCTGCTATCTCTGGAGCACTGACCACTTTGATTGACTCGAGTGTGATGACCTTGCCCCATTCCCTTCCACCAGCATTCCGGTCAATGCGAGCAGAAAAGCAGGAGCGCTGATAAGAGATGCACAGATGGAGCGATGTTGATGACAGACAGTTTCCTGCCCCTCATCTTCGACGAGACCATTGTGCCTCACACACCCAGCGGGAATATGCGGTACGGGGGGGCAGATGTCGATAGTGTAAGACAAACAAAAGCGTTCTTTGTGCTTGGCTATTTTACTGACTTTCCTCTTTCTGCATACTTATTTAATTTCCTGCACGGCAGGAGAGTGCTTCCTTATCTTGGACTGTTTATACCTGCAAATCGCCTGGTGGCCTTTTGTTTGCAGGTGACCCACCCCGAGGTGACATTTAATTCCTGCACAAAAAATGTGCGGTCATGCTCTATGGCACAGACTCAGCCTGAGGAGATTACTAATACAGTGAATGCAACAGACCTGCATTCATTGCCTGTGGCGAGAGCTGGCCTGCAGGCACAGAGAGAGAGAGAGGGAGAGACCCAGCACACATCATTACACTGATTTGGATCGTATATGAGCACTAGCCATGCAAAAGTGAGGGAAATGAACAAGAAAGCATTGGCAGATGAAACAAAGTGGAACCAGTCTCACTTTATATTTACACGTCAGTCCCTCTCTGTCCGTTTCTTTCTCCTGCCTCACGAACAGACATATCTGTGCACATGCTAAAATGCACACGAGTCAAAGAAAGCGCACAAAAGCCGAATGCATCATAATTTCTTTTATTGATTGCCATCCATTTCCCACTGTCAGCATTAGCTTTGACACCAGCTCACATAAAAGATAAAAGATAAACCAGCAGCAACAAACCTGAGTCATTTTTAACAATTATCGAAACACATAAATAAACCACCAGAGACTTTTTGTTCAAATGGCATTCGTATCCGAAATCAAGCTCTCTGTGTGAAACAATGCTTAAAAAGTCATAATGAGAGAAATAGCAGGAGCTAGTATACGGCTTGACTGTGTAAGTTTATTGTGTGATATATAGGATGTCGTCGAAAAACTGTCGCAAAGTACTTTCAATGGAAATTAGCTAAAGCTGGCTCAAAAAGTCGCTAGAAGTCGCCAGATGACGCAACAAGCTAATAAGAATATTCATGGCTTCAAATCGGCTTTACGTTCTGCCTGGTGTCAGCCAGTTTTAGCCCTTTATCTGTTTGCTCCTCTCCTGCACTCTGTGCTCACATATATATTATATGAATACAAGCAAATTCCCAATAAAGCTGTTCTTATTTACACATTTCTCTGTTTCTGTAATATGAAGTATGAAAATAACAGGCTAGACGTCCCTTCCCAGGCGGCCGCTCTGCACGGATACAATCCTGATTTTATTACCACAACGTCATCTGAGAAGATCCCCATACACATAAATTTAAAGCGAGTGGCTGGACTGGGATTTCAGCTATATTTACTAGTAAAATGACCACTCACAGAGACAGTTACAAGCTCATTCCCATCTATGTCAGCTGCCATGTGGTCAAGTGAAGAAGATGCATTATAAAGTGAGCCTCCTGAGGGGGAAGCTGAATCTCGTGTTTGCTCAGCAGTACTGGTGACTCTCTTTTATGAGAAGTGGACGAATTCTATCCAAATACATTTGTTTCTAGGTGCGTTGCATCTTGCACTGCTCACATTCAGGAAGCGTGATGAGGTATTGTGCAGGCGATTATCGTGCCCCAGCACCTGACTGGCCAGACAATCATGCAACTGTATCACCCAGTTATGCGGCATTCAGCTGATCAATGGTGAAACTTTATCCATCAGTCAGTCCCGAACATTTGCGTTTCAAAGTCTGGCTTCACTCTGGCCTCAGGTACCTTTTCAGAGCAACAGTCCGCTTTGATCGCCTGCGCCCAGCTTCCCTTTGGTGTTAAATATTATATGCCTGCTTTTGTTTTTGCGTGTTTGTTTAGCTCTTGTGCTTTTTGGTCAAATTAAATTAGCTCTGGCATGCCCTTCAAGCTATTTTAAAGTTCTGGGTGAACACTTAACTGCACAAAAACTTAACAGATTCTTGTTGACCCTGTAAATAAATTGGTCTCTGCTGCGAACCAGATTAATATTGTTGGCTTCACCTTCCCACACACAGGGAAAGGAAGAAAAGAAAAAAAAAAACTCAACATCTTTTTAAAGCGCAGACTTGATTTTATTTGAAACCCTCCTGCTTCCTCTCAAGATTAAATGCATTACTTTGTTATGACAGCTGAACCCTCCTGTGAAGCAGTGACTTACACCGAGCAAATCCAAAAGTTTAGATTCTGAGGTAAACTACTCTGTGGTTGTAAGCCGGACTCATCTATTATTTGAATTAGGCTGCCTGGAAAAAGAAAGCAAGTGCAGACAGCATTTAAGAAAGGAAAGAGTGAGGTAGGCCTCTGGTCCTGTGTTTATACAACTTGTTACCATAAGGGGTGTGAATTGAACGGCCCTGGGATGCTGCGGGCGAGTGAGATTTAAAGCATGCTTAACAAATGAAATCAAACTGTCAGAAGACTCCTAGCCCATTAAATGAAGTGATTGTTCATCAGCTGGACATATAACAGCGACTTTTACAATCACACCCAAACACACACTGAAGCACCAGCCTCTCTCCTAAAGGGGAAACAGGTTTTCTAACGTGCGCATGTTGGACGGATACATTTTCTTGCTGCTTTTGCTTTACCAAAAAATGCACTCAGGAAATCGCTATTGCAATAAATCTGGGATGAGCCTATCAAGGGTGATATTGTATTTCATTTCCTCTGAGTGAAAACTGATCCTGGAGATTCATGGGACTGGCTCATTTCAATTTCATGTTCTCGTATGATTCAAAACTTTCCAGGTCCTCGGATATTATTAAAAGAGCATATTGTTACGGGACGATTTACAGGAATATATCTGCGGCGCTGCATTAACACAAATTGAAAGGCCGCACGCTAACTGCAGGGATTGTGACAAAACTGTATTAGTAAATAAGCAGGAGGGGAATTAAATGGTTTGTCCGTCTCCATGTGGCTTTCAATCTGTAGCAAAGTCTATTCAATCCAGATGATGAACCCCCTGCCTTATTTGTCGACATAGTTGCAGTTCGGCAGAATTTCCATGCAAGACCGATGTATCAGATGTTTTCCCTTCCTTTGTGCTTGTTCTCCGCACACAGTTTGACCAGTCATCTGTGAATCTCCCATGGTTTAGCTGATAATTCATGATCTCACTGCCATGGACCCGCAGCTTTCAATATGAATTATAAAATGGCAAGCCAAGCATATCAATGGATGACAGACTGGATGTGTATGGCCCGGGGCCAGAGAGGAGTTGGAGCACAATAGCTCCCCCCCATTCATTCAACCACAGGACTGGAAATACCAGTGTGGCACAAGGGAGGGTCTTCCATCAGCACAATGTATGGCATTTCTTGAGACAAATGTTGAGCTGAGACGTGTTGTTAACCTTTGCAACCTTTTTCCGGGGGAAACAGAAACATGCTGGTATGCTCGAGCATTGGAATATTTCACAATCAAACATAAATTAGCGAGGAACCTACAATGTGTTATAGAGCAGCAGGAAAAGAAGACGAGAAAATCTTTTCAGGAATCTCACGCTGCTTTTTGCATTTTCCTCAAACGTCGACTGACTAGATAATTAATAAAAACTGCATTTTAATGTCTTTCATTCACACAGTCTGCTCATGCTGGAACACTTGGTGGTGCCTAAACAAACACCGGCTCTTCACTCTGATCCCCGTCTCTGCAGATATGACACAGCCATCAAACACGAACCACTTAATCTTTTACATCCTCCCTTTTGTGCAATATTTAGATATGAGGAGCGAGGTGCCCGCCATCCTTTTAACACAACAGCCAACTGAAAGTGTTGACATTGACTGCACGATATAATGCCCCCGAAATCTGGCTCTCTTTACTTTAAAGGATCACGATAACAGCTCTCATTCAGTCCCAGCAGGTATGCGTCCGTGCACTTGGCCCGCCTTTGTGGACACTGCCTTTGAATCTGGTCATCTGCTTTCAGATCTGCAGACTGGGCGGTCTGAGACATCTAAAACAAACCTGATACCTGCGTGACCTACTTTATCCTAGCAGGAGAATAACTTTATATGATGTGTTATATAACGGCACAAGGATGTGGAAGAAATGGAGCATATATGTAGAACATGCCAGCGTGATGCCTCCGCTGCTTCTCAGTATTAATTTAAAAGGTGTATTATATCCTTAAGAGGTTCATTAAAACAAACCCATTCTACAAACGAGAAGTTCACAGGAAATGATGCATCGTGCAATCCCGCGTTACTGTTGTTAATTTTATTTCTGCATTTAGTGTTTACTCTCCCAAACTACTGCTGCTGCTGCTGCTTTCTATTAAATGTGCTTAACTGGGGATACACAGGCTGACTTCAATAATGCAGCAGTCATGATATAAATGCAATACATTTGTCACTGGTAGTAGCACTAACTGTGACTGTTAATTAACACAAAAAAATGCATCTACAAAACTAGAAAACAGTCATTTTGGAATCTCCGACGGCTCGGCGAGGTATCTGACAGTGGCGAGCTGTCAGGGCGAGCATAATGACCCTTTAAAGCCCAAAATAGACATCAATTAGACGATATTAAGGAGGAAATGACATCTCTCCTTACATCTGATCTCAGATTCTATCTCTCCGACTGAATATGATATTGCCTGTTTGCATTTATTTTGCAATTTACTTCCGACTTGACAGCCGGCCATTGTCTCTGAAAGCTCTGACAAGTGATTAGCTATAGCTAGCTGCAGACAAGTGTGCTTGTCAAGCTTCCTTTGAATTATATGATATTTCATGTAGTACAAGTACAGTGTGGAAACTGTACTCATAAAAAAAAAGTACTTTCTTCTGAGGCGTTAAGAGGCAGCAGTAGCAGGTGAATAACCAAATCCGGTTGTGATTTCTCATCTGTGCGCAAGATCTGCAGTTGGCTTGAGAAGTTAGAGTCGTGCAGCAGCTTCAAGAGATAGTTCAGAGCGTGAATTGTGAGCTTAGAAAAGGTGTGTGATGCTGTGGCCGGCGATACCAGTATGGCTGTGAAATACCAGTTAATATATATGTGCAGTTTAGGCGGTTTGTCAGTAAATAAATCCTACAACTCCTCAAGACCAAAACCAAGCACGCCATACTCTCACTGCTGTCAGCCGCCCTCGTCTGGAACACTGCTCATATATGCCATGGCTACAGAATAATTGCCCTCACATACTACGGTCCATCATCAACAACTGCTGTCAAATATGGCGGTGACAAAATGCCAAGAAGTTACAGTGAATTCATTCATTTACTCACTACAGCTAGGATTTAACCCATCACCTGAAAGTTACATTATATACAGTATATTATATAATATATATATATATATATTATTGTAAATTTTGCACTCATCTGTTTCACCTCTGTGAGATACTCTATAAGGTCTGGACTTAATTACACCTTCTCTGTATTTAAAATACCCCGGTGTTTTAATCCACGTCTTCTGCGTAGTTATCACATTAATCTATTCCTCTCTGCTAATTAAGGCGAAGGGTTCACTGTGAAAAGATCTGCAGGAGGTCTGAGGAGAATTTTGAGATCTCACAGGAGTGTCATTATAAGTTAATGGTAAATATTTAGAAGATTATGATAGATCTCTTTTTTTTTCTAGTTTAAAAGAATAATTCTAATCCCTCTATGGACAGGAAATGTGAAGAAAGCTGAAGGTGCCTGTGTGTGTGCAGCTCTCCTTGTGTAAAAGTAATCACACGTCACTGATATCCAACTTAATTGAGCCCTGCTGCTGCGCCATGTGCAGCGAGAAATCAGATTACAGCTGCTCATGTAATTGGGGAAAAAAAAGTTAATTAACTTGCAAAAAATGCCCATTTTCTGGCCACTTGGAGACATTCAGACCAAATTACTGAACTTGTATCAACCTTTTAAAATCGATAAGGTGAACCTGTTAGCAAACACTTATTTACACATCCTGCAGCTGGATGGAACAGCATTGTTTTCTGACCACCTATCAAATGTGCGTACACAATTCAGTCTCCTTTTTGCCCTCTTTTAGCTCTCTCCCAACTCCTGAGGAAAATTCATATGTATATCCAATGAACCCATGAATCCTTCATAAGTTCTTCATTCTTTATTTCAAGTCAACAGACCTCCAGTTAGAGCAGCTTAGCTCAGCAGTTCTAAGCTCATCTAAAAAATGAAATGAGACAAGTTGAATTAACTTGAAATCAACACAACTTACAAATGACATTAAGTTAATGACAAAAGATGACTTGATTCCACTAAGTCCTTGTAATATAATTTTTTAGCGGTACAGCAGTTCATTCCATTCCATTTTGCACAAATCGATCAAGTTTGTCAAAAAAGAGACCCGACTGGAGTTCATTCTCACCACTGAAGGGAAAGTCAATACCAGGAGAGAGAAAAATCACTTTCTTTTTAGCTATGTCAATTAGCATTTCAAATGTGAGGAATGTTGGGGGGGGGGGATGATAACTTGATTATACTCTTTCCTGGTGAGGGACAGAAGGTAATTATCAAGTAGGGAGCTTTCCTTGCGGGGACTCGGATGGAAACGCAGATCATAAGCACTGCCATGCAGGCCCTCAGGGCTGGACAGGCTGAAGGTGAGTGGCATGTGGATAGAACCAGATATTGTTTTCAGACTGACACACACACACCCACACCCACACACACACATTCCTTTATTGATGGATGTGCAAATATGCATTCTTAGTCCTGAGAGCCCTCACATCAACTGAAACCCAAAACCTGGACTTTCTGCATACCAAAGCAGTATTCATCTTAAAGAAAGCCAGCAAGACTATTCAACTGAGTTTCTGAGCCACAGTAAATCAGAGGGCTATTCTTCAAATGCCTCTGTAAGACTCTTCTATATTATCTAAAATTGCTAATCTACAAAAAAAATGCATCTCAGCTTGAAAGAATGCTGCGATAGCCTGCTCCATGGCAATCTGTCTTTGTTAACAAATTGTACACTGCATCCCGACCTAAAATAAAACTGGAGGAGAAATCTATCACAGAACAAAACAGCAAGAGAGAGCAAAAAGACAAAACTCAAACTGAAAAGAAGCCGCACTACACCCGCCGCAAAATGATGTGCTTCAACATCTATCTGTAATCAATGCTTGGCACACAAGCATGTGATTTGGGGTTACTTTGTTTCTCTGGTACAATGGGACTGAAAGGGGAAAAATGTAATAATCATCATTAGGCAGACATACCAACATCAGTGGTTTTGATGGGCCCTTAACAGACGGGAGTGTTTTGTGACAATACTTGTAATTATAGCCAAATGTACTAATCCAAAGTGAGGGAGGGAAACAAAAAAGAGCTCTGGGATGTCGTTGCAGACAATTAAAAGCGGCGCCAAGTTCTTTCCCAGGGCCTCAGTCTGGAACCGAATCAAGTGCCCTGCCTTTGATGGTTTCAGGTGCTGACTGATCAGAAGGATCAGATTAAGGCGCAAATAAAAAATGCATCAATTCTCCGTGGCTCCAGTGCTTCTAAGTGCACTGAGGAAATCTGTTAGAAAACCTCACTTTGCAGAAAAGGTGCAGCAAAGCTCATCTGGAGTGGGGATGGGGAACAGAACACCTGGCCTCTGGGCCGTACGCGGCCTGGAATACAGTGTGATCCTGCCCACGAGGTAATTCATAAATACAAAAATAGCAGCTCAGAAATACGAGAAAGAAAAAGCTGTGTGGGGGCAATTATATTTTGCTGTGATAAAATAAAGTAACAAAATAATAGACTAACGTCCTTCAAGGAGGTGCCCTCCAGCTGCATGCCTGTCCGGCTGCCGGTCAAGGTGATTACTGTTTGTTGACGACAAACCAATGTTCCTAGTGTGCAGGGATCGTCTTGCAGGAATGACAGAGACCACATGCAGCTAAACCTCGAAGGAGTTGCAAGAATGTGATTGGATGAAAGTATCGCTCCTCTGTAGAGTTTGATGGCCAAACAAACAGCTTTCACAGGAGCATATTCTGACAATGAGGATGAGACGAAGTCTGAGAGGAAGTTTTGTGTTGAGAGAGCTAATACATAAAAAGCTGAAGCCTAATTTAGCAGGGAAATTTGAAGGAGTGCTTTGTTGTGACTCCAGAGCTGCTTGCATGAGACAAAGTAAAATAGTCTCAAAGTGTTTTGAGACTATGCAAACCATGTCTGGCAATACCACCGTCAGTTCTGGACAAGACTGACTTTGGGAAAACCACCTTTTATTATTTACTAGTTACAGCCACCACATAAGAGAGGTTAGGGTCATATATGTGCACAAATTGTAAGTATTGCCTTCAAAAAATGCTGTAAAGTTTAAAATTGCAGACAGTGAAAGGGTCCCTGCTCCTGCTTTAGAGGAAGGATTCTGAAACAATGTGTGTTGCTCTGGATTTGAAGAAATGTGTCATTGGATCGCCAAGAACAATAATCTCATTGGAAATGAAGCTTGGCGAAAGTTTTGATTCTTGCGCATGCCTCCTAAATCCCAAGCACGGTTCCTGCTATCTCTAGGCTTCACCAGCTTATTCTCATTTTCATCCAATCACAACCTGACACACGCGCCGTGAGCCAATCACCTGTAAGCTGTCAAACTTTGAAAATGGCCTCTCTCCCCTGTCATTCAGCTGTCAGTTCTACACTGTGATCGCTGCATGAGCCACCTCCACCCCTGCACCACCGGACCAGAACATCTGCATCTCCCATCACACCCTCCGACCAGATGCCTTTGGTGAAACGTCCGAACTCCGTGCTGCATTCTTCATCACCACCACCAGCTGTAGTCCTGGAAGTCTCCTTCATTTTCAAGGAACATAATTCAAGTGGCTGCTTCCATGGTGTACTGCTTTCCTGCCAGGGTCTATGTGCAGAAATCTATTCCTCTCGTTGATAATGAATTGAATTTTATTCTAATTCGCTGATTCTCATTTGTTTCCCCCTGAAGTTTCTCCTGATGGAAATACCTTTTTTCAAACTCCAAGGGTAAACCCACAGATGAAGAACACGGCAGCCTTGCTACATAACAGCTCTTCACTTCTTTTGTGGCGGCGACAATATTTGCTAATAAATTCACAGCATTTATAAAGCTGAATAATAAGTGGCTTCTTGAAAGGTTGACCAAAATTACATGAAAACTACTTCTGCTAAGCAGCTCCATGGTAACTCACCTTGTGAAGAGTGAACGCAAACGAGAAGGAGCAGGAGGCAGTGGAACACTGGACACCTCCACAGTGCGGAGGCCATTGTGTGCTGCGTGCAAACAGTCCTGGAGCCTGTTGGCTAATAATAGTCGTTCAGTGTGTTGCGGAGGGCGAGAAGAACGCTGGAGCGGTGTCAACGATCAGTAGTTGTTGGAGAAGCATCACCAGTCATCATCTCATCTGGAAGAAAAAGAGAGGAGAGGGTGTAAAAATGGAGACAATGGACGCCCATCATTTGCATCATCGTAGCTGAAGCTTTGCTGCTGTTTAAAAGTCTAACAATTCTGAAGCTGAGATCAAAACTGTCCATAAAAACGTCCACAATCTCATAGGGTGAAAGAACTTTGATATTCCAATTCCAAATGTGTTTTTATTTCACAGTCAATACTAGAACATATGATATAATAAGTTGATTCTATATTATTTTGTAAATACTATTGCAGTGGCCGTTCTAAACGTGCCTGTTTGAAACTGGTTGTGCCGGTTGCAGCTTTTCTTTCTGAAACTGTAAAAGTGACCTGCAGTTATTGAGCTGTGGCACTTAAGACCAACTGCAGGACTCAGTCCACAGAACCCTGAAGCTGCACCACCGCTGCTGCACAAACAGCTGTTCACCTGTTTATTCAAAGGTCGGTGAAGCTCGACTCGGTTCACAGAACCCTGAACTGGAGAATCAGTTGCCGTTGTTGTTATTTTGGTCAGTGATCATGACTGAGTGATCATGACTGAGGTTGAAAAAACACATTGGCTAGGTTCCTGAGCTCCAGATGGATAATCGCCCTGAAATTCAAGTCAGCCGTGTTGAAACATTTAAAAGAAAACAAAAGAAAAGAAAAAAAAAAGGAGGTATAAACCAAACCCCGGCACAAAAATCAAGGTCTGAACCGAACCCTGGATTTGGAGAATCATTAGACCCCTGCTGCTGCTGATTCAGTTTTTCCTCTGGCTGTGTGCACTGCAATAAAATAAATCATGTGTAAATCTGAACACCATGAGAACAAAAACTCCTGGCTGCCGTTTGATTGGCTAAACAAAAGCATTTTTCACCCAAATATCCCCCAAAATTCCCCTCAAAGCTTTATGAGGGCACCGAAAACAAAGCAGATAGCGTGCCTGCTCCTCGGCACTTATTCAGCACTCTGCAGCGTGCTACAACTGAGTGTTTACACTGCCTCATTCTTCCACTCTTCCCTGTTCCACCTTCCCCATTTACTCCAAGATCCCCGCGGGAGAAAGCTTGTCGCTCCGGCAACACGTTCACACAGGACGCCATTAGAGACACGGCTGCTTTGTGAGCTACTTTTGTCTCCTTCCTTATCAAGGGATGGCAAAACAGTCCTTTGTCTGCGAAAGCTGCAAAAGGTTAGAGCCTGGGACAGACGAGCACACCAGACAGATAAGCTGCTTACCAAAGTCAAACACCGAGGAGGGATGTGTTGTGTCATATGTGAAATGCCACACACAAACACAAACACACATAAGACTCTCATATGCATGCCTGCACAAACATATAGCAAGGACATGCACACTCTTGATGGCATGGACACACATGTGCAGAGAAAGGAGGCGCACAAGCACGCACACACACACACACACACACACACACAGATATATTGCATTTTGTTTATTCCCTTGTGGTTGCCATCCAGCATCTCCTCAATAAACACACACACACACACACACACACACACACACACACACACACACACACACACACACACACACACACACACACACACACACACACACACACACACACACACACACACACACACACACACACACACACACACACACACACATATTCCCACTGTACACAGGATCAGTCACTTGGTAGCCACCGCTATGCAGAGGAGAGTGAATGTTTCCAGTTTCTGAATGCAGCTCTCGTCAGCCACCCTGATTATTTTATAATGAACCTAAATTTGAGCAGCAGAGCAGTCAGCTCTGATCACTCTCCGGGCCTCACTAATGTGCTTGGATATTTCTGGCAACATGAAAAACCCACAAAACATGGGAAGCTTCCACATTAGCATGCTGAGTAATAATTTAAGTCACTATTAGATTCATTCTATACGTAACCAGTGCCTGGCCGGGACATAACATTTGAATAAAAGCCCACTGGATCTCCACCTAGTCTGACGCAGCCTGAGAGTATTTATTTTCATTTGAGGTCACTCTGGTCGAGCAGTCGTGCAGCACAGTTTGTGCCAAGGAAACACACAATACGGCTTATTTATAATTTATCACTTAAACTTGGGTGGCTTTATAGGAATTGTGGTTTTATTTGTCTTCCAGTTGTTTATCTGCCAGTGGCGCCTGACCAGATCAGATAAGAGCGAACTGGAGGGGGGTGCTTTCATACTCTCCTCTATGGGAAGCCTCACACCACATCCACGGAGGCTGCACATGCTCTTAAGTCTCGTAACAAGACTTTGACCAGTTCAATATTGGGCAGAGCACCAACTCTCCAGAGACACATATGACTTCTTCCTCAGCCATTTATCATCCCCCTATATGAGGCCCGGGGCCATGGGGTAACCATAATGGTGGTTGACAGGAGGAGATTGGAAACTGTTGGGGGCACATCCCCTGGCCCCTCTGGCCTGCTGGGCCCTCTGAACCACTCAGTCCCCTCAGACACCAGGGGGCGAGAGCCTGCCAGGCCTCTCAGATGAAGTCTTGCCCTCACCACCCCAGGGTTCTTTCTCCTGATCGGCCGTCGCCCCGCTGAGTAACACGTCTCCTTTCTCTCCTAAGCCGGTGGAGGACACAGCCGTGCTCATCTTCCTAAAAACACAGTTTTGTTTGGTGGACTTTCTGCACTGAATTGGTCCGGACTTGAGATAAAGGGATTATGTGATTAAGATGAAGATGCCTTTGCACAAGAACTATCACATAAATCATAATTTCACATCAGGGGACAAATGGGGGAGATGATTGTTGGGGGGACTAAGATGTTCTCAAGTAGAAAATGATTTGAAGAGGTAAGCGAGGCCCCTCAAGAGATATCTACACTGAGCCCCACCCTCCTCGAGCCTGGGAATCGAGGTTCCTTGTAACGCGTCCAGCGATTTTCACATAATGATCATCATGTTCCACTGACGCAGACGTGTAAAAAAAAAAAGGGTACACAGTTATGACTGTCACCACCTACACTTAATCTAATGTGCAGCAACATGTAACATACATGAGAAGACCGCAGACGTTTCGAAAGTTTTTCCCTTTCCATCTGCTCGTCTCCCTAAAAAAAAAATGCAAGTACATATATATTCGCTCATTTTTCTCTCTCCCTATTAACAGTACGTCTTTCTGGAAACAAGGCGAGAAAAAAAATCTAGCAATGAAATGAAAAATGATCCGCAAACATTCACGACATCTGTTTTTCTTTTGTCTCCAACGCATACACGGTGGAAACCCAAGGAGAGAAATCTATCATCAGTTAAGATAATGGAGAAAATCACAGTCCACAGCAAATTTTTCACATCAGCCTGATAGAAATAATAAGCAAGCATTTAGAAGAGGACGGCAAGCAATTAAAACATAATTAAAATAAATGGATAGAAGGAGACAGCCCACATGTCTTCACATGAAATACAAGGCTGAGTGCAACAGCCGGCAAAATGAATGTGAGGCTCCTTTGACAAAGCTTGTGTCTGCCCAACTCAAGCTGGAGAGGAGTCCGGTGAAAGAGAGAGTGGGAGACGGGGGGGAGACGGGGGGAGACGGGGAGTTTGTAAGCCGAGTGGGACTAAATAGAAGGGAGAGGGAGAGAAGAGGAGGAGAAGAATGGGAGGGGGAGAAAGGAAGGGGCGGGAGGGTCACCGCGGAGGATTGACAGCCTGTGAGTATGGCCTGACCTCCTGGGTTCGCCCCCAAGTTTTCTCCACAGGCTTAGAGAAGACAAAAATAAAGCCCAGGAATGTTAATTTATTTTCAATTGTCAACGCAGAGAGAGGAGGGAGATAAAGAGCGCATACATACATATCAAGTAAGACTGAAACAAAACTAATGCGCAAGTCCAAGTGTTTGCTGAAAACCCACAAGTGAAATAGAGATGTGGCTCTGTTGAGCCGCATCTCGCCAGCACAATGATTCGTCTTTGAATAACCACCAATTTGGAGAACTTTCTGCTCCGCCTCCATGCCCTACATTCGGCACGAAAAAAAAGACTAACACGTTAGAGGGAGAATTTCAAACATCAGAAAATGGTTGATGGGTAAGAAGTGGGAGACGGGAACTACAGGAACTAAGAAAATACAGCCCCCAGACTCTTCTTCTGTCCTCGGTGCACCCTGATGTTCCCAAGGAAGTCTTTTGTCATGACAGTCCTGTCAGGGCTGCGCTTTCCCGCCCTACAGGGACATGATGTCATTTCCTTGGCTCCACCAGTGATGTAGAGGAGTTGCCATCAACTGCCAGGAACGGTGATGGGCCGACACCAAATGCAGCAAACAGACAGCGTTTCATCAGTGCAGAGCTGATGGGATGTACGACTATCAGGATTAAAGATGGTGTAAACTGAGCTTTACAACTGTACACACAAGTGTTTCAGCTAAAACTATTCATCAATAAGATTTGATGATTGAAAGATGGTCATTTCCTTTTAAGGCACAAAATCCCCTGAGTTCAATTGGGAATTTTTCTATGTTTCATTGCTCTTGTGTGATAGTAAAATGTATATTTTGGTGTTTAGCACTGTTGGGCACATATATGATTTGATGGAAATTTTACAATATTTTTTGACATTTTATAGATTTATGTGTTGAGCAGAAGTAAATGCAGTTTTTACTTTTAAGAACAAAACAGTAACCTGAAGCAAAAACTGCTATTTTTCATTAATTGCAGCCCTACAACACTAGAATTCATGATTAATATATTCCTAAAATAATAGTTTGGTCAAATGTCATTAGATAGTAAAAAAAAAAACATTTGTTTCAAAGATTCAAAAGAGACATTTTCAAAATTTAAATGTGCACCACCGAAATTAATTCGTTTTTCTCACAGTGGACCAAGAAAAACTGTTAATATTCACATTTGGAATCAGAACAAGGCTGTAGTCATTGAGTTTTTTTGCTTCTTAGCTTTCAAAAAGAACAATTGATTATGAAATAGTTGCTGATTGATTACTGATCGAGTTCAGCTGCAGTTTGCTGGAATTTTGTAATATTTTCTGCAGATTTTTAGGGAAATATAGCTTTGGATTACTTCCTATAAGCCAGTGTGAGCTACTGTATCCTACTTACTGCTTGATTCACTTCCTACAAATATTTCATAAAGCCATTTTCTCAGATATAGCACACAACAGACGTGCTCTCACCCACTGGAAATACTGCATTATGTTGATGTGGTAGAGCGAGCAGGAGGCAGGATGGAAACATCATCAACACACCTACTCTTTTAAATCTCTGGACAATGACCAGCTTCATCGACAGTTGGACCAGTTGCACCAGACAATCAACAGACTGCTAACGTCCGTTTAATGTCCTGTCCAACTGAGTCAGACATTTGCGTTCACACGTGCAGTTCCTCCGAGTGACGTTACGATCAGTTCAGGGTTGCAGCGTGTGAATGAAAGCGCCATATGTCAACAGGTCCTTTTTGAAGAGGGTTGATAGATTAATATAACTTCTTATAACATCTTCTGTTTAGGCCTTGGTCAGAATGAGTTCTTGTAACTTTTAAATATGAAAAAGTCAATTCAAGGCACATCAATTGACTCTTTTATGTCTTTTTTTTTTATTTTTTAATGGCACCGGCTTAAAAGGAGACCTTGGAAAAAAACATGCTTTTAAGTTGAAATGTTCTTCAGTGCAGCTCAAAAGGCCCAAACAGAATAAGCCCTGAAAGGTGCGAAGCTATTTTGTTGAGAACACACAACAGTTGGTGTGTTCAGCGGCTCCTGGCCAAATGATTGAGGCTGGAGATAAGATAGTGCCAGCGGGCAGATGGACATAGAGAAACAGAGAGGGACGAGCAGAGAGGCTCAGTTAAGTGAAGGGAACAAAGAACAAAGAAGACCCCTGCTGAACAACCAGGTTAGTGTCAAGCAAAATGAAGCGGGCGGAGGTGTGGAGGCTTCAAAAGGAGCTCAGCCGAGAAGCAGGCGAGTTGAAAAGAGGAGTAAAAGCGGATGTTTATGGAGATGGTTGTAGTTGAGATCACGTGTCAACACATTAATGAAATCTGCCTAAAAAGACTCAACATTTATCATCTGTCAAAAGCAAAAACTGATGATTAATTGAGTTTTTCAATTTTGAATTCGAGCTTCAATTTACTCTGACGCACTCAAAACGCCTGTTTCTGTCCGACCAACATGCAAAACTGGAAGACGTTGACATACCACTCCTATAAAACGGAGAGCACATGATCAAACAGAGATTTCTACATTTCTAATCAGAGTTAAGAGCAGTGGTAAGAGCAAAGCAACATCCAGAACAGCCCAGTATACATGTTTCTGATTAGTGGGGGGGTTTTTGTGTGTGATTTTAGTGGAAACTGCTTCATATGAGCCAGTGTGCGCTGCTTATTTCATCATAATTACTGTTAGAGACGCTGAAAATGTTTGGCATTTTGATTCGAGCGACTAATACCTGTTCAAAGTTGTTGAAGATTAATTAACTTGTAGCTAATCAACTAATCATCTCAGCTGAATTATTGCAATAGACAATAGCTTGTTGGAGTCTGTAATAAACGAAACTACACCGAATCTGCTGAAATAAGGGGAGAGCGGCTAAGATGTCGTTCAGTAATACTCAAGCTGCATGCTTCAGCCGAGCCGTGTCGCCGTTTGTGCTTGGCATTGAAATGGATGGGCTGACCTCGGAGCAGTTGGTTGAGCAGTGGGGTCACCGGAGAGGAGCAGAGAGCAGCTCGACACTGACACAGGAAAGCGTTGGTTTCTCCTTTCAATCAGTCTCTTCATAAATCTACTGAAAGCCGCACTTCTCGCCTCTGCTGCGCATAATCCCAGCACTCCCCTGCACGCTCTTTATCCACAAACACACCCACGCACACACTGCTCACCTCCAGCTCACTCTGTCGTTAAAGCACTTTCTTTTTTTTTTTTTACAAGGAGCAAACCCACAATTGGCCAGGCAACATTTACCCCGCATTAACTCTCACACACACACACACACACACACACACACACACACACACACACACACACACACACACACACACACACACACACACACACACACACACACACACACACACACACACACACACACACACACACACACACACACACACACACACAACAAAGGTGTTGATGTTCACACCTTCTGGGCGGAAATTGTATCGACACCATATAACATTTTTACTCACTGTATAGCCGCTTTCACAGGGCACAGGCTTTCCTGGCGAAATGTACATAAAGTAACTGCTAATACGCAACATCTGGGATGTTAATGAACAACATGCCCACGAGGAGAAATCTGTGCAATCAAGTCTCCGCCGTCGCAGGAATCCATTCATGTGCTGCCATCGCAACAGAAAAAGATGTATCGTAATAATCAAACATAATTTCCGCAACTGACAGCAACTTGTTTAAACAAAGACAAAACAGCAGATGAGACGTTGCATCTGGACCGCAGTGATCTCAGGTTGGGTTGAAAGCCAGAAAGTCTTTTTCCTTTTCCGCCCCTGAAGGAAATGACACATTATTTGTAAACTATCTCAGGGTTGTCATTTGGGACTGGCTGTGGTTTTTTATCAGAGGACATTTCTGATGGGAAGCAGGAGGTCTCAGATTTGGACCCGGGAACTGACATGGCAAGATTCCGACGGGGCTAAAATTTACATGGCCCCAATTTTCAATTACATCTGTTCACATCCCCCTCCGTAAAAAACTAATCCCATCCAAATAGGGCTCATGACATAATAGGCAAAGGGCCAAATTTTTTGCCAAAAGCAAAGACTTTTCACTCAGAAATATATGCAAATTGAGCAAACACCATTAATCCGAGTGAGGGGTAAGTAGTAGACACCGAGAAACAAATTTGAATTGTATATGCAGCCCAGTGTAGATTTGGTTTTTAGGAGTGAGGAGGATCATGAAGTCAGAGGTGCTGCTTCCTCTCTTTATATGTTTATATCAGCGTAGAACATAACACCGCATAAAATTTTCGAAACTGTAAAAATGCCAAATAGATTCTGATTGAGCTTTCAACATGTGAGGACTGGCTGCTATTCCTTTTCTTATGTGAATATCTAAAGTGAATGTTTTTTTGTGCGCTGGACAAAGGCCATCTGAGAACGTCAGTGTGGGCTCAAGGAAATTGTGAGTTTTCATAAGTGTCTGACATTTCATTGGCAGAATGATTACGCCACGGACATAAATTAGACCATTCCTAAAGTTCACTCAAATTATCGTTGGATCAAACTCCTGTAACACTAACTCTTGTGTGTTCACATCTGCCAGTAATATAAGCATCTCCATTCCCTCCTTGTATTTCAGCCACACAGCTGTTACGTTACCAGTCAATGTGTCTTGTGTCATGTAGTGAGAAATTATTTTTATTGGAGGAACATGAGCTGTTAACCAGATAATTTACATCATCCAACGTCTGTCCTGACGTCCTGATTTACTCTTACTGCTCGCTGGATTTTCCTTTTGCTTTCATTTGAATGCAGTGACTGTTAAGCAAAGACACAACTTCATGGTTCCCTTCACATACACTGATACATTCATCCTGCTGGTTTCACCTTCATAAAGTGGCTTCATTTAACTTCACATTACCGATGCTTGATCAGTGAATGGGCTGCTTTCCAACTATGGACGGTTTGTGTGGTCTCTATTCATTCGGTGTCCGAGGTGACGGACATGCATTAAGTCGCCTTGATTCTGGGCTGTAATGTGCCCTCGGAGGCTATCGAGTGTTGTATTTCTTCACAGATCATCAGGGGACAATTTGTTAAATGACATCAGCACATGTTTGGTGTGTGACGCCATCAAGCACGCAGACACCAAGGCACGCATTGCTTTGCATTAGGACTGAACTCTGGACGATGAACCACAGACTCCAGAATGACCACAGAGCTGAAGTAACCGCTCCTTCAACATAAAACTCAAAATATAAACTTTATTATCATTGCAGGGCCAATGTATATACAGCTATGTTTACATACTTACTTAATTGGTTACTCAGTTTAATGTTAGGGCTGGGAAATAAAAAATAAAAACAATACAACAATATAATTTTATCTGTCGGAATGTAAAAGAGTTCACTATATATCATTATATGGCTAATGCATTGTGCAAACACAGTGAGGAGGTTTAACACATAACTGATCTACCTCAGATTTGTAATGTTTAGATGTTTGTCAAGTGTGTCTCTGATCATAAGAGTTTAAAACCAAACGCTTCACTCAGAAGGAAAAATCTGACTTTGAACTAAAAATAAATAATAATGTGACATTTATCGTGATAATTATCGATATACTGAGGTATATATGACAAATAAAACACTTTGAACTTGAACTTTGATGTGAACATTTTCTATCTTGACAACAGTGATGTCGCCCAGTCTTAGTTTATATCATGATAAAGCGTGTGTGATTAAGTGTGTGTCTGTTGGTTTAATAATTTAATCTGTTGACTTTCTCTGTTTTAGATCACTGTCAACTATTAATATTTAAGAATTTACGACATCTCAATCTATTTGAAGACTAAACCTTTGAATTTGGACCTTTTCACTATTTTGTAACTTTAATTAGAGCAAATAATTTACCAGTTAACTAAAAAATTAAAAAAACTAAAAACATCAACAATAAAAAAAAATCTTGCAGCCCGTGAGCAAAGTCAATTAGTTGTGTTCTAGTGCTATGTATAAAATCCGTTCACTGGAATCGATAAATGATCAAACTGAATGAATTCCTTATTATCAGTAACTACTTTCTACTTTCTACTTTCTACTTCACACTCACAACACATCACAAACACAAACTTGTAAAAATACTCATTAAGCCAAACACCCTTAGAGGAGTGTCACCATAAATTGAATGTGTAAGAGCTAAAGTGAGTATAATATAATTAATAATAAACTAACAAGCAGTGGGGAAGTCTTGAGGAGTGTGATTTTCCTTGACAACTTAAGTCTCTGTTTGTGTGAGGGGTTCAGGAGGTGGAAATCGACTCCACACTCCACCCTGCAGGATTCCCAGCCATGCTAAATGATGTTCAAACCTGGCGAAGGGGGAAACCTCACCAGGAATCTGATTTAATTTGCGAAACCGCAGCAACACCAGAGTAGTGGGCCTGTTAAAAAAAAATGGCCTCATATATACCTCAGCCATTACACAATCGTGTGAAGTAATCATCAAACCTAATGAGTCCCGCGAGGGGGCTGCCAGTACTATTAAGGACCCACCACCACGTTTAACAGTCGGCAGCAGGCGTCTTCCTGTGTTCTCGGCAGGTAAAACCATCAGGATGCAGGAGAGAGTGAGAAAGGCTTTTTATTCATTTTCCATTTCTCAGGCTCTTGCTTCTCACATCGGGTCACCTACTTTAGCTCGTGACTCGGCCCTGGATATAAGTGTTCCTAAGGGGGCCTGCATTATCAATTCCTGCTTTGTGATCAAAATATATATTTAGCCGAGGAGGTTTTACAGCGTTACTTCAAATGTGGTTGGACTCGGAGGTCCCCGTTTCATTGGGTTTACCTGCTCATCCTCACAGGTTTGTGTGAATATGCACCTCTGAGCTTCGAGTCTCATCCACTGTTATTTTTGGAACTTTTGAGACTTTTCCCAACTAATCGAAATGTGTCTGTGGCGCGGAGTGCACAGCTCTCAACAGCTGTCAATTACTGAAAGATTCGTACTCATCCTAACTTATTGGATTTGAAAGTTTGTGATTTAAAGCAGTTTTCATTGGTTGTTATATATATTACTTTTCACTCTACTTTTCACTTTCTTCTCCTGAGGGATAAGTCTAGAGCCGCTTTCAGACATGAACTGAACTCCGGATATTCTCCAGTAATTATCCAAAGGACTGTATGTGGGAGAGTAAATGTCCGAGTCAGTCAGAGGGCTGGCAGGAAAAACTCCCAAAAAATAATGCAAATATCTCAGGATGAAAAAGAGGTGAAAGACATCAAAGATTTGAGAGCTGCACGTCTGATAATGCGCTTCGCTCTTCAGCTGCTCAATGCTCCACAGTGTTGACCAGCTAGTTGCTAACTGTGCCTGTCTGCTGTTTGGCAGTGGGTTTTTCTTAGACCTCTGGGAGATCGCAGATATGCTGATGTTATGCAGTGTTATATTAAAAAGCTGATTTATGCAGCGGTAAAAAGTATTTTTATGTGTCCAAACAGAGTATTAGTACCAACAACCTGCTGTTGTGTTGCCATCGCTATGAAATAATTAACAATACCCAGCACTATGATTGACATGTTGTCGGGATTTTTCAGACAGTTCCCTCTAATTGTAATTATATTAGTTTCTGTGGCCAAGACAGAGCGATTCAAGTAATACAACTAATAGAATGTGTTGATTAGACTCTTCTGAAGCTGACCCACAACTGATCATTTAGGCAGATATAATTTATTACAAAGGCAAATGAAAATTAGTTCAACTTCATTAAGTAAAAAATAGAAGAAAATAAGGTGTGATTTATGACATTTTAGCAGTGTGTGTGTGTGTGTGTGCGTGCGGGTGTTCTCCCCAGAGTGCCTGATTATTTCAACTATTTCAACTCAAATTGTTTTATAATTCAATTTATCTAAAAACATGATTAAAACGCTTAATAATGTTGATGCTGTTCAAATCCAACAACACTAATTAAAGGCTGATTATTCTGAATTATTGCTCTGATTAGAGAAATCCCTCTGTAGAGATTCAGCATTTCGCCACAGCTTTAAATATCAAGCTCACATCTCCCAGCCATATTGAGAGTTTTACCATTTGGCTGTGGTGATTTGGAAATAAGGCATGGACTTAATATGCACACACCATGCTGCAGGCCTGGATGGGTTTCATGCTTGTTTTCAATTCAAAGTGCTTTTTTTTCCCCGAGTATCGGTTTCTATTAATTGTCCACCCACTCTGTCTGTTCCTCTGGAAACTGAAAAACACTGGCATCAATCTGCAGCATTTCCAGTGGGAAATGGCAGCTGGCTGGACTTGTTTTTCTTGTTCCTTTGCACATAATTACTTTTTTTGTTCTGTTCCTGTCCTCACTGACACAGTCTCAGGGTTATTATTTTAGAGTTACAACCCATGATTCGGCTGTAAACCACTTCGTTTTCATTTTCAAAGATGGACCACTGCACTGGTGGGCCTGAAATGTCTTCTTCCTTCACAACAGACACACTCATCCGCCCTGTGTCCCAAAAAAAAAAAAACTATTCGCAAGCTGTAACAAGCCAGAATAATCAAAGCTTACAACATAATGTCACAACATATCTCTAACGTCTACACAATCTCCCAGAAAATGAAGTCCAATCTCAGGAGGTAAAATTGGCCAGATTTCTTCCCGTCAATACAACAATTCTGGGAGATTTTGCCAAAGACGAACAGTTTTCACAATTAAATGCGGTGAATCTCAGCCAACAGCGTCCACATCTCTAAATAAATGTTCAAATGGAACCTAAAATGAAGCCTAAAGGACAATCCGGGCACACCAAATTATACGCTTTACCCTTATTTCAATGAGTTGGTTCTGCTCGCTCCATTGTAATGCAAACTGGAGGGCCATACGAGCGCATAGAGAATGGATTGGAACAATGATGAAAGTGCCCGCTGTAAGAATCAGGACAGCTGTCAGGGTGTACATTTAGCAGTTAAGGGGAGAGGTTTTAATGAAATGCAGCTATGTGTGCAGCAGACAGAGACACAGACACTCGTTCTGTCTGCAGCGTGTGATACAGTTTGTCATTCAGGGTCAGAGGGGCAGCTCAAACCTCCATTCCTCCCTTTAGAAACAGATTGGGCTTGTGGCTGCGTGGTTTCTTCCTCCAGGAAACAGGGGCGAGTCTAGTTTTTTTTTTTTACAATGAGGTGGCTCGGGGGGGGGGGGACCAGGGGGCCTGCGAGGGTTGTCTTCAGCCTTTCACAACTTCTATTATTGCTACAGACAACATCCCATGTCCATATACTTCAAAATATATATAACTGAATGTGTTGATAGCAAGAAGAGCGACATGTGGTCTGTGGTGATTTGTGTCTCTCCTCTGATTCCACGTCACAAATCATGCAGCTATTGACAGCCCCGTAATCCAAAAGTGTTGGACAATGTCAGATTGACAGTAGCCAGGTGCCTCCTCCTGGTGCCCCCCAGGAGCCGGTCATATTTAAGGGAGGGGCAGTGCCCCTACGTGCCACCCCTATAGACCACCCCTGCCTTGGGCCAAGAATAGGGGCAGATTCAGGGGCTGGGCCGGGGGCACTAACTATGTGAATTTGTTAAGAATTTACATTTTCTAAGGTGATTTGACACAATGTGCTTGAACAAATTTGAAAATATATTCAAACATTCAAAATATATTCAAACAAGACATGGCTTAAATTTGCACCTTAATGAACAAAAAGTTGTGCATGAATGTTGGCTTGTATAATTGGCCCCTCTGTGTAAACTGTGGCCCCTGATTTAGAAAAATCCTAGATCCGCCACTGCAGAGGCTTCATATATCTGAGAAAACTGTTTTAGTTTTGTTAAGCGATCAAAAAAGAAAATCTGACTATGAGTGCTGTGCATCACCCATCGAGTTTACTGTAGAGAAGTCTGTTATTTTTACATTTACCGAATCAATCATTAAATCTACTTGTTTGTTTATTATTCCGACCAACAGTCCAAAACTCAGATGTTCAGTTTAAGCCATAAAAAAATTATCAAATACTATCCATCCACAAACCAGAGAATAGAGACAATTAACTGATTGTCAAAACAGTTCCAGGTTAATTTTCTTTCAATTGTCTCATCAATTACTCAACAAATCATTTCAGCTCCAGTGGCGACAAAGTTTAATTGTTCGCTCAAACTCCGGCAAAACAACTTATTCTGTTCCTTCACCTGACAGCTTCACCTCACATCATATCCTGTTTTATTAAAAGTACCTGACTTGAAACATTTGTTTCTACAAAATATATTCATATAAAAAAAAAAGTCCAAGCCCGAGTGCCGTGTGTACTCATACAACAAATACACAGCCACCACTGCACTTCTCAGGGCTTCAAAAACACAGAAAAGGCTTCTGTGGATGCATTGCTTTTCTCTGCTGCCAACTTTCCCTTGTGCTGTGGCTAAACCCAACAGTGGTATAAAGGATGCATGCTTCTTTTATTTTATTTTCAGCCCCCTGCCTCCTTTTTTACTTCTCCTCCAGTACATCATTCCTTTGGGTGTTTGTGCAGTGTCCCTTAGTTACCGGATAAGAGACCCACCAGCTCAGAGAGTTAAAAGCCTGCCCTGTCCCACTCATACAAACAAGACCATCAATAATTCACCCTCATCGGGAAGCATTATCTAACGGCCTTATGAAAATTTAAAGTTTGTGGGTGACAATACAGAACCAGTAAGAAAGTGCTCCACTCCAGGTGGCAACAGATATGTTTAAGTGGAGGCAGAGGGAGACTCGTCTGCAAGGCGGATTTCACCAGTGCACATGAAAGACAGACTCCTCTCTGAAACTCTCAGTGATAGTCAATGAGAAGACACATCTGCACTCCACCGTGTGTGTGTGTGTGTGTGTGTGTGTGTGTGTGTGTGTGTGTGTGTGTGTGTGTGTGTGTGTGTGTGTGTGTGTGCGACTGTGCAGCACACAGAGGTGGAAGCGTTTGCTTGGCTGTATTAACGCCCAGGCTCATTCTCATTGACAGTGAAATCCCTCTAAGCCTGGATCAATTACACCCAGCTCTGCTGTAATTAAAATGTCCCAACAAAGGTCTTAGGAGCACAGGACAGAAACCTGCCCATTGAAAATAAGCTCAGTCCAATCTATAGCACCATCTCCAGGAAAATAGTTTAAGATTGAATCGGGCTTTCTGCAGCAATAAGCACAAAATGTGTCCGAGCGTGGCTGCTGTGCTCACAAATAATGCTTTTAAATCCCCGAATAAGATCAGGATATTAATTTAGATAATGTGCAAAGTGCACGGGCTCACATGAAATACAATTATAACCGTGATATAGTACATTTATAAAGCGTTCGCCATCTAACAATACAAAGGAAAACCTGTGCTTGTTTTTGTGGACCTTAACTACTGCGAAAACGAATTATTTGTTCTCTTAAGTACCTCTGATTTCTGATTATGCTCTGCTGAGAAATGACAGAATGCTTATGGGTCTCCTAATTAAAACTCAGCGGTGAAGTGATTAGCAATCACAACTGCACTCTTCAAATATCACGATCTGATTTGCTTGGCTGATCAACAACAACCGTCCTTCTCTCGCTGCATCTCACTGGGTCTGCAGTCACTCTCTCTCTCTCCGTATGTGTGTGTGTATTAATAAGGCCCCTGAAATGTGGGGGGGAAATCAGCCCAACTCCACAAGAAAGGGCTCAGCTGAATTTTCTATATCTCATAATTTCTGCCTTTTTTTGCCAGGATGTCATTTATGTGTTTTCTTTACTGCTGAGTGCCAGCAATCATGAAACAGATTACACACCACCACTGATGAACGCTTAAATTTTTTTGGTTGTACATGATAATTCGTCATAGCATGAACCCCGAGTATAAAATATCAGCAACATTACTTATGGCAGCCGCAGAAATGAAAGTTGAAAGCTGCTCCCTCATTGCGTCGAGGAGGGACTGTTCCACAGACGCGGAGAGAGCAAGATGGCTGACTGCACTGACACATTTTGAAAGCGTGCCTTCGCCAGCCTAGGTAATAGATTCTCTTTGCCGTGCGACTCCCACCGCTTCTCATCTTCTGTGACAACGCCTGCCAATCAAAGCCCGGGGAACGTTCAAGGGCTTTGACAATATCTCCTCACCTTGAAAACACATTGACTTCATCACAAGACACCAAGTAACACCAAGTAGGCATCAAAAAAAGCCATTAGACAAGGCACACAAATAACTGGCAGGCTACAGGTGCAGCTAGTGCAGCTCCCTGAAGATTGGCTTTTAAAGTATTCTTTCTTTACGTAAAGACACGATGACAACAACAACAATAACAACAAGAAATGCCAGCAATACTGTGGGAGGTGACATTTAAATGTTGGACAGAAAAAGAGCACTGCAAGAGAGGAGCACTAAATGTGGAGGGCTGTTAAGATCATTTATAAGAATTTGCACCAAAGCCGAAGTAAGTAAATGTACTTAAATATATATATATTTAATTTAGCCTTAAGTAACTAGTTTCTCAGGGAGCAAATGTGCCTGTGCTGTTCATGTGAAAGCTCTTAGAGTTCAAGCTGCCTGTCACATGCGGACGCCCTGTACATTACTTATTTGGAAATTGGTGTCGGTGAGTACCTGTTCCCATTTCCCTCTATGCTGTGCAAAATGAAAAATAACAACATTACATGAGATCAGAAAAGTGATTTACATTTTTATATGATTCATGAGGACAGGGATCGGTTTCTCCGCAGTGAAGCATGGCCCCGGCCTCCATTTGTAGGATAATTATATGATACTATTTAGGAATTTGAAGAGGAGAGAAGCATTTCCCAGCTGAAGACTGATGACCTGTCAGATACACCTAATACCAACACAAAGCCGTCAGCCTTTAATCTGCACACTTCCTGTGACCTGTACTGTGACAGAACCAAATAAAGCACACTATCTCCGAATCCCCCCGAGACGGAGCAGTGTCCTCATATGCTAATGTCCGCCAGTGTTGGAGGAGAAGCTGCGAGGGCGGCCCAGACAACTCACAGGTCAGTGCTAATCTTCTGATATATGGAGCCTAAAGACCCGGGACACATCCATCACACCCCGCCGACGGCTCCCCGACTGGGAGAGATCTGCACGCACCAAAGGGTTAACACACACCCCAAAGAGACCTCTGATGATCCATCACTCAAGAAACCAGCCTCCCTTTGAGCAAAGCGTCCTTTAACAACACCATTGGTAGCTTTCTTAGCGAAGGCTCGGCGGCGAGCGCGCATTGAGCCAGCGTGAGTGCTAGACCGGAGCTCCCAGCCTCAGTTGATCATTAAACATCCATTTTAAACCAGTGGGGGAAAGTTAACTGTCATTTTAAACACAGAAGGTGGTGGTATGGGAGGGGATTTTTTTCCTCCCTCAGATGTTTTTTCTCAGTGAAAAGGAGCAAGACCATATATCCATCCATCGGGTTAACTACCCTAATGCATAATCATTCGTTTCAGTCATCTGTCTCTTTATTTTTGAGGCGAGCCACAAAATAGCTATGATGGGTTTTTTGGAGTTAAACGAGAAACTCGCCCCAAAGTACTTTGTTAAATAAACAAAATGCCCTTTTCCTTTTTTTTTTTTATCTTATCTTGGCCCTTTTTCTTGCTTTTCCCTCTTCTTTCTCTGGTTAACGGGCCAAATGACAACGACAAGAGTGCAGCTTCCATTCGGAGTCAGTCTGTTTTGGTTGTCAGGTTTGGTGTCAGCCCCTCAGAATCAGATACTCCTTTCCAGACCATTTTGTAGCAGCACTAAACTCATCCTGGAAGGAGCCCCGATGCCAATTTCTCCACGGATAGAGGCCTCAACAGAGCAGAATGCATGTACCTCTCCTCTTCAGCAGCCTTTTAATAATCTGAACAACCGGGTTCGCCTCAGCACACCACAGCATGGTCTCCACTCCACTCTCCACTTTTCCTTGACTTGACAAACTTACTGCACTTGCTTCTTCTGTTTTTTGGTGCTTTTTTTTCCATTTGAATCGCCCCTGCTCTCCCCTCCTACTCATACACGATGCAAAGAGCCCGGTTACCTGGGCTTCTGTCAGAAGGCGTTGTAAGAAACACAGGAAATCGTCGGCTGATGTCAGGTCAGCACAACAGGAAAAAAAGAAAAAAGAAGAAGAATTGCGCCATTCATCTGAAAATGCACTTAACATCGGAATATTTCTAACAGATGTAAAGAGTATTTCTCTGCTCAGACCAAACCCAATCAGAACTGCCCCGTGTACCATTATTCATCCCTCCATCACCATCACCCCCTCTTCTGTCCATTTGTTTGTCCAACTTTTTCACAGCGAGCGTGTCAGAGGAATTGAACAAGACAGCTGTCAAACCCGCCCGTCGTGAGTGAAGATGGCAGGTGAGGTCCTGTTTTTTTTTCTCTCTCTCTCTCTCTCTCTCTCTCTCTCTCTCTCTCTCTCTCTCTCTCTCTCTCTCTCTCTCTCTCTCTCTCTCTCTCTCTCCTCCCTGCTCTCCCACCCTCTTTCCCTAAGTTTCGTGATGTTATTTTGACGGAACAAAGGGAAGCGAGAGGGGAAGGAGCGAGCTCTCGTCTCTGGCAGGTTGGGGAGCAGTTGGCTCGTGTTATTACCCAGGAGCGGGATGACCATGAAGGGGCCACCGACCCCTACTGCGCTCCCATTGGCATTTACATTCCCTGTCTCTGTGTAATAACATCTCACACGCTGCACTTTCTTTCACTATTAACCTATCCTGCTCCTATTTTCAAAGTGAGGGCACGAACACGGGCGAACACAAAAAAAGTGCTTCTCTTTCTTTGTTTCTCTTTGCGCTCATTAGAAATGTGCGCAAGTGTTTATTATTTATCTATCAAACTAAAGATTGCAAGGAACATTAGCCCATGCATCACACGAAGAAGAAGAAGAGGAAGAAGAAGAAAAAAAGATCCATCAAAATAAACAGTGTCTCGTCGCATTCTTTCTCTGACAAACAACAGCTGCACAAAATGGGAAATAAATATTATCTCTGCGACAGAAAAACAATCAGACACCAGTAGGTAGTCGGAGTCTCTCACAGGGGCTCGAATCCTCTGCGTCTTTACATAATGCACTCACTGAATGTGGAATTGAAGCATTTCATTTTTTTGCGGGGAAACAACTTTCGAAAAACAAATTCTTTTTTAAGCATTTTAGATGAGGAGTGCTGCATGCGGTCAAAATTACCAGTCAAAATGTGTAAACAGATTTTTTTTTATTCAGCAACTTATTTATGCTTTTTCTTTTTCCTCACCACAGACGCTGGAGAGAGATGCAGACCGTGGTTGATGTTTTATGCTCACCCCGGGAAAAACTGTTGGGGGGGGGGGGAAATGTTTTAAACGGACGAAAAATCATTTTTAACATGACCACGTCTGAATGGCGTCCAACATTTCCACTAAAACACACAGCTTCTGGTGTTAGATTATGGCCAACAAATGCTCCCCCATCCACACTAAATCTGCTTCCAACACAAACACTTGTTTCTCACACACACACACACACACACACACACACACACACACACACACACACACACACACACACACACACACACACACACACACACACACACACACACACACACACACACACACACACTCTTAACTGCAGTGTCCAGCAATCCTGTGACTAGCCACAGCAGCAGCAGCAGCAGCAGCTCCCCATCAGAACAAAACTGCTTAGAGGAAGGGGGCTGGTAGCTCAAGTTCTCCCCATTGAAATGCAGACACTTTGATATGGAAATTGGCAGTTACAAAAACCCGCTAGAATTCACACTAGCATGCATTGAAACCATTTGCGCAATGTGAGATGTGATGGCACTTCCTCTCAAGACAACGCAGACAAATGGACCAAACCAGCACTTCTGGGGGTGCGGGCGAGAGATGGAGCGGAGGAAGAGAGAGAGAGAGAGAGAGAGAGAGAGAGAGAGAGAGAGAGAGGGTAGGGGGTGGGAGGCAACAGAACATTTGCGACCCCCCCCTTCCACCCCTCTCCCTTTTCTCTCTCTCTCTCTTTGAATTCCTACCATCCAACCGTCCCAGCATTTGTGTAGAGAAGCTGCCTGAGCTGAAATGCAGGGTTTTTTCAAAGAGCAACATCTAAATTCACTCCAAAAAAAACACATCCCATTATAAACTGCAGGCAGGGGAGGAAGTGACCTTTCCTCCTCGGGAACCACTGATGGGTATGTCAGGATTTCAACAAAAAAACACACACACACACACATTCACCAGCACCAAAGCCGAGGAGCACTTTTTGGTCTTCTGTCTTCTGACACAGAAACTTGCGCGCCGTTGTTAAAAAATATGGCAGCGAGACAAATTTGTCACGACCTGCATATTACGCCTTATATAATGCTGCAGTTTTCTGTCATTACAATGGTGCTCGTTTGCTTTCATGACCAAAACACTAGCTGAGAAGTCCTCGTCTGTACCTCCCTGCGTGAAGGGCTGTTATATAAGTCCACGTCAAAGATGCTCTCAGTTTCCAAACTTGTCAGGATGTGACTTATATAATGTTGCAGCACTGTCCTGACTTGGCTTTGACAGTATGGATTATGTGCAAATGTTATTTGAACTTGATATTTCCGTCCGACACGAGCCGTGCACTGCTGTCCTGGGCCTCCTGGTTTTTTTTGTTAGAGCTGAAGTGTATGTGGCCCTATTTCTAAAAGCCTCACGTGAGAGTGAGATATGGCTCCCTCAGCCTGTAAAAGTGTGTGTGTGTGTGTGTGTGTGTGTTGTGTGTGTGTGTGTGTGTGTGTGTGTGTGTGTGTGTGTGTGTGTGTGTGTGTGTGTGCGTGTGTGTCCCATCATCACACATGGCTGGCTCAGGTCTGTGAATTATACATGCTCTGTGAAATGATCTTATTTTATAGCCGCAAAATGGAGAACTAAATGGAGACAGCAACTGACGTGCAGCTACTTAGCTCCTGGTGTCCTGGGCTGGGTGGAGATGTGTGTGTGAGTTCTTGATTTCTCGCACGATGTTATCACGCTGATTATCATCGTCGAATTGCTCACAAATCAACTCCCATTTGGTTTTACAGGCTTTAGATTCCTATCCAGGAGCTGCTTACTCATCACGCACAACTTCAATAAATCATAATCCCATTTGAGTCCTTTTAAAACATCTTACATCTGGAGAATAGTGACTAAATTTGCCATGTGGAAGAAAATGCACCTTTTGCCAGGCTTTTCATTTAAACTGCACTCAGGTATATTAACTCAAATCTACATTGGGGTGATCTCCGTGGCCATGCAACTTCATGTTAATTAAAAGTCTGCAGGCTACAGACTCAGAAATAACAGTATACACTACAGGGCTGCGTATTGATCCCCTCGCAACAGTTTTAAACTGCTGGAGGAGTCCGTGGGCCCGCTCCCTGACATTTGCCTCATCCTATCTCGGGAGTGTAAATAAATGGTATCGATTCTGCAGAGGCATAAGCCGGCATCTCTGGAAACACTCAAAACATCCGCTTTTTAAAGGCTACTTACCGCGCTGCGCCGTGCCAAAAATATGGATGCCGGCTCGTAGTGTGAATTTTAGATCAACACCAGGAGCCCCCCTCCTCTGGTTCTCCTCTCCTCCTTCACAAGAGGCCCCCAGAAACTAAGCGGCGGGTCGCACAAAGACGGCTGGGGCTCGGCTGCATGCTCCACTTTCCTCACTGCGCACGGATGGCGGGGTTTCCCGTGGCAGGTATCTGTGCTTCTTCCAGCCGGCACGTCCGACACCGGGCCGATAGCTCCATGTCGAGGTGGATCTGTTCAAAAGTAACGATCGGTGCCTCCTCCTCCTCCTCCTCCTCCGCCTCCTCCTCCTCTCGGCTGTGTGTGCGTGCTCCTTCCGACGGGAGCGATACGCGCAGACTGCATAAAAACACAGGATCACTTCAAGGAGACGAGATGCGCCCCTGCGAAAAAAAAAAAAGGACCGAACTCCGAGCACGTCTCCTAAACACACACACACACACACACTGTCAAGTCTGTCTGAGTCTCCGGCGGCCTGGCTCACACTGAGGGGTGATAGGACTTGTTTAGTCGGCCCTTTCTCCGCGCTGCGCTCCTGTTCGTTCCCTCCGCGCCTCCTCCACACGCCGTGCAGACAGTCGGAGCTACAGCCGGGACTGGAGGCGGACGAGGCGGGGAGAAGCGGCGCACCGGTCCCCTGCTCTGCAGCAGCTGGCTGTGGGGCTGTGCGGAAAACCCGGAGCGGACCTCCGGCAGGGCGCGGACCGGAGCACCTGGGTGCTAATTGTGACAGGTCACCAGTAAAGGGATAGTTCACCCAAAAATGAAGATTCACTCATTATCTGATCGCCACTATGCCGATGGAGGGGTGGGGGGAGGTGTTTGAGTCCACATAATACTTTAGGAGTTTCAGCGTTGCAGCCAAATCCAATACAACTGATGTAAATGGGGACCACTTCTTACTTCCCACCCCATACTGCTCCTGTGGTGTCATCCAAGTGTCTGTAAGCCTCAACATTCAAATTTGAATTGAAAACGGTGTCATTTTCACCATGTTTTAAGCATGAATGTCCGCTACCGGAAATAGAAATGCTAACGCGCAGGCCCTTGGGCGAGAGCTCGTGTGCAATGTGTGCGTGCGAACGTGAACTCAGCTCCAGAGGAGGATATCAGTGGACCTGCAGGCAAAAAACATTTAGTGTGTAAGATCTAGGTGAAATGGATCTATTGGCAGAAATTGAATATAAAATAATCCTAGTGAGGTTTTCACTGGTGTCTAATCATCTATATTGTACAAATTGTTGTTTTCTTTACCCTCGAATGGACCCTTTATATTTGAATAATTTATATTTACACCGGGAGCAGGTCCTTTCTATGGAGGCCGCCATGTTTTCTACAGTAGGCCAGACTGGACAAACTAAACACCTTTTGAGTTTTTCATGACAACTGAAGGCTCCACAGGTTCTCTGTCATGTTTGGAAGGGGAGGGTGAGGTGAGGGGTGTTCAGCTGCAACATACAACTTCTACACACTGAACCTTTAAAACCTTTATCTAATGTGTTCACATCTCGTGTTAAGGCACAAACAAGTCCTGCTGTATTTCAGCAACGCTTCTGGACTTTAACAATCCACGTTTGATCGTCGTGAAATCAGAATCCCCCGCTGATTAATCAGGAGAACAGAGTAAAGAGAGCGAGAGCGCTCATTAGCAAAAACATGTTACTGAAAGCAGCTCATATAAAAGACACACTTGTTCTAATTATCTTATAAATTCAGTAGTGCAGCCAGTAGTTTGTATCTGGATAATTATTGTAATATAATACAGAGAGCAAACAAAACAAAGTACTGGGGCAGAAAGAAGATTTGTTTTAATCGGGTGATTCCAAAGTCCTTGTGGATAAAGTAATAAATGCATAATGCCTCATAACGATGTGAAACTCATCTTTTCTTTTTCAGATAAGAGGAACTCTGTATAACAAGGCCGTGTTATCACAGAGGGAAACTTGAAACTCATTCTATAGCATTAGAATCAACTTTAGTGCCATTGCAAACAATAGCATTGGTTTAGCATCGAATCATTCGGCGCAAAACAGCAACAAAGTGAATATAAACGTATGTAAAGATAACTGAATAAAAAGTGGAGGGCAAACAAAACGTCTATTACTCCAATAGCTCACTCGTTTCTGAAATCTCTGCCAGCTTTGGTGAAACTATTTTTATAAGTGATTAATGATTTATTAATATAATAATAACTATTGTCCCCATTCCAGCTTTTAAATTTTAAATTTAAAATTTTATAATAATATGAATATTTTGGGATCTTCACACAAAACAGATACTCTGAAGATGTCACATTGAGCTTTAGACGTGTATTTTCTAGTATTTTATAGATCAATCTATGAATCTACTGGTTAAAAACCATTCATTAATAATGAAAGTAAGAATGAAGAATAAAGAAGTGGTGAGGTATAGTACGTAGGATTGAAATAAAGGCTACAATATGTGCAGAAGGACTCAATGTGGATGTGTGTCAGTGACTTAGGTGTGATATCATGGAAAGAGCCAATGAATGGTGTTTACAGTGGGATGAGTCTGGCTATGTCATGTACAGTATAACTGCCAAGGAAGTATGTAATATGTTCAGTGTAATATAATTCCTAGGGAGGAAAATGGCAGGGATTAACCCTCAACCTCAACCTTGTAAAAAAATAAATAAATCCAGGAGTCCTATAATCAGACACATGCACCTAAAGCCCAGTATAATCAGTTCCTCAGAGCAGATGCTGACACACGTTATGGGTAAACATCCATCCATATGTTCGTGGCAAAGATATTGCAATATTCAGCGCCTCCCTTTGAAATTCACTCTTGTCGACATGGAAAAGCATCTGCAGCAGGATTTAAACTGCGGCGCATTACAATCCTTCACTGAAACCCTGGATAATACTGCTAATAACATAGTCATGGATATATTTAAATATGGTTAATTTCATTTACAGTCCTTTATTAATGTGTCACATGTTAAACCCTCTCTTGTGAATTAAAAGCATGTGAACACTGGATACATGTAGATTTCTATATATTATATTATATATTTCTTATATTCTTTCACAACCCACCTGCATGTATGGATATTTAAATATATATATATATATATGACTTTATATTTCACATATGGAAACTTAAAGAACCTTCAGAGCGTTGGCAAGTTTTATCTCCTACAATCACTTCTATTTAAACATTTCACAGATTTCTTTGTCCCAAAGTAGATTTGTGTTTTTCCTCGTGTTCCAAGCAGCAGATTTATTTTAATCTCTGCGTGGTATAAAAATCAATACACAAACTCTAAACTCTAAAACTTGTTTGAGCTAAACGCAACATTTGTTTGTTTTTTTAAACGGAGACTGCGACCGAGTACACAACTCGAGGAACAATTTTTTTAACTGTTGGTTTCTGCAGCGTGGTTTGCAAATTGAATAGCTTGTATACACCATGGCAGCAAATGGGCTATAACATGAAAAACAACAGGTATAATCCATTGATTTCACATTTTGCTCAAAACTCAGGCTGATTTCCTCATATGACCTTTTTAGTGCTGTGAATATTCCGTGAAACGATCTGCATTACTCACCCTTGAAGCTGGATTATGTTGACTCGTTGATATTTGTGAGGCAAAAGGAAATAAATCATAAACTGCTAAATGTCCCACTAGGAAAATTCTAAGATTGTGACGGGAGATAAAGAGGCTGTGCATGTGTGTGTTTGTGTGTTGAGGCCAATACGAAGTCACTATCTCGTGCTGCACAAGTCCTTATAAGAATATTTGGAAAATGACACACACATTTTTCAAACCACATGGTCTTTATCTTTGCTCGTTGTGTTTTTACTGGACAAAAACAACACTGTTATGTAAATATCTTCGTATAATGTATTGCCACAGTTTCCACAGGCTCTTGGCTTTAAGTGAGAAAAATTATCCAGATGCAAAAAAGGAATTTTCTGTTGCACTGACCCGGCCTCCTTCTTTCTTTTGAAGCCCACCATGGCTCCTTTGTCGGTTACAATGGAAAGGGGGCAAAGTGAATCCTGATTTTACGGTCGTGAATGGAGACCCGAGTGGTGACTGACTCGAAACCTACCCCCAAAAAATACATAAAACTAAAACTGAGATTACCGGCAGAGATTCGGCTTCTGTCGATAAAATTTCACTTCAAAGCTGCAAAAAGCCCCGTAGGATTTTTTAGTGTAAGCTGCAAAACATTAGCATCAAATTGCCATTTGTGAACAAATATGATATAATCTTAATGACAAAGTGGACAACAACATGTTTGTGTAAAGATCTTTAATTATTCAGTCATGATTTGCTGACTGTTGACAGCTGCAGGCTACATACAGTATTTCTGTCTCGCAAACACAGGAACAAGAAAAACTAAATGTATTTCACAATGTTCTGATTTATTTGTCACTACGCAAAGGCTATCATTAGAAATCATTAGACCTGTGATATGCCATCGCCGTGCAGCACACTAATGCTTTATGAGATGTGTAATGTCAACCTCTGCTGTGCTACCAGCTGTGTCCCTATTGTGAGCAGAGGGATCTCAGCACAGCCACCTCTCTGCTCAGGAAACATGACATTTTTGACGAGCTGTCTGAGCTCCGTCATTAAGCCTCTAAATATCCTGCGAACTTTCTGTTGTCATTTGTCGACAATCAACCTACTGGAAGGAAAATGATCTGCTCAGCTGGAAGCAGGTTTATGGCAACATTTTCCTCCGTTTTTTTTAAGTTCAGCCCCATGCAGCTTTCTTTTGAACATGATATTTTACTGTTAGTCAGAGCTTTCATTCTTCCCCAACACAATTCCTATTTTTAGATCCTTACTTTTCAGCACTGTAATAAAAGAGCCACCTCGGTGGAGCAAATGCAGGCGAAGGAGATATTTGCCTGAGAAAAGTCCATCGAAGAACAAACACTTTGGAAATATTAATGTCTTAAATATCACTTCACTTTTCATCCCTTCATGAGCCAAAGCACATAGCCAGGTCAGTGGTCTCCGTTACACATGGCTTCAATAAAAAACAGTCCCCTGGCCGCACAGGGGAAATGTGAATTTGGGTCAAATTCACCAGGTGGAAAGCGAGAGGATTATACCGCAGAGCGCGCCGGTTTTCTGTGGCGTAGTTTTACATAATAAAGAATATCCAAGTAAAAGAAAACAGATGTAATGATGCTGATCCACTGGCACATATTCCTATTTAGAAAAACAATGTTTATGTATGGCCTGCAACTGAAAGTGTAAACTCTCTGTTTCACTTGAACTGACCCAGGAGAGCCCGGCTCGCTGGGGTTTTGTTCATTGTGGTCAGTGCAGTATATATGTAAATACACACAGCCGGCCCTTGTCTCTGTTTTTTTTTCTTCTCCCCTTCTGTTTTTTGAGGACTGATGAAGTTCTCAGAAAATGCTTGCCTTTGCTCTTTCGCAGCAGCCTGTCATTCCTGCCTGTGTTCGCCGTGCAATCAAAACCCTGCGGTGACAGCGCGAAAGGGCTAAAAGTGATATGCAGTTTTGCTGCTGACTCATGTAGAGAGTATAGATACATTTTACCGTGTGAGATCAGACTTTATTGAAAGAGGAAACTTCATGCTGTAAATTATAGGTCTTTATGAAGCTACAAACCGTAGCCATGTTGAATTTATAGCAGTGACGAAACAACACGCGGCCTTATTTCTCTTCCCTCACGCTTGAATCCCACATTTGACCATTGTGCTTGCTTTTTTAATTTGTGTTAATTAGCACCGGGGAGAATAAATTACCATGTATGTACATTACGTCACCTACAATTGACAATGATTGCTATGTTTTTCTCTGCGTTCAGCTTTATGTAAGACAAAATGAAACCTCCTATACTGGTTTATCCTGTTCAGCGCCACATGAAGATTTATGTTAGCTTCATTAGTTATTCATCTATTACAGTGTCTCATACATTGCAATGCTACACACATTGATTTGATATATTCATGCTGCTTGTTCTTCGCAACAGAGTCTCCAGACGACGACAGGCCACATGCATTTAAATGCAACGTCATTTCCATTTCTTGTGAACCCAAACTTCAAATGTTACGATGGATTATGGGAGTGATAATTAGATTTTTTTTTTGATGGCAGAGTTTTTTTTTGCGGCCACAGCGACCCCACAGACAGACACGGTCTCAGCATTCAAATTCCTCCACCTCTCTACATGGTGCCTTTGATTTTGTCCTCTCGTGCTTTGTGTGTGTTCCCCCACCAAATGTGCCATTCAGATTACGGACAAAAACCTCATGTAATAACGTGTGGTGTTTCAACAAACATTCATGCGGTAAATAAGAGGGTAGCTGGGAATACTGTGGTAAATACTGTAAGTCCTGAGTCATTATTAGGTGGTTTTGCTCATTAAGATCAAAAGCCACAAATTCAAAGGCAATCTCAGACCTTAAAGGGGAGAAGCCATTTATTGGAGGAAAAAAAAAAAATATCAAAAGAACTAGACCTGGTTTCTTGAGGATTTTCTCTGGGATTTGATGAATGATCTTACGCAGACAAACAAATTCAACTGTTTTTTCCTGCATCAAACGGGAGCCAATTGTTGGCTGCATCCATTTCCCAGCCTGTTGGTTAGAGCAGTTTTCTATAGTTTTGTAATCATAGGGAAGCATGAAAAAGGGTGGGAAGTATCATGATCTTTATAGTCATGAAATGCCGGTTCCCATGAAGGAACAGGCTCGATTACAAGGCTCAGCCACAAGTGTACTCCACCACAATCATGATAAGATGATGCCTTAATTCAATGAGGACCTGGAGAAATGGTTTGCACCAGCTCTTCAAATCCTTAGATTGTTTGTACAGTCCCATCTATACATCCATCTAGTTATTACTAGAGCTATAGTTTCAAACATATCTACTAAATCAGGCTCAACCATCAAAACTAAAACTGTCACAAGGAAAAATCTCTAGCATCTAACATCCAATCAGAGGAGGTCAACATATGCGATGTAAATTCCAAGAATAGCAAATTTAGGGAACAAGCAAAATGATTATTACTTATTTTACTAATACACACATTGAGAGAGATATGTCCAGTTATTGTTATGCTAAGCTAGGTGACAGAGATTCTAATCAAGTAACAGGTCACATGTGTTGACCATATTTTTCTTCTCCTGACTTAATAGGTCACAAAATGTATTAATATGTCAGCATGTGTTAGCTAATGCTAGTTTTAGCTAACATTAGCTATTCAACAGTTGGCTACACTTGTTGTAAATGTCTAGGCTACTTTTAAAAATCTCTTTTAATTATCTTTATGTAAGTACTAGTTGTTGAAGTAATTGCTTGGCGCAACCTGTTTTAATTAAGTGATTTATAAATATCCCTAAATGCTGACATTTGCATATTAGCAGGCTAAGTTTGACCTTACGAAAAACTGGCACAACCACAATCCATGTTTGTTTGTGAGACAATTAACTAGAAGATGTACTGCATGCAAAATGTTTAAATTCCATATCACGAGCATGGAAACATAGGTATATCGCACATCCAAATAAATAAATATACACACATATTTTTTATTCTTTGCAAAATTCCCTCAAAACAATGTGAGCAGCCACAGTATATGCTGTCAGCCATAGTATAAATAGCTTGCTCAATTATTAATTTAGGCCTTTAAAGTTCCTTTGGAGGATGCTTTAGGTTTCAGGACCATACGATATATTCTCCATTCTGGAAGCTATGCAGTCCTCCATTTTCCCCCCCATGAGACTTGTGTCGACTGCAGACTTTGCTGACAGAAGTTATATCAAGCATAAAATCTGACAAGCAACATGGATCCAGACTTGTCTCCTCTCTAGATCTTTTTGGCTCAGAAAACCGTGCTTTTCCTCCGTCCTTGGGACGGCTGTGAAAATGCTCTTATAAGGGTAAAAAGCACCGAACAAATAAATGTAATGTACCAGAGTCGCTGCCTTCCAACTGTGTGATTTGCTCCAAAAATATCGGTGCTTCTCAGCCCAAAAACAAGCTTATCTGAAGGAGGCATCTCAATCCATGCAAGAGCATTTTAAAGCACTCGGAACATTTGTTTTAACGCAGTTTCCAATGCTGAATGTTTATCTTAGGGTGTAGTTTTAAACGTTGTTGTTGTGCAGCGGGTCTACCCTCCTCCACATATAGGCTCAAACACCGAAAAATGGAAACAGATGCTCATTGTTTCAGTGTGAAAAGGCAGCGAAAAAAGGGACAGGAAGGAAAAAAACTGATTTACAGCGTTTAATGATTCCACTCAATGGTAGCTGATGGTAAAGTTTTCTTCACACTGTTGTGTTGTTCACTCGCCAAGTCAAACCTTTTTTTTTCAAGAAAAAATACACACAGTGGAATAAATCTATATACCACTAAAAACATCTTATAAATAATTACTCTGGCAGAAAAATACTGTAGCGGAATAAAGCAGTAAATTTGTTGAAATAACAACATAAAGAGGGTGGTTAACTTTGTAGGAAAGAAAAAAGAAATGGGTCATCTTTGCGTGCCAGCAAAAGGAATCCTGTCAGTCAGGCAGGAGTTCTGGGACTGCCTCTATTTATAGTACCTCCAGCTCAGACGCATACCATACAGTTTAGCTCTGACACAAACACAGACGCGATAAATAATAAACCCGCCAAACACGGAGATATTATCCTCTCATGGGTTGGTTGGAAGTAATTAATTTGCAAAGCAGCTCACAAGGAAAATTGGGTGAAATAAACCCTTAAAGAAAAAACACTGAATCGAGGTGGGATGTCTACCTCCTTTCTAGGATAACCTTGCCTTACAGTTCTCATGAAGTACTCTTGGTTAGTTCTCTGTCTAAAAAGCCGAAGCATAGAACAAATGGGGCCTTATTTAATTTTTTGAGATAACCTATTGCTCTTGATGAAACACCTTGTCATTTTAATCAAGATTAAATGATACGAGGTGTAGAGGGCCTGGAAACCCTTGGCACAACAACACATGTGTTTTCACTTATTATGCCCAATTAGATCTCTTGTCAGAGCTAAGTGTGCGTGCACAGACTCTATGGCCACGTCAGAAATCACGCCCTCGTTTACTCCTTCACTCCGACTTATGTAACAGATACTCAGTTGTTTACTCTGTGGTGAGAAGTAAATAGAACTTTTTGGGACATTACTAAACCATCATCACTGGCCGGTGGGATGTTAATGTTTGGTGTACAAGCCACAGGTTTCACACTTTGTTTCCCTTGCAGAAACATTTTGAGGTGGCCTTGCAGTGCATTGATTTCCCTCTCAGAATTTGGGCACTGAAATAAAATGAATAGAGCACTATCTTAATCTATATTCATGCACTTAATAGAAGTAACATGGTTGGCATGGTTGCCTCACAGAAAAAAGGTTCCATGTCTGAACCTGGCGACCGACTGGGGACTTTTCTGCATAGCATTTGCGTGTTCTCCCTGTTTGTGTAGGATTCATTCAAGTTGGGTTAACTGGAGACTGTAAATTGTCCATAGGTGTGAATGGGTGTTTGTCCATCCATCCCTCTTGCTCAATGTCAGCTGGGGTTAGGTCCATCCCCCCTGCGACCCTTGAAGGATAAGATGGACGTATGGACATTGGTAACATCTACTCTCCTCCATTTTTTCTCCGATGAGTCAACATAACTACCGTGACAAAGGCCTATTCCCGACAAAGCGTCATGCAGCTTTGACGTGAGAAGAAGACCTATCAACCAGAAAAGGTGTAATCAAAAATAATGTCATCAGAGGCAGCAGCAGTGAGACAGCAAAGGTTTTTCAGGACATAGTCACAACTGTCAGCAACATTTTCCACCTTTGTTGTTCCAAAGTGCATCCACCCAAACAATAAGTGAGCTAATTGTTTAATCTAGAACAGCACGACACATCACTGTCATCCCCGGCTTTGACAACCTTTGTGTAAAAAGTACCTTCATGCTCAAGTGAATGTGTTGAGAAGACGTGACTCATTTCTTGCCTGCCACTCAGTGGTTACAAGCCATCAGCTCTGCACTGCTCCTTTCTGCACGACGTTGGCTCAAATGATAATGATAGCATTTCACAGCCGCAGGTATGTCAGCGTGCAGAGAGTGGCCAAAAAGAGGCTGTTGCAGCACAGGTTTCAGGCGGTGTGTGCTCTAAGTGCAGGCTCTTGTTATCTGAAATGCTACAAATTGATGGAAAATACAGGTACAGTGTGCTACCTGGTGCGAGCGGAGGCAGAAGTATAGTATGATATTGATTTTATGGCTCCATTATTAATGGCATATGTCTGAGGTAAAAACACACTGAGAAGTGAACATGGTTGGTGCACTTTATATTAACCATGTTTCTGAGAAAGTTGTGTTTTTAATACAAGTGCAACAACAAATATGTTTTGTTGGAAAAGTATTCGCTGGTTGGATTATTATTTATTTTTTTAATGAGTGAAGCGTTACATTCTATGCAGACACCAGGGGTTAGTTAGCGTGGGTTAAGGCACAGTAGGGTGGGACAGGGTTAGCGTGCAGAGCGCACAACTGTCACACCAGGGGTTGGAATCCAGAGGCTCGATTAAGGTAAAGGCAACTTTGAATGAGGTTCGGGAAAGATTGTGGTTTTGTTTCAAAGTAAATAAACACGTTGTGTCCAAAATCGCTTCAAACTCCAGAACACCAGCCCATCCCTCCCTAAGTGTCATAACCATAAAATGAATTGAATAATACTACAAGTGGATATTATATTACTAGATTGTATATTTTGACCCAAAGCATTTACTTATATGTATCAACATATTTGTGATTTGCCAAATACATAAACAAAAAACATATTCTCATAATGTTAATCTGTTCGCAATAACGTTTCCTACAAGATGCCTTTGCTGTTGTCGTTTAGTCGTGTCATTTACTTGTAGCTATTTTCATAGCAAAGCACTTGAGTGGGAGCTTATGAGTTAGCATCGTGGGCGACTGACATTTATGCATGTTATTGAAGTTAGAATTTAAGTCTATATCTAAACAACAAGCAGGAAGTGGCAAATGCGGCTGTGGCTGAGAGGTGGAGCGGTCGTCCTCCAACCAGAAGGTCGGCAGTTCAATCCCCAATCTTCCCCATCCGCATGCCGAAGTGTCCTTGGGCAAGATGCTGACCCACAAATTGCCCCTTATAGAACAAAAACAGTTCTGCTAATAGATGCACTGTGTGAATGGCAAAACTGTACTGTAAAGTGCTTTGAGTGGTCAGCAAGACTAGAAAAGCGCAATAAAAATACACCCAAAAAATGTTTTTGTTGTCATGTATCTTTCGATGTTCCGGATAGGATTGTTTCCATCTCTCTCCCCTAACCATGCCATGTGTGGAGGTCTGTGGATGCACTACTGTGGCAGTAGACAGGAACAAGGCCTCATGACAGATCCTTTACACATGCCAGACTGTTAGACGATAGAAGACTGTGAGACAACGATAAAATGTTCATATTAAAAGCATTTACCCCTCTCCGGGCGCCAGCCTGTCTGACACTGGCTCAAATTGATTCTTAATTGGGTTTGTATGGACTTTGGATCTACTGTTGATGAGCACAGTGAAAAGTGGACATCTCCTGCTTCAACTCGCGCTCTGCAGAAATGTGATAACACAACGGACCTGGCCCGGGGAGGGAAAATGACTTCTGATAGTTCTCGGCCCCATTAAAAATGAAAAAATAATTATGAAAGAGATAATCTGCACATCTTGAAAACAGATTTACAAGAATGATCCATCATCTAGACACAGCAGAACAAAGCTACTGACTCAAAGGGTTGTCATTACTCATCACAAGTCACAACCAGTTGGCATTAACCAGCTGTGTAGCTGAATGTCTTTTCGGGAGACTTTTTTTAGGGGGGGGGGGTGGCAATAAATCACTCAGAGTTGCTGTGGAATGTAAGCCAGTCCTCTGGAACAGCTTGGTCTTGGTAGAGGTGATTTTCTGTTTCTAGGCTGACATTCCTCATTATCTATTTTGGCTTGCCGTGCGTGCACACTGGGTCATGGAAAAGATATGGTTAAAAACTGAGCATGAGTGGGAGAGGGGCCTGAATTCTCCCCTGTGCCCTCCTACTGCCACCCTCTCTAGTGAAGCTCAGCATGCCTCTATTTGAAGGGGAAGGGGGTAGAGGGTATACCCCTACCTTCGCCTCACTTATGATTTTTTTTTTCTCTACCTCGGCCACAGAAGAGGCTTGTTACCAGAGCAGGCAGACATGGTGGAGAGCCACGCTGCAAATCTTTATTCAAGCTGAGGGGAGAATCTGCTGTGGATTAAGCCTGGTCCACAGCCTGGTCTGGTCTTCATTTTACTGCTATTGTGCAGTCAGACTGCGGGGGTGCTTCTGATTACTGTCTGTACCTTTGAAGGCTCACTCCAAAACCAATAATTATAGTAATAATAATAATAATAATAATAATAATAATAATAATAATAATAATGCAATGTATGAATAATTAGAAATAATAACACATTTGATACTGTAGGCTATACAGTTGCTGATAAAAAAAAACACTGAATGGACTGAATGGTTAATGCAAAATACAACTTATAACCTGTACATTCTTTATGATGAGTTTTACTTGGTCATTGTGTACAAATAATATTATTCCGATCTATCATTAATATTATAATAATTATTATTATGCGATATACAAGTGACTGTTGCAAGATTGCAATCCTAAGAAAGAAATGCTGACTTTAGGTGTAATAAACGGTCAAAAGGAACAGCCCTAAATGGAAGCAGGAAGTGGTGGAGCAGGTGTATGACTCAGTCACTTGCTTTCTGAAGTGTTTACAGTGCAATCTCCCCCTGTAGGTGTCGTAAACTGGCCAAAGCACACTGGGCTGTGCAGCCTGCTGGGGTGGTCCTGCACCAGCCCCATCGCAGGGTGGGCTCACGTCGTCCTGCAGGCCCCGTGGGCTCATCAATGTCGCTTTGCTGCTTCTATTCTGGTCTCAGGGTGAAGAGGAGTAAGTGGCTGAGTGTTTGGGTGGGAGTTAAAAAAAAAAAGGAACCTGCTGCGAACAAAGGTATGTTCAAGGCACATGGTGGTCTCTTCGTTTTCAGAGCGCTGAAGTGCATTTGAAGCAGGAGCAGAATAATTTACAGGGTGATGCCGCAGAGTGCTTCCGTTTGACGGGGTGGGATTCACGAACTGATTTTGCACAAGTGTCAAGTGTGAGCCGCAAAAAGCCTCAGTGGAGCGTCTGGCTATCTGGCAGGAGGAAGTGGCTACAAGGACGTCGCAGCCTCCAAAGCGTATCTCCCCCCTGAATCTAGATGAACAGATTACCACACTATTGTTATGTCTTTGTCCGTTTTAAAATGCCTTAGTCATTAATCATTAAATCAGACATTCACAACCACGATTGTTGCCAGTAAAGCAAGATTTGGGTGTTTTCCCAGCAGTGGGATTATTGTTATATTAATCTGTGCTAAGCCATTTTTCATCTGTGCTAAACAAAGGAGCGAAGAGACGCCAAGCCAAATGTCCAAATGTTTCTGTTAAAAGACTTCTGTTATGATTATTTCAGTTTTTAATGCAACACATTTTCAAACATGAGAATATTATGTTATAAATATACCCGATCAATTCCTATGCAAATAACAAGTAGTAAAACTGCCAACATATTGCTGTCGCCACAGTCTGTTCCAAATTAGAACTTACAAGTTGTACGGTTTTCTTTCTACTCTGCAGACAGAACATTCCTAAGTTGTGTGATAACCAAAACTCTACTGCATGATGTGACCGCTGCTTTCTTTATATGCCATAAATAAAAGGATTGTGATCTATTTGTTCCTTTACATCCCTCGTTTGGTTCCGCGACATTCTTAGATCCTTTCTGTAAAGTCAAATTTGGCTTTGTTTTAAATGCCCTTTTATTGCATTCCTGCGATGACCAAATTCCTCTTGTGCTTTAACGGGTTACGATCCTCAGTATTTTCGCTGAGAAAAAGCTGCTGCTGCCAGATTTGTGGCCTGTTGTGGTCCAAAAGAACAGCACCGCGGGGAACTTCAGAAAAACTCACTCACATTTCAGTTTTTAAAATACAGTCTGGCCTGGGGGGGGAGGACAGCATCTCCCAGCCCAATATTTCAAATCAGAGATGGAGTGGTACTCTGCTGTGGAAAGAAGGGGGAATCACCTCCCATGGAATAAAGCACTAAATAACACCGAGCCCCGCGTACGATAGGCCGGCTGCGTGTTAGTGGGTCCACATGGTTACCGGCTGACACTCCAGTAACCCCTTGACAGGTGCTAAAGTCTTATGTCTCTGAAGGGCAGCTTAAGAGTTTTCTGCCTTTTTACAAGCCCAGCCTTGGTTTGTTCACCCCACACATGGCAGTGTTTTACAGTGCTTAGGCAAATGGCGAGACACGACTGCAATCCATACCGCAACAGTGTCAACGGAGTGAACAGAGCCGCGTTGGATGTTTGGATATATATAATCATTTACAGCATATTGTACAGTACACTGTATTGTACTATATATATATTTTTTTGGGGGGGGGTGTTTGAAGTTTAGCGTTAAGCCAGTGTTTATGTATGTTGTGGAGAACTAGTAACAAAGCTTAAAGGACACTGTAAACTGAAGTTGATCTCGTCCTTTATTCATTTTAGAACATAAGCATGAAATGGGGACAGAGAATGGGGAAGACACGCAGCAAAGGACTGGGTCGAAATTGAACGTGCGGTCACTGCAGGAGGGCTCAACCCTCCAGATGCGATCTAGTCAATCCTGAAATTTTAAAAATGGCTTGTTAAAGTAGTGTACATGCAGAAAAACAGCCTTCTTTGGTTTCTCGCCCGGAGTTAGATGGGACGATCAATACCACTCTCGTGCACAGCAGGCTAAACATGTAGCTGGAACCGGCAGCGGCTTAACTTAGCTTAGCATAAATGATGGAAATAGGGGGAACACACAAACCTGGGTCTGTCTGAAAGTCCCAGCACCTCTAACGCTCACTAACACATAAAAGGGTAAAAGTGAAAAGTCGTGGTTTAATTTTTCAGCAATTTGAAAAGTTTATTTGAATGGATGAAACTACATAAAACGTCTCATAGTGGTAGGTTGACTTTGTTACAGATACATCCAGCTAGCTGTTTCCCCCTGTTTCCAGTCTCTGTGTTAAGCTAAGCTAACAGTTTCTTGGCTGTAGCTTCATATTTAATGAACAGATGTTAGTGGTATCAACCCTGTCATCTTACTCTCTGCAAGAAAGCCAATGTGTGCATTTCTCAGAATGCTAAAAAGCAAATCCATGTCAAAACCCGAGCTGTGTTTACAGTCTACTTTTGGCTCCATTCAGCTTCAATTTTCTTTTTTTTAAATTGTGTATATTTTCACAACATAATCAGACCCTGGAAGCTGCAAACCCCTGAAAGCAGGTTTTCACACAACACATACTGTACAATGGGAAGTAGCTAAAAAGAATGATTGTGAATTGAGGGAAATCCACCAAGACTCTTTTCAATCTATAACAACCCATTCAAGACTAAAGTGTTTTATTGTACACTAAATGTGAATAGATAAAAACTAGATATAACATTTTGAAAATGTTTTTGTTGACTCCAAAAGAGTTATAAACTGCGGATCGTTGCATATTCATGTGTGTATTCATTAACTTCTTTGAACTCAAAGTGTTTCTGAAACAGGACTTGTATAGACTCCTCTAGTGTACTTGTCATACAGTACATGTAGATAATATGTAAGTGAAGCCAGCAGTATCTGGTATACATTGGCATACATTGATTAGTTCCTGCATGGGAACCATCTCGGCCTCTAATGTTGCTCATTGGAAATATGCTAATGAGATCCGTCACGATTGCTGATTCCCTTTGAACTTTTTATTTCGTCACGGGCTGACTGAAATCACAGAGGTAGAGAGCAGGAGGTTTTCTGCCGCGAGCCCACAGCCCCTCTTCCACCATCTGCCGGACCTCATTTCATTTGAATAATAAATGATAGACTTTTTTTTTAGACTTTTTTTCCCTCTGCTACACAGAGAGGGAGAGGCGTTTCAGCTCCTCGCATGTTTTTGCAGTTCAAGGAAAATAATGGCCACCGGCCATGATGGGGGATTGTTGTCTCTCACTGTAAAGCCCTGCCCAGGGTCCACAGGCCACACCAGTCCGCAGACGATCACGCAGCCAGCAGCAACAGCAGCAGCACACACAATTTACACTGTGGTTCAAAGCTGAAATGTAATTCTTCAAAGCTTCACAGTGAACGGATCGGATTCTTCTTTTATTTTGAGAAACTGCACATGAATTGAAAAGCTTCGACATCCTGTTTTTCTTGTGAGAACAAAAAGATACTGAAAAGTATTTTCATGCTGGGCCAATTCCCTCAAATGAAAAAAGTACAGTCCCTAAGAACAGGACTAGAAATAGATTTTATCAGCATGATACGCTCATATGGTTACATTCTTGCTCTTGATGGCTACAGGATAAGAAGAGGAGCCTATTCAGTCGTTGGTTCATTTAATTTATAGACTAGTCATCCAGTGCAGAGGATATGGAACCTACCTGTGGCTGTAGAGCGGATGCTGGAGGCTTTAACTTTTCTTTTGCTTGCACAGATAAGGTTCCTTACTGTCAATTTACAGAGTTCCCAGCTGGAGAGGTGCTGAAGCAAATCTAATTCAAACTTTTCAAACCTCTGAGACACACAGCAGTGCCCCAAATAGCAATAAAGCCACTGGCCTCTGCCCTATGGTAACTTCCCATCTCCACACTTTATAACCCCAGCTCTCAGTGTTTGGATTGAAACATGTGCTCACCAATGGATTCAAATAGAGTCAATAGGAGCCTCTTTCCCCTTCAGCAGTCAGCATGTGGATTTCAAATAGCAAAGGAGTGTGATTAGCATGCACATATACTTGGTTAGAATTCAGTCCATTATATTTCCACTTCATATGAAACAGATTCAGGATATAAATGATAACAGGATGCTAATCCTCCTGTTGCCAAAGACAAAACAAATGATTCCTGAACCTTTGGCATGTACGTTTTCTTTGGGGAAAATATTCTACAGGACTGTAAAAGCTGCAGTATTTATTCAAAATAAAGTCAGTGGCCATTCTGTCAAAGATAATATGGAGCGAGAGCGTAAATCTAGTCCCCTGCTGTGCCCCTCCACTGGCTTTTACAATGATTGACCTCTGCAGGTTTTCAGTAGCCTGGAAACAGGGAATGCCCTTGACACAGGAGGTATGAGAGAAGAAAGAAAAACTAGCTGAAACCCGAGGGATCAGCGGGGGCAGTGAAGCAGGTTGTTCCATTTCCCCTTCGTTTAAAAACTACTGCCAAGCTCTGCGTAGGCTTGGACCCATGTGCCTGGCCAGGAACAATGAGAGCCAGCAAGAATTAATGAAACAATTATCGTCAAACCTCGCAATTAACCAGCTCTCCAAATTCTTCTCTGCATGAGTTCCTGAAAGAATATCAGTTTGAGTAAAATATACATAGGTGCCATAATAGAAAAACACAGACGCTAATAGCCTCAGATGGTCTCTGGGGCTCCGGGGACACAGGGATGGGCCTCCCTTTCCTTTGCTTGTTTCCCCTTTCTGATCAAAACTATTAATAGTGATAATAGCTAAGCATGCATCCCAGCTGCTGCCCTGAACTAGAATTTCAATTAGCTGGGTGTTTTAAATCTTTCATTATCATAGCTAAAGTGTGATCACTGGTCTCTACCAGGGGACCCTCCTCTGACGATAACGTGGTGTTAATCACCGGGGAAAGCTCGAGCTCTGCTGTGCAAACATTCTGCGTTGTCACCTTTGATCAAGTGCGGGCGGATGCGTGAGGGGTAACGGAGCTAACATGAAACAGCAGGGGTTGCAGCAGATTGCAGCATTTGGTAGCGTTTTGAATCGCTCCTGATCCTGAAACGGGGTTTCAATGTAATGTGACACCGTGGTGCAGCACGTCTGGGTACCTGGGAAGTGTAATTTCATGGTGAGCGCGGCTTGTTAGCTCGACCGGTCAATGTGCCAACACAGTGTGCCATGCTAGACATCCGTTCTGTCCTATAGACAGAACGCGCTATCCACATATCTGGTTAAAACTGAGACCTGACACTATCTGTTCCGGCAATATTACATATGATAATTGACTTTAAATTGAGTTTTGATCATATCATACACTTAAGCTACAGATGTATGCACATATGTAAGTGATATGTGCATGTTTGAGGAAAACAAATGCACCTAAACTGCTTTATTTACTGTTGCTCTGTCCTTCAGACAAAGCAGCTACAGCAGTGGACACATACACCAGTAAACAACCATGCAGACATTGTGTTTAATGCCATGCAGTCAAACTGTTCAGGTGATTTAGTCTTAACTATCCTTTAGTTTTGTGTTTCGTCTTGCTTTACTGTTTTCGATGAATCTGAACCTCTCTACTGCGCCTCCAGGTTCATGGTCTCTGTGTACAAACACAAATGGAATCGCGAGTGTTGGCACACATTTGTCTGACGGTCCAGAATTATAGAATGCACACTGGATCCGGGCAGGAGGAAAGAGAGAGAGGGAGAGCGAGAGGGCCCCCGGCAAGCTGCCCTGGCTTTGTTTACAACAAAAAGCCATTGTTTGATGTGGTCGCGCAGCCGGCTCCAAAGCTCCTGCTCCCACAGGATGTGCTCTGGGTAAAATGCCAGACGGAGGCCACTGCTGGATGACTTCGACCTCGCCATACTGGGACTCCGAGCAAAGTCGTCCCGAGGCCTCTAGAGACTCAGGGAAATGTATAAAACAATGACTGTTTGATGCGTTTTTGTTTTGTATCTACTAGGGGAGAAATGTGCGAGGGACACTGTGTGTCTGTGCATCAATGGAGTTCACAGGTTTGTTTTTACAGAGAAAAGTTGTGGAAGTAATATTCATAAAAGTGGCAATTTTTTTAAATACTTACCTGTATTCAAAACTTACTTAAGCAAAACAAGTATTAGCAAAACACACACAAGTAATGGGCTCTGTCATTGTTATATGTATTAATGGTATAATACTGTATTATTATTGTTGTGTAAAAACATGAAATCACCATTATATTATGTATTATAGCCGACTGCAGTGGAGTTAATTCAGACGGCTTATTCGTATAACAATGCATTGTTTTTCATAGGCTTTTAAAATTGTCCCTTACAGCTATCA